>NC_138374.1:73830623-73963243 GCF_054177405.1 Leptonychotes weddellii | reverse complement strand
GAGAGAGAGAGCACATAAGTGTGCATGGGGGGAAGAGCACATGGGAAGGGAGAGGGAAGGGTAAAGAATCTCAAGCCGACTCTGCACTGAGGTGTGTGGAACCCACCACAGGGCTTGATCTCACAACCTTGAGACTCATGACCTGAGCTCAAACCGAGAGTTGTCCACTGAAACCAGCCACCCAGGTGCCCCAATTCTAGACATTTTCAATGCCACTTTCTTTTTTTCAAGGTGATGAAAGCATAAAAATAAATTTACAGAACATTTCCCCAAATAGAGGCTGACACTTGCTTTTCTTTCTTCTGGTCACTCAGGGTGAGATTATCACAAAAAAGAACTTCAAAACTATTACCTAATATTGGGGCCCATAAAATATCATGCTTGTTGGCTTTGAAGGGAAGAATGGAGTATAATTCCCTTTCTCCACAAATGTAGGTCTTTCCCAAGCATACAGATTTTCTGTCACTGTTGTGTTTACTTGCAGTATGACAAGCTGTTTTGCTGATAACATAATTGCATAGTATTTGTTAAGAGATATTTCTACCCAAAACAGTCACCACAGGGAAAGCATCTTGAAGATCTCTCTTTGAAAATGAGAAGAAACATAATTTTCTTTTGTAAAGAAGAAGAAAAAAAAATCAAATGCTTAATATCTAGTCCATCAAACTTCTAATTGGAGTGAGAATGGGAAAACTGAAGTGATATTTGGAAGGAACGATATTTCTACAGTAGAAAGAAAGTAGAATTTTATCACACATACCTGCAGGGTGCTTTCTTAGTGATCCCAAACAAAACCAATGATGATCAAACACATAATATGTATTTTTGTTGCAATGTTTTTGCAGAACATTGATACACATGGCCTTCTTCACTTTACAATTATTGACTATACTGAATAACTGAATATATAATAGTAAATTAGTTGATATGAGGAAATCTCTGAAAAATAAAAATAAAATTCTATATAGTTTAAAATATATAGTCCACAGAAAAATCTGTCCTTAAAAACGGAGTTGTGATATAATGTAGAAAATACACAGAAAGAAAAGGTCTGTCTTCTATGATAAGCCAATAGGGGAAGACCAGTCAGAAAAGTCGAAATATGTAAATGGCTCTGTGATGCTGGACAGCCTTGTGATGGATTGTCTAAGATGAGCAGATGACCTAAGTCCTTCTGCTTATTGTAACCTCAGGTGGTATGACTGCGGTACGAGAGGATGAGGGAGATTCTTCCATGCAGGGAGGAGACTTGGCTCCCCACCTGTGCTTGCCTGTCTTATAGGTGCAGGTGTGGGCAGAGGCAAGGAGAGCTAGAAGGACCAGAAGTGAAATAACATCCACAAGGACCGAGGCTATTGAGAAATTCAGTGAGTCTTAGAAGATGGAGCTAGTTTTCATCTTTCAGAGATGTTTTCCTCCCAGCAGGAAGACAAATGTCCCAATCCCCATAGAATATAAGAATGAGGATAGCTTCTCTAGATAGAAACTCGACACCCGGTACGAAGGTGGCATTTGTCATACCATGGACACCTGAGAGGTGGTGATGCCCCGCTGATGCTCCGTGGTGACTGTATTGACAATCTTGGATTTCATTGGTCAGAGGAAACTGGACAGTTCAGGATTTATAGCATCCTCCTTCCCTTTCTCTGGAGGGAGAAAATGGAATAAAAGGATTTCAATGAGCCAGCTAGGGGGGAGTATAGGCTAATCGGGTGATCATTATTTTTTACCACTTGTTGACTTTTCCCAGAGGGTTGGGTGACCTGGAGAAAATGTTTTGGACTATAGCCTTCAAATATTCCCCTTTATTCTATTCTGCATTATCATATTCTTATTGGAGTCTTCTTACTAATGTATTCACTGGCAAGTTTAAAGAATGTGAATATATCAGGAAGAGCACGCCATGGGAAGGAGTCAGATCATTTCTTAAAGTATCTGTGTACTCTGCTATTGTAGAGTTTTATGACTAAGAAGTAACACATTTCCCCTACACAACCAAACTAGAGGAAACAATTAAAAAGGTACCTGCCCAGAGTTAGCAGTAATAATTCACATTTCTGTGGGTCTCTGTCCTGGCTCCTCAAATATCACCCGCTGGTTTCTGGAAGTCCCAGGAAAGTGCCTTACTTTGTGTACACAATTATGTTCTTTTACTCCTCAGTGACTGTCACCTTCTCCCGTTTGCCAGAAGTCCCCAAAACTGAGCTGCCTCCCAGTGGGGGCAGGAGATGCTGATAAGCCCTGTCGATGGCGGATACCACCATCCCTGGAACCTGTCCCAGAGCCTCCTGTAGCTGCTACAGATGGGGGTCACTCTCAATGCAGCATAATTTGCAGTATATTCTTGGAAATCTGTAATTCACCAAAGTCAATATTCCACATAATCATAGTGTGTGCCTTCAATGTTGCCCTCTCTTCAGGGTCCCTCAGGATAGATTCCACAGAGCTCGAGCTCCTTGAGATGGTAAGGGGTGTCTCATAGACAAAGAATTTCATAGACAAATGGGTTTGGGAAATGCTGGGACACACAGAAGTAAACAGATGTCTCCCCTGCATGCCTTCATATAAAAGTCCTTAATATGCTGGTGTACATTGTGAATCTCAAGAAAATAAAAAGCGATTTCCCACATTTTCCATAGTGGAATCATGGGATTCTTTTTGTTTATAAAGCTTCTGGTAGGATTAGTTTTCCAAAGAACAAAATTTGGGGAACACTTTCTTAGGTTTTAGTGAAAATAACTGTAGGGTTAAATATTGAGTCAATTGTTGTTTTAAATGTACAAATTCAACTGATGCAAGTCTCTTTTTTTTAACCAAAAAACAAACAAAAACCAAGCTTTATAAATAATTATGAAAATTATCTTCAGGGAAATAGATTTGCACTATGCAATGTTTAGAAGCTTACCAGGTTGCCAAGATAAAAGTATAATAGCTACTTGGAAGAATTTTTAAATTGTAAAGTATTTTTGAGCAGAGATCTTTTAAAATTATGTGTGGATTTTTTAATGAACATCCTACTCAAATCATCTTATATAATATCTGGTACATAATCTTCTGACAACCTGGCCAGTTCCCTTTCTTCTCACGCCCGAATATCAGAATGCTTCCTGTAGGGTCTGACATGCCAGCATGCGGTCGTGGGCCTGCCCTTCATTAGCTGGATCACCACAAGCAACTTGACCTCTCTAAGCTTCAGTTTCTTTACAATTAAAATAGAAATAAAATAGCTAATATATTTCATTGAAATGATAAATTTAACAGCCCTGGCATGATGCCTGATGAACAGTAAACATAAAGCACACACACATAATTCTGGTGCACAATGGAGAAAATTAGATGGAATCTGCTCAAAGATTCTAGCTCAGGTCATGCACATATTCTTTCAAGTGCCCGTAGCCTCCTGGCTTGGAAAACACCCCAAAAGCTCATCAGCTCCCTTCTCCCGACATTACCATTCCCAAACCGGGAAACCAAATGGGAATGGGATTATGTGTTAAAGCTGTGATTTAGCCAACCTTGCCCAGTGTTGTGCTCCTGCAGCCATCAACCTCACTTAAGGATGGTCCCACCTGCCAGAGGGCATGAGTGATGGAGCAGTTGCTAAAGTAACAGAGATGTGTCCTGTGTGAAATCTAGTTAAACTCCTTGCTATGCGCTCTCATTGCATCCTGGTACTTCTTTCATAAAATTCGTCATACTCAACATTATGTATTTAATTTTTGCTTTCTACTCCTACCTGTCAGTACCAGCAGGCACTGTGCCTCTCTTGGTGGTAACAACACCCCCACCATCTAACGTCCTGCCTGATGCCCAGGGGGAGCTCCATCAGTATGTGTGATACTGAACGCCACTGTGTACATTTTGCTGGTGTGGCCAAGCAGGGCTTTGATTGCCTCTGCATCGGGGCGATGCAGCCCCTCAAAAACCCAGAATAACTACATCCTCGGAAATCAAACCAAACCAAAACAAACTCACGCCTCTAAGAAAGAAGCTTCCAGTGCAGGTTTTGATGCAAAAAAAAAAAAAAAGAAAAGTTGAGTAAGTTTATGATTTTTGTTTAAGAGAACCCCATGCAAAACAGAAAAAGATTTGTTTGGTGGCAGAGGGGGAGGGGAGAGAAGGAAGTGAAGTCAGACAAGACAAGAGAAGGAGAAATTGCAGGAGGGAACAAACAGCAGAAGAAGCAGCTGCTGGGATAGCGCACGGAAGGTGTCTGGCAGGGGAAAGCAGACCTAGGAACGGGCAGAGAAGTCAGCTGCATCCCCCGCCAAGAAAGACGGGCATAGGCTTCTCAAACCTCAGGGCATTTTGGAGGATGGGCAGCAAACAGTTGGAGGTGGACAGCGCTAAGCAGCGGGAGCCTCCTAGCCACCAGCGCCCCATCCGTGCCCTGGCCAAACACGTGTGAGAGCTGAGGATGAGCGCTGGCGTTCACTGTATTTAAAGAGATGATCAGAGCATCAATCTCTAGGACTCTTCTCTCTGGAAAACGTCTCTTGACCAAGAACAGTGCTTAGCCCTGGTTCCAGAACATGAAAATTCTTATCTCTTTCTCTACTTTTTGTGGAAACCTGCCGTTAACTTGCAATGTCCCCAGCAAATTCCCGTTTCCCTGGGATGCTCATTCACAAAGTTTCCTTAAACCCATGCCTTGCTCCCTGTCCCTTCAGGTACAGTTTTATTTTGCTTGAGATATGGAAACAAGTGAAAAATTGGCTAGTACATGTTTTTTTCTGAGAAGAGCATAGTGTTGTTCTAGACGAGAACCATGCTAACATCCAGAATACCCTTTAGAAACATGAACAGTAATTTTTGTTCAGACCAACAAAAATTATAACCCCAGAAAGCAAACTATTACGGGTCTTCATGATAACATTGTTAACAAGAAGACAGAAGATATGCTTCTTTTTGCCAATACTACCCTCTAGTGGAAAATGGGCAACAGAAAAGAGCCTGTTTTGGAGGTGCAACTGCTCCTTCATTGGCTGCATACCAGGGCATTTACACAAAAGTGGGTCTATGTCCCTTTTTCTTCAGACATCCCTGGAGCATAAATATAATGAGCTGTTGATTATGCTTGTTGGCATCACGTTTCAAAAATTCTCTCATCTGAAATCATGCATTGTGCAAGAACTTGTTAGCTATGATAAAAGACTGTAACCCCAGAATGTGTACAATGTACTATAAAGAGAAGACTGCCACAGTAGCTGTGTTGATTTATTCCTGGTCCCGCCAGTGGCAAGCAAAGGAAAAGAGGAGAAGAAACAGTCCTGTGAGCCTTCAGTTATTACTTACATTTGTGGCTAATCAGTCTGTGAAGCCAGGTTATAAAAAATATCCACTACACATGCAGTTAGAAGGTAAATCTAGTGAATACTTTGCCAGGAAAAAAAAAAAAAGGCAGGGAGCACTGTACTCAGTACTATTAGCAACTATATGACAACTAGAAAATTATATGCCTTTTATCCCCTGAAGAATCAGATTATCCAATAGTATCTTGTACCATTAAGGTTGTAAGTATCCTTTGAGATGGGAAAAAAAAAAGAAGAAGAAAATTTATAGGAACATATTGAGTTTATGTGACCTTGGGAAGTCATGTACAGAAAAATTACATTGTTGGGCTCCTTTTCTGACCTTCAGAAGTGACAACTTAGGGGTGCAAAAGGATTTCTACCCCTTTACGTATAAGATTCACTCATTAAATTAATTGATGCTCTTGAAAAGAGCAGGAGAAAGTGTGCATGCAAATGTTTTATATATTTACCCCCTGCCTGGAACTTCAAGATCAATACCCTCCACCACCCTCATTATCAGAATGGTGCTTTCAGGTTCTTGTTCAGATTCTAAAGGTCATAACTATAAAGGAAACTTTTTTATTTTTTGTTCATGGAAGTTTATGAAGACTGTATGTCAAAACACAGGAAATGGTATTTTTTAGTTTTTAGTTTTGCTTACAGTTAAAGATCTCTTATTTTTCATGAAAGTCTGCAGATTTTCTCATATTTACAACTCAGAAGTCAACTCTATTGTGAACATAAAAGCAAGTGCTTTTTGATTGTGACAGAATTATCCTGACCTCTTTGCAAAAAGAGGTGGTTATAATCAGTTAATTAGTGGGTTTCCAATTTACATTGTACAGGGAAGTTGTATCAGAACAGATATTAAAGACTAAGTAGAATAATTTTCTTCTTTTGTTTTTAATAGCAAGTGAGAAAAAGATGACTTGGGGAGTAAGATAATTAACAAATTCACCTTTAGGCTCAAATATGTCTAACCCTAAGTACCCACAACAATGCAGGGTGTAGTAATTATTTTAAAATAAGTAAATTTAAGAAATATAAATTGTCCATGTTAATATGCATTATTTTTGAGGAAAAAATGATATGCATTTCTTTATGAAACATAAAATGATTGGGGGAGAAATGGTCTTGCTCTCAAGGGACCAGATTTATTAATTTGGCTTTATTAATTTGGCTCTGCCAAATAAGTAGATTACTTTAGGCAAAGTCACTACTATCTGCAGAATCAGTGTCTTTACCTGTCAAATGGCAGGTAAGTGACATGAAGTCAGGCCATCATTTTCCTGAGTAACAGCAGTAGCCCCAGTGCCTAGCACTGAGTAGTAGAAGTGGGAGGAACTCAATAAATATGTGTTTAGTGAGTGATACAACATGAATAACAATGCACTTCTATCACTGAGTTGTAAAAATAAAAAAGATGCATATAAATTAACTTGAAAACCTCCTGCAGTAAATCACCATTGTTTTCTGTCTCTGGGAACATCTAATTCTAGGTGTCATTCTTGTGGTGTACTATAGGGAAAACATTCTTTAATCATTTTATGTTTGTAAAAATGCAAGATGGCATCAAAGGCTGTTTCATAGTTTGCATTTGAAATGTGCTAATCATCCCATTATGCTATGTATATCAAGAATTTTCAGTTGCAACAGAAACATTAAAGAGCTTTATTTGAAAAAGAACAGCAACACAACAAAGAAGCCACCATCCTTAACACCTGTCTCGTAGAAGGGCACTTTTTATACAAGTTGCCCGTCCCTGTTTTCAAAATTCAAAACCACCTCATACCACTGGAAGTATCTTCTGGGAAAGTTTCGAGCAGCCCTCCCATCTCCAGAAGGCATAATTTTAGACCATTTGCTCGAGTGGAATGGCCTCCAGTTGCGGTTCCGCACATGAATATTGTATAGGAGCTCTTCCAGCTTCCCCCAGGGCGCCACTCTGCAGTGAGAATAATGGGATTGAGAGGCTGGAAGGTTGACAGTGGCAAATGGGTTGTGTGATAGAAAGAGATGGAGCCAGTCTCCTAACTGTGTCCCCAACCCGCCGTCATGGGAAACTCTAAACTCTTAATTGTGTTTTCCAGGATATGAATGATTATCCGCCCGTATTTAGTAAACGGATCTACAAGGGGATGGTGGCTCCGGATGCCGTGAAGGGCACACCCATCACAACCGTTTATGCTGAAGATGCAGACCCCCCTGTAAGTAAAGGACACGGATGCACACTCGGAAGTTTAGCGAAGAGAACCTTGCACACTCACACAGGACACACTTCCCGGGCAGCACACTCAGACTGAGTCCACTCTGTCCTCCCCCAGGCATTTCATGTGTGTTTGCTTGTAGTGCCCACCAGGACATGCACACTTCATGCGGTTATTACTGAACACAGTTAAGCAGATGCTTTCTATGTTGCTGGAATTCAGAATTTGCCACTTGCCAGTTTGTCCCGCACAAATGAATAGATGTGGAAAGAGTTCTCTGCATTTAGAGTCAGTATCATTTGGGTTCTTTATTTAGGACAGTGTAAGCTTAGTTGAGTTGGGTTAGGTTTTATCCTTATGCATCTTCCATTTTATTCACATATGACTATTTTGTTAGCAAACTCTAGATCAACGGATGACATAATGCTTATGTTGAATGTGTTAATTTTGGTAAGCTGAAATATTAATACTGTGTCTAGAACATATTTAATGCAGGCTTTATTATCCAAAATTTTACCTCTTTTGAGATATCCCAGATTGCCTTCCGAAATAGAGGATTTTCAATGAAAACATTATTACAGCAGAAGTGAGGTAAATTTTCCTTAATGTTACTACATTAATGAATGAAAAGTAACATATACAAATAATAGTACCTATATAAAATGCTTTGTATAAATAATTTGAGTGCTTTATAAATATTAATTATTCTCTTAATAGCCGAACGATGAAGATTTAAATTTTTTACTTTTGAGTGAGCTCCAACCATTAGTCAGTGGCTGATTTACTCTACAAAAATAAAATAAATATTAAATAAGCCATTTTAGGAGAACAAGAAAATAGAAAAAGACCTGAATTTTGTAAGTGCTCTAGGAGTTCTGTTTCATATTGTTAATATAAATAATATTTGTGTAATGCCGTTTATTTAATAAAAGGTGAATGGCCATCAGAACATTTTTCACCTTCAATTGTGATAGGCCATATAATCTTTTGTGACTGTAAGGTCTTGAAAAATAATAATGTTCACATGAAAGCAGTAACCTTTCACTCAGAAGCTCCTTTTCTCGAGTGTGTCAAAATGTCTTTGAACCTGATTTATTGCATTTTGGGAAATGTGATAGGCAAAATTTTGTAGATTTGGACACACCAGTCGAGATGGTGAATATGACACTGGTGCTTTATCTGCTTTTTAAGTAAACTGTCAGAGGTAGAAACTACTTGAAATTAAGGGTACACATTCAGTTCTATTCAAGGCATGTGTTTTGAACACCAAGTCTATACTGATTATTTTGCTAACCAGTTTTTGCTCTCTAGACCTGAGAATCATGTAGGAAAAACAGAACTGCACATAGAAATTATAACACACTCTACTAAATGAGCATAAACAGCACAGCATCTTAACATACTCATATTTCTTTCCTTTTTTAAAGATTTATTTATTTATTTGAGAGAGAGAGTGGGGGGGGGCAGGGACAGAGGGAGAGAAGCAGACCCCCTGCCCCTGCTGAGTTGGGGAGCCCAACAGAGGGCTCGATCTGATCCCACAACTCTGACCCTGAGATCATGACATGAGCCTCAATCAAGAGTTGGAAGCATAACCAACTGAGCCACCCAGACACCCCCAAATATTTGTATTTCTAAGAAATTTGTATTAGCACAGAATTGAAGGTAATGTTAAGATTAATGGTATTAATGATGACAGACTACATGTAGGTATGCTGATCACCTATGTGCAACATACCCCGAAGTGTTAGTATGGATGGCAAAATCCTCACTTTCCTTCTGGCACCCACCACTGTGGTTCCTGGTTTGACTTTCAGATCACCCCACCGATGTGAGAGAAGTTGTCTCGGTATGTTATCTGTTCCATAAAGAAATGCTACTACTTATCTAAATTATCTAGAGATAAGCCCTGTTTTTACACCCTGAAGCTCTTTTATGGAAACTTACCAGGTTCAAATTTCATATTTCTGTTAAGAAGTTCCTAGGTTTGCATCCCCAGTAATAGTTTTTCACATTTAATATCTAATGCTGAATTTTCAGTAGACGAAAGGCAGATGCTGGTCATTCAACTGAAATACTAAGCATACTTATTTTAGCTAGTGAATATGTATTTTGTCAGACTCAGTTTTTTTATTAAGTTTTTTATTTTAGTTCCAGTTAGTTAACATACAGTGTTGTATTAGCGTCAGGTGTACAATATAGTGATTCGAATCTTCCATACATCACCCCGTGCTCATCACAACAGGTGCACTCTTTCATCCCCATCACCTATTTCACTCATCGCCCCACCAACCTCCCCTCTGGTGGCCATCAGTGTGTTCTCTAGAGTTAAGAGTCCGTTTCTTGGTTTCTCTCTCTCTCTTTCCTTTGCTTGTTTCTTTTGTTTCTTAAATCCCACATATGAGTGAAATCGTACAGCATGTCTTTCTTCGACTGACTTATTTTGCTTAGCATTATACTCTCTAGCTCCATCCATGTTGTTGCAGATGGCAAGATCTCATTCTTTTTTATGGCTGATTAATATTCCATTGTGTATATATACCACATGTTCTTTATCCATTCATCGATTGATGGATTTGGGGACACTTCTATAATTTGGCTATTATAAATAATGTGGCTATAAACATAGAGGTGCATGTATCCTTCTGAATTAATGTTTTTGTATTTTTTGAGTAAATACCCAGTGGTGTGATTGCTGGATTGTAGGGTAGCTCTATTTTTAACTTTTTGAGGAGCCTCCATACTGTTTTCCGCAGTGGCTGCACCAGTTTGCATTCCCACCAACAGTGTAAGAGGGTTCCCCTTTCTCTGCATCCTTGCCAACATCTGGTGTTTTTTGTGTTATTGATTTTAGCCTTTCTGACAGGTTATCACACTCAGTGCTGACCCTTGACACACCAGCAATCTTCTGCGTAACCAGTATTCAGCACTGAGTTTTCCAGTGATTGCTGGCAAGCTGGATCCCTTCAGTTAGCAACTGGGCTACACCTACACCAAGCTTGATTCCATGAAAATTTTCAGAACATAAATTTCACATTACACAACTTTCAGAAGTATTATGATTGATTTTTCCTTTTATTACTTTATGTCCATGCCATAAATCCAGAATACATATTTTTTGGATGAGCTTGCAGAGTATTTTCTATTTGTTGCTATCATAAACATTTTGTAATTAGAAGATACGATGCAGGGCTCCCATGTGTATGTATGTACGGAAACACTTTGTGTATTTAATGATCTCTTGTACAAACTAGAAGGGAAAGTCCTTGGGGACAGGAATCAAACCTTAACTCCAGTTTGCATGTCCACATCCAATGCTATGCTTGAGACTTTGTGGTCTGTTAGGAAACATTTGTTAAATAATTGAATAAATGAATAAATTAACAGTGATTTCTATACTCTCCAGAATTGACAAAGTACGCCAGCTATTCAGAAATTTAGTGATTTGGGATGTTGGGAAAACTTGTGCATCTCTAGTCTGTCCATTCGAGGGCTATGCAGATAGAGCGGGTGGATGCATGTGCAAGATGGAGCCCAGCTTCTGTGCCCTCCTAGCCTGGGCATGGCCACGACTCAGCAGTAATAATTTTCACCTCGAGAGGCTGGCCACCTCATTTTCAAGGCATTGTGTTTCCTCTGAATGAAGGGAGAACCACCCACTTTTAACCTAGAAAATAGCAAAAACAAAATCCTTTGAAGTATCAGATGGAGAACCTGGGTAAGGTCTTAAAGCCAAAGAGAACACTGTTGCTGAATATAAATTAAGAATTATAAAATGCGTGCTGTGCAAAACTAAAGTGCTCTAGAGGGAGGGGAAAAAAAAAACCTACCAGGGACTTTTTTTTTTTCCCCACTGAATTAAAGATGTTCGGACTTTATTTTGTGACAGCATTGGCATTATGTAGCTCACCGGAGCTGTGAATAGGGAGTGACTGATCATTTTGGATATTAAAAACTGCTAACCTTTTCTTTCTGCTCACCAGAGACCTCTCACTCCAGAGTTACACAAAACAAAACTGCAAGTGTAATTTCCATTTGCATATTAGATTCTTCCAGAAGCTGCAGGCCAAACCCCGAGATATGAGAGTTCTCTTTGTGGGCAGGGCAGGTGCCTGACAGAACAGTACCCCTTGTGAGCATGTGGACGCAGAAAAGTTGGCATAAATAATTGAAGTTTACATTTTGCTCGTTTCCAAGAAAGTATGAGAAATCCATGGAGGATCCTTTTCCTCATTCTTATATTATTCTTTCCACGTAATGCATTTTAGGAATTTATAGGATTACTGTTTAAAGTTAAGTAGTAATTGGAACATGTTCAATATTAGCAATTGTGACATTCTCATTTGCATATATTAGTGTATTGTTGACATTGAAGACTTCTTTTTTCAGATTTTGATATTCATTTATGAAATACATATACTCCATTAAAGAGATCAGTTGAGTATTCTCACTATATATTTTTTCAGAAACAATTTTTATAAAAGGCCAGTAATTATGAGTGTGTGGTGCTTTTTGCCTCTGCTGAGATTTTGAGAGCTATACTAGCCACTCAGAATTTAGACAAGCTGCCTGAAGAATTATTTCTAAAGTGTTTTCACAAGTGGCTTTAACATCCTTCTCAATCATTCAAGTTTCATTGGTCTCTAAGAGAGCAAAAAAGGTGGTCAGGTTTTCTTTCCTGTGATGCCTACCAGGTATTTTATTAAATTGACGTGACATCACCAAATAATGCTAAGTAATGATGGTGATCTTGTCAGAATAATTAACCCTCTAGTTAGTCACTCTGTTGCAATCTAGTAGCAGAGGTAGAACAGTAGAAGAAAAGCAATTAATTGTCTGCATGTATGATTTGCCACTTGCTTGCTTTGTGGGTGAGAGTTCAAACTATTCAGGGCCAGGAGTTTGAGATTGTATTTTTGTCTCCGTATAACATGGGTGTTCTGCATTCCTTTCCACTGACGTCTCTACAGATCTGATTTTCATCACCCACCACATACTGGCTTATGGGGTTATGCTGTACTGATTTAGATTATTGCTAGCAAAGTAGCAAAAACTTTGCTGTCGGAGCTCAGAGCCTACAAACCACGTTCGCTGACCTTGGAGCATACGGGGGAGTGCACACAGCTCAGTGTTTGGTTTTTTTCCTTCACATCAAAGCTGTCAGGGAATAGTTACCAAAAACTGTTTTTGCGACGCATGTCAGCTTGTGAAAATTGAGTTGATGTAGCCCCAACCTGCATCCCTCTGGTCTCGAGTACTTAATTAGAAAGAAAGCACACAGACAGTTGGGACTTGATCTTTAAAATGACAATGAGCTATAATTAGATTTGAGAGTGTAAATGAGTAGAAAAGGGAAGGTTTTATGAGAAAGTTTATACATGATTAATGTCTAGAAAAGGCTTATCTAATGTTTTAAGAATCTGTGTCATTTTCTTTTTGTGGCTTATTGATTCCTTTCAAGAACAATTACATTGTTAGCATTACTTGAGATCAATATTAGATTTAAGTGTTTCAGAAGTAAATATTGCTCTTCTAATTAAAAACTTGCCATCTTACTAGGACTAAAGGGGCATTTTTCCTGTGTTATAAATGGTAACATCTGTGAAGTTTAGGGTTTTTTTGTTTTGTTTTGTTTTAGCCTTTAGAAGAATAAGCCTCATGGGGTTAGGATCCCAGTACACATCAACAGAAGTTTTCCAAGGCAATTGAGTGAAAAATAGCAGGCCTTCTCTGGGACTCATCTAGAAGCCTCCCTTAGGCTTAAATCATGTGCTTTCTTGTGAAGTGCTTGCCAGAGGAAATGGGAAAAGACCCTCTGAAAGAGTGTCTTGGCTTCTCATGATCTGGATTCTTGGCTTTAACACCCTCAAAGTCAAGCCACTGGTAATTCTTGGTCTTACAGTCCCTACTCCACCATTCTTCCCTATCCTTAAACAATAACCATATGAAGACAGTAGACCTATAATCCAATATGTGCCTGACACAACACAGATACCTCATAATACTTATTTAATGAATAAATCAATCAGAAAGCATTTATCATGGACTTAACAATTAAGAAAATGGCAAGACAGACACAGAGATCAAACCACGGGAGTGGGTATTAAAGATGCCAAGAAATGAGCTCTGTAAAGAATGGGGGAACGAATGTGTCCCGGTGATGTCTGAATCTACTCTAGATAGGAATTCAACTCTGAAAATAATATAGGGGATTCATTTAAGTGAAGGTGGAAGAAATAGCCAGAGGAAATATATTCAAAAATTGCAGAGTCAAAAATATCCCTCTTCTGGGCATGAATTTGTGTGACATGATTGGAATATGTTTGATTAAATAAATGTTAGCTACTTAAAAGAAAAGCCCCCAAAACATCAGGGCTGTCTTAGAGACTCATTTGTAGACAGGAACTCTGGCAAATATGGTTTTGTGAAACCCATTTTATCATATAGAAAAATGGAAGCTTACTCAAGACTTACAGAAAGCAGTGACAAAAATCAGAGCTACGTAGTAGAACAATGACTTGTCTCTGAGGTGCAGTCTTTATTGGATGAAATAATGAATGAAAGCCAGGAGATTAGTTAGCAGCTTTGCTTCATTTAATCATTAAAAAACAAAAACAAAACAAAACAAAAAAAACAAGTTGAACAAAGGAAACGGAAAAAGCAGAAATACATAAAGTCATTGAAATGGAAGAATTAATAAGTGATTGGGCAGGAAGCTGAAGATACAGATGAAATAAAAGCAAAATCAAACATGAATCACAGGCTCCTGGCTCAACTGATGAAGACATTGGTGGTATTAGTTGGTAGAAATAAGGTAGATGGAGAACAAAGCTCTCCTAAGGAGAAAATAATGAGATCAAAGTAGGACAGAGTCCATTTTAAATGATTTCAGAACATGTACACGCCCCCACCTACAGAAGGCTACGCCATCCTCCCAGATCTGGGCAGGACCCTAGTGCCGGGACTAGCGGAAGCTTCTCTCCCACCCAGGATTATAGGTTCACCCAACAAGGGGGTGCATAACACCTAGTGCTGAGAGGAGGCTGGAGGCAGATGACAGGAGGGGACCACGAGTCCTTTTCTCAGGTCAGCAACACCACGGAGAGGATGGGGCACACGCTCGGTGGCCATGGCTATTTCCATCTGATGCCAGGTGCACCTGGCTGCATTAAGAGGGCCAGGGATGGGTCCAGCAGAAAATATGGGAGTAAGAATGCAAGAAAAAATGCAGAATGGAGCCACCCGGATTGAAGTTGATGCTATGAGAGTAATAAATACATTCTCCAAGAAAGAAAACATAATCAGATAAGCTAAAACCTGGGAAATAAATCCTCAGGTTTGGGCCCTCTTGAGGATGGGCCAGGGGCTGAGGGGGAAGAGAAGGACTGAGGGGCAGAAGAGAAATCTGCTAGGCATGTGGTTCAGAGCAAAAGAAGTATTCAATGCAGAGAAGGAAATTGAAAGGTAGAGGATTTTTTTAGCTGAAGGAGAGGCAGAAGGGAAGGGGGAGAGAGAGAGAGAGAGAGACTCAAGCAGACTCCCCACTGAGCGTGGATCTGGCCGGGGGCTCAATGTCACGACCCTGAGATCATGACCTGAGCCCAAACCAAGAGTTGATCACTCAAACTACTGAGCCACCCAGGCACCTCTGTTTTCTGGTTTTTAACACTATAGAAGCATGAGGCTATATTAATTGTCTTAATTTTTAGGGTTTTTTTTGTTTTTTGTTTTTTTTTTTTGCTTCTGCTTGTGAGATTCTCTATTCTTAAAATTAAATGTTTCACCAGTATATATTGAGAAATTCTTTTGTCTGTATTAATTGTGTCTGATATATAATGGCCCCTTTCAACCTGCAAACTCATAGAGTTCATCACCCCAGGATAGTTTTAAATAGTATAAGGGCTCCAAAGTGATTGGGTGGTCTCACCTCCTAAAGCCCCTACTGACCAGCCGTGAGTAATTCACCGTGACTCTGTCCCTGGAGTACTCGCATTTGTAAAAGGAAGACAAAACAACATAATTGAACTTTATACCCTGTGAATAGCAGCTGTACATTGTCCCTTCACTGAGCAACCACAGTTCTATTATTTACTTCTATCAGTTTGACTTAGATACTTCATATAAGTAGAATCATGCAGTATTCGTGCTTCGCTTCCTGGTTTATTTCAACATAGCATAATATCCTCAGGGTTCATCCATATTGTCACAAATGGCAGGATTTTATCATTTTTTAAGGCTGGATAATATTCCATTATATATATATATATATATATATATATATCACTTTTTTTTTATCCACTCGTCCACTGATGAACATTTAGGTTCTTTCCTCATCTAAGCCATTGTAAATAATGCTTCAGTGAACATGGGAGTACAAGTATCACTTTCAGATCCTGATTTCAATAAAAAATAATCCTGGATGTATACCTAGAAGTAGGATTGCTGGGTTGTAGGGCAGCTCTATTTTTAATTTTTTGATGGACCTCCATACTGTTTTCCATAGTGGCTGCACTTTTTACATTCCTATCAATAGTGTACAAGAGTTCCAATTTTTCCACATCCCTGCTAACATTTGTTATCTTCTGGATTTTTCTGATAATAGCCATCCTAGCTGGTGTGAGGTGATATCTCACTGTGGTTTTGATTTGCATCTACCTGATGATCAGTGATGTTGAGCATCTTTTTGAGTGTCTTTTAGCCATCTGGATGTCTTCTTTGGCGAAATCTCTATTCAAGTTCTTTGCCCATTTTTAACCAGATTATTTTTGTTATTGTTGTTCTAGAGATCTGCCATACAACATTGAACCTATAGTTAATAACACTGCGTTGTACACTTAAAAATATGTTTAGGCGTACCTGGGTCATTCAGTTGTTAAGCGTCTGCCTTTGGCTCAGGTCATGATCTCAGGGTCCTGGGATCGAGCCCCACATCAGGCTCCCTGCTCAGCGGGAAGCCTGCTTCTCCCTCTCCCACTCCCCCTGCTTGTGTTCCCTCTCTCGCTCTGTCTCTCTCTCTGTCAAATAAATAAATAAAATCTTTAAAAATATATACATTTAAAAGATAGATCTCATATTAAATATTCTTACCACAATAAAAAAATAGTACTTTTTCAGATCGGTATGAAGATTAGATGATAACATTTGTGTGTAGCAACTAATGCCTGTCATATAGTAAATATTCAGTAATTATTCTCTATCATTGTTTTTATATTTACTCTGGTCTTTTCCAGGCTTTGAGTCTCTGATATTTGTCTTCTATATTTATTGTTTGTATTCTGATACCTTCTCTCTTTTCTTTTTGTCTGTGTTTTGGGAGAGCCTGTAAAGGTCAGAGGTCTAGTCAGTTGAGCATGGGTTGGGGGATGAGTAAGATGTGGGGCAGTGGAGAAAGAGCTGGGCCTCTGAACCGTCACTATGACCACTTTTCCAGCTTCATCTCTTCTCAGGGTGTGTTCACAATAGAAGAACCAGAGGTGAGTGTTCTGTACTCGGGTTTCTGGTTGACCAGACCAACAGTACAACTGCATGGGACAGGTCGTGTGGCTTCAACCTGGCTCTTCCACCCAGCATGATAATGTAGGGCTTTTCACCCCCATTCTCTCCCCAGCTCCAAGCTGTCCTTACTGCAGAGTCAAAGAATCCCAAAGCATTCAGGGAAATCTCCATGCCAGGAGTATTATCAGCCATACTGGGGACTGACACATCAGGGAGATTCCCATACAGGCATGATCATTATTAAGAGTGAAATATCCTGAGAAAGTCTAGCACAGCAGGATTTTATGAGCACATAGCAGTAAGAATGAAATGCAGTGACCTAAAACTCAGTGAACATAGGAAGAAAGAGAAAATAATATCATTATATAAAATTATTTATTTATTTATTTATTTGACAGAGAGAAACACAGCAAGTGAGGAAACACAAGCAGGGGGAGTGGGAGAGGGAGAAGCAGGCCTCCCACCGAGCAGGGAGCCCAACGTGGGCCTCGATCCCAGGACCGTGGGATCATGACCTGAGCCAAAGGCAGACGCTTAACGACTGAGCCGCCCAGGTGCCCCTGAAATTTTTTTAAAAAGCAAAAATGCATGCAATATACAACAGTTAGGTTTTCCTCCCATAATGCTGCACAGTAAACAATACCAGAATACCACTAGTTCATTATAACAAAGACATATATTCCTATTAGTAGATGTTTGAGGCAGCTAAGGGTTGGCTGGCCTTGCTTTCAGGCTGAAGGTTAGCCTCAAGTCTGGTCCACATGCCTCTTCCTTCAGGGACCCATGTTTAAACTAGCCTGCTCTGTGCACAGGGAAGGACAGGACCACGAGAGAACTTGCCTAACCACACGGTCACATGTCCAGTTGTATGTCCCGGTCTTTCACAGTCCGTTGACCAAAGCAAGTCCCACAACCACACCCAGAATCGATGAGGCCAGAAGTGGAGGAAGAAGGAGTGGGCATTTACTGAACAGTTGTGCAATGTACCACAACAGTCTAGTTAAAAGATATTCCTTAAATTCATTGAAATGGTTGCCTTTGAAGAAGAGGTAGGAGTGAGGTGTGAGGATAAAAGGACATAAAGAAATGAGAAGTAAATATGCCTTGATCCACCGATGGCAATGTTTCATAAGCTGTGGATTATATTTAACTTAAATCTCTATCCTTATGTTCAAAACAAAATAAAAATCCCCCAATATTTATTGCATGTGTGTGCATCCAATATTAATTAAGGGTATTGCATGAAGTATTAAGGACTAACATTGTCATGTTTCTTCGCCTTGGAATTTCAAACTTGAAGAGTTGGAAATCAAGTTAAGCAGAAATGACAAACCATAAAAAACTCTAGGAAATAAATCTTTAGGGTGCTCTGAAATTAGACAAAAGGGAGCTTGCTTTTGTCTGGAAAGTCAAGGAAGTTTCTGGAAAAAGTGACGGAAAGCTGAGATCTGAAAGAAAAGGAGGTGTTTCCAATGCAAAGTGACATGGCAGAATTAGACCCTAAAGTTGGAGGAAGAAAAATAATTTTCAAAAACCAAAAGGAGGTAATTTTGCCAGGAGTCTGGAGAGGTAAAGCTGAGTCAGGACCTGTAGAGTCTGATAGACTTGAAGATAGTGCCAAGATTTCCTTTCCTAAGAAAAAAGGAGGTTTTAAGGCAGAAGGGACAGGATCACTAGTTATTAGCTCTCCTTTGGTTTCCCTATTTTCAAGTTCCTTTGGGTTTATGAGTTCCTTTTTTTTGAGGAAAGTTGAATGTGTGCCCACTGTTATTTTTAGAAATTTCTACAGTGTATCTCAATGAAGAAATTTTACAAGGAACGTATTACTTGTTACTTGATGTCTTGAGGGGATTGAGTTATGTTTACCTTTGAAAAACGTATTTCCCAAAAGATTTAGAGTTAAATTAGCCTGAAGCAAATACTTCTTAGGATCTCTCATAGTTATATTGATACCACATCGGTAAAAACTGAACAGCATGCATATTTTATGTTATATTAGGTCAGTGACATCGGCACAAGGAACTTGTCCGTGAGATGTTGACTCGCTCTGTTGTCAACACCTGGTAGATACTGCAGGTGTCAGACAGTGGGGAGGGGAGAGGAAGAAAGAAAAGCACATGTCTTCTCAGTGGTCACGTGGAGAGTTTGACTTTCCTAATGTCTTTTAAGGATACCTTAGCATTCGATCAGATCCACTAAAAAAGCCATTATGACTGCAGAAAACAGTACAAACCACTTTGCAGTAATCCCTAATGCTAAATCATACTTGGGAGGTTTGGCGAATTACACTGTTATAAAATAAATCAGATTAGTTGCTTTCGAAGACATTGGGAAAAAGGATTTTGGAAACCACATCAGGGAGAAGAATCATTGTATACTTGAAAACATATTACTTAATGTTTGTGTGTAATGGTAATAATAGGTTTAGAAGTCCCTGATATAATGCTATTGCCGTTATTATGAAGAAAATTGTGTGGGTCTGAATAAGTAATTTCTTGATAATTGTGTATATAAGAAAAATTACTAAATCAAGATATCCCCTGATATTAAGAACTTAATTATTTTGGTCCATTATAGGCTCATTGAAATTCCCTCTGTTTGCAAGTTTGGAACATCTTTCATACAGACCTGCAATTACCTTCTGTAGTAATTAATTACATTCTCACCATCATTAAGTCAAAACATATCATGTTTAATGCTCACTATAGAAATGGAAGTCAAAAGTAAAAATGAACTGAGTAATAAAGAAAATGATTGAAATCTTAAGGTTCTATTTTCTTGATATAAATTTACATTTATTCTGCCACATTAATTATACCCACGCTGTCGTATAATAAATGTGTTATTGTTTGATGTAAAAAATCGACTATCAGCACTATGATGATGGGATTTTTTTTCTTGTCTGTTATGTTCCCCTCATCTAGAAAAAATGCCTGGTTCAGAGTGTCACTGTATCACCACAGTGCTGTCTATGTGCTGAATACATGACCTTTCCAGTAGTATTATCCCATACTTATATTTATTGAGCCTTACACGGTCGAATTTAGTAGAGAAAAGGACATCACAAGGTTGACATGTCTTTCACATTTTGGAAACCACACTCTATTTAAATAAGTCACATACTACCTCAAATCATATTTGGAAAGAAGCCTAATACATGAACAAACAAATCAATTAATTCATTTATTAATAGGTGATATTAAATCATGTCCTTCCTGAGGGCAATTAGGGTTGGCAAACATCCCAAGTCCTTCAAAGCTATTGACTAATGCCACCAGGGTTGGCGTTTCTGTTTAACCAGGAAAAATGATATTGTACTGCAGCTACTTTACTTCTTTAAACCTCATCTCCAAGTAAGAATAATAAGAACATTGTGCTGGTTTGGTACTTGGCTTTGATGAAGAATGAAAGCACTTAGCCAATGTCAGGCACGTAAATGGTAGTTGGTATTTCCTCATCATCATCCTTCCTTTCAGGGAAATGTCAAACGTCCCGAGCTCTGCCTCTGGTTTGGTACAGTTCTTATCTGCTCAGCATTTATTAACTTTAGATATCAATCCCTGGACTCATGAAGTATTTCTAGTGTCATCTATGACAGTGTTCAATTTGAGAATAAAGTTTTCATGAAAACACCATGCTAATTGGGTCTCTACAATGCCCCCCAAATAAATATGTACATTTTTTTTTAGATTTTATTTATTTATTTGACAGACAGAGAGAGCGTGCAAGCATGAGCAGGGGCAGGCATGAGAGGGAGAAGCAGACTGCCCGCTGAGCAGGGAGCCCACACGTGGGGCTCAATCCCAGGATCCTGGGATCATGACCTGAGATGAAGGCAGATGCTTAACTGACTGAGCCACCCAGGTGCCCCAAATATGTACATATTTTAGTAAAGTTTTTTTAAAACCAACAATTACAAGGTATTTCATTTAAATAGACATCTTCAGCTGATGTCACTTCATAATGATACATCTCTATTTTTATTCCTTTGACTGGAAGAAAAAATATCCAAAATCTTGACAAATAAATTACATTTTAGCTTGTCACCCTAATACTCAAATGATATACCAGATCGGACTCCGCATATGACACGATCACTATGATCCCTATAAAGTGGAATACAGGAGCGCCTGGGTGGCTCAGTTGGTTAAGCAACTGCCTTCGGCTCAGGTCATGATCTCAGGGTCCTGGGATTGAGCCCCGCATCCGCCTCCCTGCTCGGCAGGAAGCCTGCTTCTCCCTTTCCCACTCCCCCTGCTTGTGTTCCCTCTCTCGCTGTCTCTCTCTCTGTCAAATAAATAAATAAAATATTTAAAAAATAAAAATAAAAAAAGTGGAATACATGTGGAAGGCACATCTCATACTCATAGGTAGATGCCGACAGTGAGGTAGGAAGTCCACTTGATTATCAACCTGAAGACCTGTAATCTAGTTCTAGCACCTTCAGTTGGTAACACCCATACTTCTCCTTTACAGCTTTTATCAGAAATGTTAGTATGTAGTTGTGTTTATCTGTGCAACTTTTGTCTCCCCCCTCAATGCCGTTATGAGGCCCATAAATACAGAAGCACATCTGTCTTTTTCATCATTGCCTATCATTCTGAGAGATAAATAATAGCCATAGATGAGAATCTATGAACAGATATTAGTGGGCTTTAAACTGAAAACATGCCAACAATTTAGCCATTTTCTAAGGTTAGTAAATTCTTAGAGGTCCTCCAGAGCATATACAAAATTACTTATGTAATGATGATTCTCACAGTTACTGAAAAATTAGTCAGAAATCTCAATCTTGTTCAACAATAGGTTAACCCACAATGTAACTCGGATTTGACACATTGCACAATGAAGTTAGTGTAAGAAAGCATCATTCGTTCCTGATAATATAAGTCATATGAGGATTCCTTTATTGGAAAAATCCAGAGGATTATGTCATTATTTTAAAGGATGGTCTGAACAACAGGATGTATTAAATATAATTAAAGGAGTAACAGAATATAAGGACAGAAGCTGAGAAGTATGGTGGAGATAAAGTTTTATATTCATCCAGTCCAGAAAAAAAAAAAATTCATGATGATAGTTTCATTTCTGAAATATTGGATTCAGGGATCTTTTTGGAAAAAAATGTTTATTCTCCTCCTATCTTCTACTTTTGGGAGCTTTGTTTCCATAGGTTCCATTATCATCTCTTTTCTTTTTTTTTTATTTTTTTAAAGATTTTATTTATTTATTTGACAGAGAGAGAGATAGCGAGAGCAGTAACACAAGCAGGGGGAGTGGGAGAGGGAGAAGCAGGCTTCCCGCCGAACAGGGAGCCCGCTGTGGGACTCGATCCCAGGACCCTGGGATCATGACCTGAGCCAAAGGCAGACGCTTAACGACTGAGCCACCCAGGCGCCCTATCATCTCTTTTCTGATGCATTTTCCCCAAACAAAAATCACTGATATAATCTCCACTTCTTTTCTGCTCTCAAAAAATGTGCACATGACCACTGCAAGCAGGGACTTGGGTGACATATATTTTCAACCACAGTGGGAGTTCCACATTCAGCCACACCCCCATGTAAGTGATGTCCCTGGAGTTGGGCATCTTGGCAGCTCGGGACACACATACGCATAAGCATGATCATATCTTAAGTGTTCATTTAACAAATTATTTTTGATCTCTTAATGGCAAGGCAAAAAAAATCATCTGCTCTAATGGAGCTCACAATCAGGGGACAGAGATATGCTGCAAACCTGTGAACAAGTAAATATGAAATGTAAATTCAGATAAGGTTACATAGTCTAAAGAAAATACAATAAGGATTGACTCAAGTGGTTTATGACTGGGTAGAGACAGAGGAGGGGTCATCTGAGACCTGGATGTCGGGAGGAACTAGCCTCACAAGAGTGATGCCAAGAGTGAACAACACACAGAGGAGTGTTGAGGTAGATGTGAGCTTGGTGATCTAGGAGGCCATTCTTGCTGAATTACTGCTAATGATCATCAAGAAGGTAGGGATATGAGATGAACTCCATCTTCCCAACTCAGTTTTCATTCTGGTACCCTCAGGACTCAGCTGTGTCTAGTCAGAAGACATGTCAAATGAATGAATGAATGAATGAACCCTCATCTAATGAATTAATCCCTGTACTATGAAACATATGAGCAAGATGATAAGTATTAGATAAGAGGTAATTTATAACATTTTCAATTGCTGATATTATATAAATTTTACATTTAAATTTATATAATTTTTAATTTCCAGAGTCTCTGTGATGCAAGGTCCAAGTTTCCCACGCCCCTTGAATGGTTAAGCTTCCACTAATATCATGGTTCTTCGAAAATTTGTTTAGGGAAATATATCCCTCTAAAGGAGAATGTGTCACTTATTTGAAAATTCAGGAAAAAAATATCTCAAACTCTTGTGGTGAATGGAAGTGACATTAAGAAGCATTGCTGTACCAGCACCTCATCAGTCTTCCCAAATCATGGTTATCTGAAGTCATACTTGCTCCAATAGATGGATAAGGTCAGTGGGATTTATAGAAAGCACTGTCACAGTAAGTGAGGAGAGTTCAGAAAGGCTGCCCTGCTATGCTTCTCACGTGTCCTCACTTTCCATAAAATTTTAAGAAGGAACCCATTGTATTTACCCTTCAAAAGACTCCAAGAAGCATAATGATAGTATACTCTATTTTTGCCACCCCTGCTGAGAAGAGACTCTTTGCAGAGAATTTTACCACCATCGTATTGAATTCATGTTTATTATGTTTTGTTTTGTTGCAATTTTTTTTCTTTTGACAATGTCTCTTGTGGTGGCTAGGTAAATAGAACAAAATTCTAAAATTGTTTAGTCTTCTTTTTTTATGTGATATTGCATACATATTATGAGATCACCCACTAACATTCTATAAATCACATTGGACCACCATCTGTTTTATAGTACCTTTTTGAAATATTACATTGCCTGCAAAGTCAAAATACATTCTACCTCGTGATATTAGGATATCTGTACTAAGGAAGAGACATGGTAGTTTAGGTAGTTGACTAAAGAATAAAATTAAATGGATTCCACTATGTGGCTGTCTAAAGTATTTGTCTTCATTCATGGTGACCTAACACCATAGACAATTTGTTTTATTCTCTTGAGCCCACAGTTGGATGCATTTCTAAACAACTATGATAAGTAAGGGCCTGGAGACAGAAGGAAAGGCAAGAAGAGAATCCCTCAGATGCTACAAAAAGAATTAGAACTATCTTTTTATTTTATCAGTTAAAGACGTAATTCAAAAGGTACTATGAATACGTTGGCTTTAGTAAAGAGAGCATGCTGAGTCTAATGAACATACTTTAAGTTTCTGGATAACTAATTTGTGAATGGAGAAAGAGTTTTAGTTATACTACAGATGGAGTGGGTGCTGAATCTAACAGAAACTCTGAAATTTTTTCTTGAAACAGTTTGTGCTGTAATTTTGCTCTTTCTTCCTTCATTTTTCTTCATGGGACATGTGCTGCATAACTTTCTGGGCAGTGCGCTAAGGCAGGATTTACGAGAGCTTCCAATTCTGGAGCATTTTTCCCAAGTAGCTTTGCTCATTCTCATGTTGAAAGACTGTTGCCTTTAGGATATCATAGATAAATGTCAAGTTGGGTTCATGTGTAAGGACCTGTGTTATAGGATGAGTCCTGTTTCATTTGCGTAATAACACTGAAATGTACTAGCTGAGGAAATTCAGAAATGAGCTAACTCTTAAAGCCTTGATTTCCTTTTTTGTAAGCTATGGTTGCTGTTCATACCAACTCCTGGATTTCTTATAAGCATACACATGATAACACATGAAATGCACATTATTGGATAATGTAGTAAAGCATGCAAATGGACTGCTAACAACTCCTGCCATTATCATTATTTTTAAAATTTTTAGATTTGAGTGTACTTGACACACAATGTCTTACGAGTTCAGGTATATGATACAGTGATTCACTTTATACATTATGCTGTGCACACCCCAAGTGTAGCTCTCATCTGTCACCATAAACATTATTATAATGACTCTATTCTCTATACTGTGCCTTTCATCCTCCTGACTTACTCATCCCATAACTGGAAGCCTGTGTCTCCCCTCCCCTTCACCCATTTTGCCCATCCCCCCACCTCCTTCCCTCTGGCAACCCTCTGTTTGTTCTCTGTATTTATGGGTCTGATTCTGCTTTTCATTTGTTTATTCATTTGTTTTGTTTTTTAGGTTCCACATGTCAGTGCATCATATGGTTATTTGTTATTTCTTATTCTGACTTATTTCACTTAGCGTAACACCCTCTAGGTTCATCCATGTTATCACGAATGGCAAGATCTCATCCTTTTTTGTGGCTGAATAATATTCCAGTATATAATATGTAATTACATCTATCAGTGGACACTTGAGTTGCTTCCATATCTTGGCTATTGTAAATAATGCTGCTATAAACATAGGGGCGCATATATCTTTTTGAATTAGTATTTTTGTATTCTTTGGTAATTCCAGTAGTGGAATTGCTGGATCATAGGGAAGCTCTATTTTTAATTTTTTGAAGAGCCTCTATATTGTTTTCCATAGTGGTGGCACCAGTTTGTATTCCCACAAACAGTGCATGAGGGTTCCTTTTTCTCCACATCCTCGCCAACACCTATTGTTTCTTGTGTTTTTTATTTTCGCCATTCTGACAGGTGAGAGGTGATATCTCATTGTAGTTTTGATTTGCATTTCCCTGCTGATGAATGATGTTGAACATCTTTTCATGCGTCTTTGGCCATTTGTTTATCTTTGACAAGTATCTGTTCATGTCTTCTGCACATTTTTAATTGGATTATTTGGGTTTTTTGGTGTTAAGTTGCTTAAGTTCTTGATATATTTTGGATGCTAATTAACCCTTAATCAGTTATGTCTTTTGCAAATATCTTCTCCCATTCAGTAGGTTGTCTTTTAGTTTTGTTTATCATTTCCTTTGCTGTGCAGAAGCTTTTATTTTCCCTTGCCTCAGGAGACATATCTAGAAAAAAATGTTGGAGAAATTATGGTCTGTGCTCTCTTCTAGGATTTTTATGGTTTTAAGTATCACATTTAACTCTTTAATCCATTTTGAATTTATTTTTATATATGGTATAAGAAAGTAGTCCATTTTCATTCTTTTGCATGTTGCTGTCCAGTTTTACCAATACCATTTGTTGAAGAGACTTTTTCCCACTGCATATTATTTTTCTTAAAGATTTATTTATTTTAGAGAGAGAGAGAGAGAGGTCACAAGCAGGGGGAGGGGCAGAGGGAGAGGGAAACAAATCCTCAAGCTGATTCCCCGCTGAGCACAGAGCCCAACTCGGGGCTTGATCCCAGGACCCTGAGATCATGACCTAACCCAAAACCAAGAGTCAATGCTTAACCGATTGAGTCACCCAGGTGCCCCTCCCATTGCATATTTTTGCCTCCGTGGTCAAAAATTAATTGACCATATAATCGTGGGTTTATTTCTGGGTTTTCTGTTCTGTTCCATTGATCTATGTGTCTATTTTTATGGTTGTACCATACTATTTTGATTCCTATAGCTTTGTGTAGTATATTTTAAAATCTGGGATTGTGATACCTCCAGTTTTGTTCTTCTTTTTCAAGATTGCTTTGGCTATTTAAGGTCTTTTCTGGTTCCATATACATTATATGATTGTTTTTTCTAGTTCTGTGAAAAGTATTTTTGGTATTTTGAGAGAGATTACCTGAAATTTGTAGATTGTTGGTGGTATGGACATTTTAACAATATTTATTCTCCCAATCCATGAGTATAGAATACTTTTCCATTCGTTTGTGTCACCTCAGTTGCTTTCATCAGTGTTTTATAGTTTCCAGAGTACTAGTCTTTCACCTCTTTAGTTAAGTTTATTCTTAGGTATTTTATTAATTTTGATGCAATTGTAAATGGGACTGTTTTCTTAATTTCTCTTTCTGCTATTTCATTATTAATATATAGAAATGCAAAGGATTTCTGTATATTGATTTTGTATCCTGAGACCTTACTGAATTCATTTATCAGTTCTAGTAGTATTTTGGTGGAGTCTTTAGGGTTCTCTATATAATATCATGTCATTTGCAAATAATGAATTTTACTTCTTCCTTACCAATTTGGTTACCTTTTATTTCTTTTTCTTGTCTGATTGCTGTGGCTGGGACTCCTAGCTCTGGGTTGAATAGAAGTGGTGAGAGTGGACATCCTTGTCTTATTCCTGATCTTAGGGAGAAAGCTGTCAATTTATGGTTTATATTTTTATATCTCAGGGAAGGTTTATGTTTTTAAAGATAACTTTAATAGAATAGAAGCAGAAAGTCAGTTAGGAGTCCACTGCAGGAAACAAGTAGATAGAGGAGATGAGGATGATCTATATTAGGCATGCTTTCATTGAGATATTAGCAGGACTTGAGGACAGTTTGGTTGCGGAGTCCAAGAGAAAGAGAAGTGTCATTGGCCATCCCTAGGCTTTCAGAGAGACCAACTTGGTAAAAGGTGGAGCCATAGATTTAGAGTGGAGAAGGTATACGTTTGGGAGAGAAATCAGGATGCTGGTTTGGGATATGTTGAGTTAAAAATAGAACACTTAAGTTGAGCATTGTATATATTACTTTGGAGTTTAAAAGATGAGTGTAGCCATAATTTAAATGGGAGTTATGAACACATAGAAGTTGTTTAGAGGCACGAGACTGGAAGAGATTGCAGAGGCTGAATATAGATGTAGAGAAGGTACACATGCCTGTATCTGAGCCTTGGGAGTGCTTTACTTCAAGGAATTTAGTGGCTTATACAGTGTCTGTTCAGGTTTGTGGTCAAATCTACCACATACTAGCTCTGTGCCCAAATTGTTTACTTGACCTCAAGGGCTGGCTTTAGCATGGAAAATATTATGTAATTCCAATGTCACTTTATATAATTCAAAATAAGACCAATGTAAACTCTGATGTAAGTGAGGATGCCCAACAGTTTTGACTATTTTTACTGTAGTCTTTAAAAATCTATCAAATATCAATTTCTTTTTTTTAAATATCCTGACTTATCTTGGTCTATATCTGGGACAATTCCACATCCTTTCACTCCCTATAAGCCTCAAGTTCATTAACTAAAAATAAAAAATGGGCGGTAGAGTATACATGTATCATCTGTAGTATAGTTCTTGGACATAATAAGCATTCAACAAATGTTAGCTATCATTGGGCTCCCTGTTAGCGGGAAGCCTGCTTCTCCCTCTCCCATTCCCCCTGCTTGTGTTCCCTCTCTCGCTGTGTCTCTCTCTGTCAAATAAATAAATAAAATCTTTAAAAAAGAAAAAACAAACATTAGCTATCATTATTTTATTATTATTACTATCATCATCATTAGTAATGTTATCCTAAAGGATTGTTGTGAGGATTAATTTATTTATGAAAAAACCTAGCATGTTTAACAGAACAGAGCAGCTGGTAAATAATTCTTGTCTCCTCCACTTGTGTACCCATCCCTCCACTTTACAACAGACCTCCACACTCCATCATTCTCTCAGTGTCAGAGTTCACATAGGCACAATAAAAGAACATCATTCATAATTGTCTCAGAAGGGAAACTACCAAGCAGACATGGGGTTTAGGTCAGATGAGATTCCTATAATTAAAGGAAAGTGGAAGAGAAGATGCCCAAGGCAAACATTAATTCATTCTTTTACATAAATAATTTTGAATAACAGGTAGTGAAGATACTTCATTGATTCAGGTGGAGTCATCCACAAGAAACAGAGATTCTGCTGCAGTTCAAACCTGGAAGTGTGAATGCTAAATATGATTTTTCACTTCTAGAAGGCCATGCATTTTATAGATCAGTTTGGCATCATCAATACCCTTTGTTTTCATTTTGTGAAAGTGAATTAATAATATATAATTTCATTTTAGGGGTTACCTGCAAGTCATGTGAGGTACAGAGTAGATGATGTCCAGTTTCCTTATCCTGCCAGTATTTTTGATGTAGAAGAAGATTCTGGAAGAGTAATAACTCGAGTCAATCTTAACGAAGAGCCTACAACAATTTTTAAGGTCAGTGCAGTGTTTTCCTTACTGTTATCTATTTGATATTTAACTTTTGAGAGTACAGTTTAACAGATGACCATACTTGTTTCCATTTTTCTCCTTTCAGTTATTTTTTAAATTAAAAAGTAATGTATATTTTACCACGGATACTTAGAAAATAGAGTTAAGCAGAAAGAAAAAAAACACTTGATCTTTCACATCTTGGAGATAACTAGAATTTAGCAGTTTAATATCTATCCTTATGATGACATTCCATACAAATGCAAGTATACACATATGTGTTTGAAAATAATATGATCCTATTATTCATACCACTTTTTTTACTTAATAATATATTACCCAGGACAATAAATACTGTTAATTGTATTTTTTTAATGGTTGAGTGATGTTCTACTGTATGAATGCACTATTATTTTTTTTGCCTAACACTTTGTTGATGGATAATTAGGCTGTTTCTCATTTTTTTGTTATAATAATATTTGCTGTTGTGAAACTCCTTGTGCAAATATTATCTGCCACTTCCCTGACATTTCTCCTTAATGTAAGTACTGAGAGGCAAAATTATTGAATCAAGTTTATATACTCACGTTAAGTTATACTTCAGGAAAATTTGAAATATTACTACCATTCACTATTATCATAAATAATCTATTTTATTAAATGTTTGAGTGTTACCATTTTCTGTAATTACTTAGAATAATTTCTTTTGTTGTGAATAAAGCCTGTGACCCTGCATTGAGGAAATGCCCTCGTTGGTTAACCTTTTGCGTGTCAGTGAGTACTGTGCTTCACAGAATCCTACCACTGTGGGAGCAATTGTTCTGTTTGTAAAGTGTTAACCCAAGGGTAAATCATGGGCCCAAGGATGAGCCTTAGTTATGGTTTCATGGTCTAGGTTGAATTGGTTTAAATTAGTAGCCTGCAGGTTCCAAAATTATGCACATTCCAGAGAAACACATAATATTGAAAATATTTAACATTTCTTAAATGAAGAATTCTTCTTGACATAATAATATATGTTATCCAAAATAGATCAATTATAAACAATATTGTGGTAATAAATATTATTACTTGAGACATCTTGAGATAAAAGCTTTTCTGCAGTTTGTATCCTTTGAACAGTTTCTACTATACAGTATGAACTTGGTTTTATATATTTTTAAGAGAGTGTATATCTAAGTGTGTTAAACTGTTAAAGATTTCCAGTTTTATCCTCCAGAGTGAAGTATTACTGCCCTATAATCTTGCAGACAGTTAATTCACTGGAAAAATTAATTTCCTTTTATAAGGAAGCTAATTAGCTCTTTGCTATCGATGTGACTGAATTTAACACTTTTTAAATAAGTGTCGGTGCTCATAATGGCCCATGTTTTTACTGTGGGCACCAGTGGGACTGTGGAGGAGAGGTCAGTTTAATCACTGGAGAGATGTACCTGTTTTACTGGTAGTGTTTTATCATAGCATTTATGACTTTTCTTGTCTAGGAAATGAAAATGAAACACCCACCTGGTGGTATTGTTGTGAAGAGTAAGTGAGAATCTATGTAACATACCCTCATCTAGAGCCTGCTCCCTGAAAGACAGTGAGGAAGTGATCATTGCTCCCCTCCTGGAGCCAAGCAGTCCAGTGATTAAAAATGATGCTTTATATATTAAAAAAAAAAAGATGCTTTACTTTCTTCTTGTTAATCATCTTTAACATGAATTTTTATTACTTTTTAAGCTGGTGGTTGTTGCTTTTGATGATGGTGAGCCTGTGATGTCCAGCAGCGCCACAGTGAAAATTCTTGTCTTACATCCTGGAGAAATCCCACGCTTCACACAAGAGGAATATAGGTACTGGTTCCTATCGGTTTTTGTAATATGTAACAGTTTTTTGTGTTGTTCTGTTTTGGCCTCTCAAAACTGAGACAATTTGAATTGATTAATGAAGCCTTCCAATTCTCATTTAAGTTTTTCTAAATTAGCATAATATTACATTTATCTTTAAAGTTAATATAGTCAAATGATAATTTAGTCTAAAAATACCAGTTTTAGTAATGCTTTCATGAATAATGGAGCTTTTAAAAGTAACTAATGTATTGGGGCACCTGGGTGGCTCAGTCTGTTAAGTGTCTCTCGGCTCAGGTCATGATCTCTGGGTGGTGAGATCAAACCCCTCATGAGGCTCTGCACTTTGTGCAGAATCTGCTTGTCCCTCTCCCTCTGCCTGCTGGCTCTCTCTCTGTCTCTCTCTCTCTAAAATAAATAAATAAATAAAATCTTTAAAAATAATTAATGTAACCTTTGAAAAATAAAACATTATATTTTGGGGTTTAAACTGCAACTAATTAATAATCTCAGTAGCAAGAAGTAGTAGACATTTAGTTTCTTGTTATTGCCATATCCATAATTTGACATGAATCTGAAATATTTCTCAAATAATCAGTGAAAGAGAAAAAGAGAATGTATGTGTGTGTGTTTATATGTATGATATATATTATGTATTATAGCTATCAAACTAGTATATATACTGTCTTAAGTCTGGGTGCCGTCACAAAATCCCACAGACCAGGTGGCTCAAACGCAAATTTATTTTATCACAGTTCCAGAGGCTGGAAGGCTGGGGTCAGGGCACAACCATGGTCAGGTTCTGGTGAGAGCCCTCTTCTTGGCTTGCGGATGTCTGCGTCCTCGTTGAGTCCGCACATAGAGGAGAGTGAGACAAAGCAAGCACCCTGGTGTCTCTTCTTGTAAGGGCACCAATCCCAAGATTAGTGCCCCACCCTCATGACCTCATCTAAATCTAATTACTTCTCAAAGCCCTCATCTTCAAATACCATGCCATTGAGGGTTAAGGGCTTCAACATATTGATTTTAGGGGGACACAGTTCAGTCCACAGCACGTGTGCAGATAGGTAGATAGATAGATAGATAGATAGATAGATAGATAGATATTCTTAGGAAGTGAAAAATTTATTTTAAAAATAATAAAATTAAATGTACTGTATTTTATGATTGCTTCATGATCGCATATGAGTGAAAGATTTATAATGCTTTTCTGAAAATATAGAACTTTCTTTCATGATATTGTTTTCTTTAAGTGAAAACATGAATGTACTTGTATTAGAATATTAGAACCCATAAGAGAAGTTTCCCCACAAATATTTGAAGGAGACTCACTACATACTACTTATTTACTATTTCCTTCTTCTGGACATAGCATTAAATGGCATCCAGTCCTGGAGCTCCAGAGGCTCACAACTATGCGTGGACACTAAACATTATATGAACAATACAATACAGTCTGAAGACACAATGGTAGGAGCTCAGTGCTAAGCAAGTGTGTTGGAGAAACACCTCACCGTGTTTAAACATGAACAGCATAAAAGCCATTCTGGAAAAGAAAATACAGCTTAGCCACGCCACCAAAATATGGAAAGATGTTAAATGCCTCAAATTGGCATATTTAGACGTATAAAGAAACAATATGGGAGGGTGTATTGATTTCTATGATATTTTAGTAGTTTATTCTATGTAGAGACAAATTAGATATTACATAATGATGCTCTTTGAGGCTCAAGAAAAATGAAGATTTCATATGACACTTGGTCGTATTCTAAAATTTAGATTTATATTGCTTTGATAATTTTTTTTTTTTTTGCTTTGATAATTTCTAAGAACTAACTAAGAATTGTTAAGTTTTAGAGCAAGGGCTGATACTGAGAGAGGAGACAGATAAAGTGTCTGGGAATATTTACCACACTGAACCAAGTAGTGTTTTCCTTTTATAAAACGCTACCTTGGGTGCCTGGGTAACTCAGTCGGTTAAGCGTCCCACTGTTGGTTTCAGCTCAGGTCATGATCTCAGGGTCGTGGGATCGAGCCCTGCGTTGGGCTCCATGCTCCGTGGGGAGTCTGCTTGAGATTTTCTCTCTCTGCCCCTCCCCCTGCTCATGCATTCTGCTCTCTCTCTCTCAAATAAATAAATAAAACCTTTAAAGAAAAGCTCCCTTTGCAATATTCAAGTAATGAATTAATGTAATTTTATCAGAAAATTCTACATAACACATATGTAAACCACTGAGATGTAAACTCTATTTAAAACAGTAAGAATTCTGGGTGCCTGGGTGGCTCAGGAGGTTAAGCATCTGCCTTCAGCTCAGGTCCTGGGATCGAGCCCCACATGAGGCTCCCTCCTCAGTGGGGAGCCTGCTTCTCCCTTTCCTCCCCACTTGTGCTCTCTCACTATCTCTGTCTCTCTCTCTCTCTCAAATAAATAAATAAAATCTTTAAAAAATAAATAAAATAAAATAAAACAGTAAGAATTCCTGGTCAGTCTGTTTGAAAGACGCTTTTCTTCCTTCTCTCCATTGTTACCAATACCTTCCTTTTATCTTGGCATGGTAACCTGTGAACTCCAGTTCTTTGCTATGGGACATGCAGGTTTTTGCTTCTAGAGACCTTCCCTGGACGTGTTCATGGTGGCTTCTCAAGAACCAAAATGGATATAAACTCACTGTGTTGCTCACCAACTTATTTGGATTTGATGCTCACAAAAAATGCACTTACTATTTGGGGTGGGTCCAAAAATCCCTCAGACCTTCAGCCGAACAGAATTCCCACGTGTGTTCTTCCAGAGTTTTCATCCCGTGCAATCCCTCCTTGGAGGCCCCGAAGACAGAGAGTGGTGGTGCCTAACACTGTCCTTGTGAAAAAACTGAGTAAATGGAGTCCCCTTTCTCCTGGCTTTCATCCACAGCTCATTTCCTACTAATAGCGGTATGCCTCCAGACTTCCGTAGCACATTGCTTGTTAACTCTTCTGGCTACAATATTGTGGCATTCAGGCCAAGGTCATAGATCTCATCAGGGCATTGCTCATTTAGCTTTCTTTTTAAAATTGCCTTTGTTTATGCCACTTTTAAAAATAAAAATGGTTTGTTCAATGAATTATTTACCATGTGTTACCTTCTCTGCATAGAACTACGAACTACAGATAGATTCTATTAATAAAGCTGTTAACTGAAAGAAGAAAAACACTGCCAATTACTTGGTGCTAATATTAAGAGGAGTCACATGAGCACATGTGGAAGAATTTTTTACCTTCCAGAAGAACATGTCTAACATTTGCAAATAATGCCCTTGATTTCCTGGTCCATTTGTTACTCTGACACATAAAAGCAATTTGGTAATCTTGTTGCATCCTACAGTTTATGAAGAAAGTCCTCAGAATTGATTTAATTGGCATAATAGATTCAGTAGGACTTGGGCACTGAACGGGATTGTTTTCTTTTTTATCAGATACTTAGAAAACTTGAATAATAAAAATGTCATATCAAACATTGGCAGAAGACGCTATATTTTGAGTAAGTCCTAATAATTGATTTTAAATATTTAAGGAAGCTTACATTTGACCTAAAGTATGGAATGAACTATTTTAAAAAAAGATAAAAGACCTAAGGCTGACCTTCATCAATTACCTCTCAATGCTCTTGAAGATTTTTGACATATATACCAGAGTCTGGATACCTCCTGCTCCTTTCTTCGTCCTTCTGGACACATAGCTAGACTCCATTCCCCAGCCCCACTTGCTAGATGGAGCCATGGGACTGAGTTCTGGCCAATAAAATGTGGAACAGAATGGTCTGCACTGTTTCCTGGCCTGATTTAACCTTTCCCTGTATGGACGCATGAAATGGAAAACACACCCAGAGACCCTTGGGAGCCATATGTTGACAATTGTAGGAATATGAGAGGAGCCCAGGCCTCTGAATCACAGATTGGAAGAGTGCTACCTAACTAGGAATGTCCTAAATATATTTAATTTTTTTTTCAAAATCATTAACTGCTTCGGCTGGATGCACATAACTCCCAAAGATGCTACATATGTTATTAGACCTCAATTCCCTTGTGTTGGAGTCAAAGGGTGGCAGAATATGCCACTTGGGCATAAAGAATATTTTGAGCTGACAGTGCTTAAAAAAACAGCAGCTGTAAAAAAGATTTTCTGATCTCCCCTTTTACTCCCAAAAACAGGACCTATAAACTCTCATGTGAACGATACCTTCTCTGTACCAGGAGGAAAAACACATTCTTTAATGGGAGTCAAAGCCAGGAGAAGCGATACAGACAGGCCTTGTTAAAACAATTCACAGCTCCCTTCAACCTCCTTCTATAGTTTACTTTTCCGTAATTGCCTGTCTCTGTTCATCCTAATACAAAAGTATGTGGGTTTTGCCATTTCTCTGACTCTTCATTTCCTCACGAGGGCTCTCCTGTCACATACAGTTTATATAAATGTGTATGTTTTCTCCTACTCATCTGACTTGTGTCAGTTTCATACTTAGACCCAGCCTAAAAACCCTGAAAGGGTAGAGGTGAAATTTTACTTCCATTACAAAGTTGCTCCTGGTGGAAAAACTTTCTCATGTGATCAGTTTGGGGGGGATACCAAATGATAAGCAAGATTCCTGTCCCTGTTGGGGGTAGGGAAAGGATGCTCGTGGGTTGCAGATGGAAAGTAGGGATCCAAGAGAAGTGGTTTTGCAAGCTGGGGTAAATGTTATTTATACATCTCGAGAATGCCTTCATTCCAATAGTGACTCTTGAATTCCTTAGGAAAAACTAGTTTTCAACAAATGACGAGGTGTGAAGAAAGGCTCTAAAGATAAAATATTCATACATTGTAGAATATTGAACTGGATTCTTAAACTGACTGCCTCTCCTAACCCAATTATCTTGCTTTTGGAATAGTGAATCCAAATCTTGGATAATAAGATTAGTTAGGGTAGGCTAGGCTGGTGTAGAAAGAAACCCTTATATTTCAATAGTTTTGAGAAAAAGAACCCATGTGTTTTGGCTCACATGAGAGTGTAAAATGAGTGTTTCATGTGGTGGTAACTCTTCATGCAACTCTTCCATGCTGTCATCAGGGACCCAGGGCAACTTAAGGTCTTGCATCCTAAACATTGTGTTTCAGAATAATCCCAGTGATTGCCATTTTAGTCCCTGGAAAGGGGAAAAGGGCAGAAGTCCACACCCAGAGATTTCCTGAAGCAAGTGAGGTAGGGCTTGCAAATTTCACCTCAGCTCAGGTTCTTTCCCAAAACTCCAGGCAAACGTCTACAGCCAGCTCTGAAAGGGTGGATGAATGCTTCCCTTGCTAGGCAGTGTATCTTAGTTCCACCTCTCCTATTCGGGAAAAAGAGAAAATAGTGTTGGTAGATAATTAGCATATTAAACATGCAGTTTCAGACAAGTTACAGATTCTCATTACAGCATCTTAAGATGACTTGGTTTATGTTAAGAACATACAAGATTGGGTACATGAACCTATGAAGGAATAGTACAGAAACATTTTTATTCTTAAATATGTATTGGTGAAATAGAATGCCTTCTTAAAATAGCAAGAGAATGCATACCTTTTTTTGTTTGTTTGAATTCAAAGAAAATCTCCGATGGACGTTTTTGACTGTTTTAAGTTATTTCTAGTGATTTCAGCATATCAAATGTTAATATTACATATTCCAAACCAAACCTTTCTGGACTTCAAGCTAACGTTTGGTTATCTGATTATAATTCATTACTCTCTCCATGTTCCAGAGGAGTGTAATTGTCTTGATCACAAGGAAAAGGAAAGGGGGGAAAAAAAGAAAAAGGAAAAGGAAAGGAAGAGGGAGAGTGTGAAAGTAGACAAGCTTATGTAAACTCACTTTGTGGAGACCATCCAAGAGATATGAGAGGAGGCATTTACTATTTGGTGAAACATTTTCCAGTGTACCAGTTCTATATAGAGAAACAAAATCCATTCTTCTCTCCACAGAATTAAAAATGTTTAAATTTCGAGCTACTGGTAATTGCCTGGTTGCCGGAGTGCAAAAATAGACCTATCATTACCTTTTCTAAAACTATAAAAGTACAAGTAGGAACCAACAAATAATAAACATCAGAGTAAATCCTTTAATATTTACTAAAGGAAAAGCCTCCTTGACTGCCAGCTAAGTTTGTGATGACAGATAATTAGCAGGGTAGCTAACCAATGTGAAAGTAGCAGTTTAACAAAAAGCCAAACCCTCCTTTCACATATTGTTATGTCTCTCTTTCTTATTCCTATCTAAAAACTTCTTCACTCTCTGCTAATGGTTCTTTGAAAAAGAAATAATGAGGTTTGTAAAGTTATTCAAAGATTTTACAAAGACCACCCTATATTATGGGAAATAATTTAGCCTGTCAAGACTAGAGGAGAAATTTCTCACATTGTTTTCTTATTTATAATTTTCAACATTGGAATACATTCTATGTGTTGAAAGAAGATTTGATTTTGTTTTTCCTCAAATCCTGTGAACTGAAGTTGTCCCCTGATGAGCCGACTTCAAGTAATTATTAAGTAAGGGAGGAATCTCATAATGAGAAAGCTATTTACCCCATACAGATATATGTGTACTTTTATAATGCCCAGATTTACAGTAATTCTTAAGATGAGTGTATGCCTATTTCTCTTTGGTCCCTTTGGTGGTTGTAATACTTGAAACACTTATTTTATTCATTTCATGACCTCTTCAGTCTCTCCTTGAGTCATTTAATTAGGTTAAATGGAGAATCAAGATACCAATTTGCTTCATCTCTTTGTCATTGGATGAACACTTATATTTTCCAGAAAACACTGAGTTCTTCTCAAAATTTAGGGAAGTGTATAACTCTTCAGACTGTGTAATATTCATTCCTACAATTATAAACAAACATATTATTTAGAAGCATACACACAACCCAACGTTTCACAATTTTAACAAATTTCCATTTTCATGCATCATTCCAGCTTTATGTGGGTCTTCCAGTTTATCTTTTTGACAGACAAAGAAATGTCAGAAATTTTGATCTCTTAGAGTTTGCATACCTCAAATCATCATTCTCTATTCTTTTTTTCTCCCTTTCCTTGAAACAAATTTCTTAAAGAGTTAATAGCATCTCTTAATCCTTGGTTGTTAAAACACCTCTCCCTTCTCAAAAGTCTCTTCAGCTGGATTCTTTTTTTTTCTTTCTTTTTTTAGTGAATTAAATCCAACTACTAGCCCTTTCCTCACATAATCATTGGTTTGAGTTATTACTATTCAGGTGATTAAGTATCTCTGTATCCAAATGCAATCTCATAATTTAAACCACTTCCCACAGTCTGATTCTCACTGGAAGCAGAAAAAAAATAGGTTAATCTTAATGAAAATCCTGTTTTCAAAGGCATATCATGTAATGAACAAAACAGACCATAGGAAATCACCTAGTCAGCCTAATAGTTTAATACTTACTTTTTCTAATATCCTCACCACAAAGTTGACTAGTCTCTTTTTCAGTGGCAAGGAACTCATACCTTCAATCTTTAGATAGTTATGGACATTGGGAACTCATTTCCTATGCTGAGATTATTATTTTAATTAATTCTAACTCATTTTAAGTTATATTCTATGCATTTCTCTCTGAGCCTTCATCAATTTTAGCATTTCCTTCCTCTTTCAGGTAGTATGACTGTGTTGGGGAAGAAATTTAATTTTCCCTCTGCCCTTCTGAGTTCTTAGGTGAGACCCCTGTAATAAAAAACAGAGTAACAAAAGAATAAAAAAGAGAAGTTTATTAACATGTATACTTCATGTATACATGGGAGATACACATGAAAAATGAGTAATGCCAAGTGGTGGCTTTAGAATTCAGGATTAAACAACATCTTAACAGGGGAAGGGGAGCAGTGATGTAGGCCTCTCAGGGAGGAGTAACTGATTTTTAGGTAAGATGAGTGGGTTCTTAGATGAATAGAGGGCAGGTATGATTGTGGTAAGGTTTGTCTGGGTGTGGTGTCTTCTTCAGGTGTCCTTTCCTGTGGTCATTCAGTTTCCCTGGTCAGTGAAACTACTGGGGAGGGAATCTCTGACAACTGAGTTTCTTTTGGAGAGTCTGTCTTTAGGCAGGTAAGGGGAGCTCAGAGAAAGCATCTCTCTACATTTGCTATTTTTTGAGTGCCTATGGCTCAAAATAATCAATAATGCCAAATTGGCATATTTTAGAGTGACATGTCCTCAACTCCTACAGTCCTATTTTGGGGTAGCATATTCTGCTGCTCTTTGATTGAAACTGAGCTAAACTCCTTACTTAAGACAGGTGACAAATAATGCTCTTCTGTCAATTATTAGCAGGTATCTTGACAAGGATTGTTCTTATTGGGAAAAAGAATTCTGTGAACTTGGCTGTGTCTGCTATTAATGTGGAAAAAAAAAAGTGATATTAACCATGTGGTTGCTAACCGGAAAAATATGTTAATTCCAGTTTCTCATACTAGTTTAGTATATCTTACAACATATAACAAACTCTTCTGCCTTGTTAAAATATTTAAATAATGTCTAATTATAACCCTCAAGATTTTCTTTTTTGTCTCTACATAAATCAATGTATATTAAATCTATTCAATTCATCCATCTTTATTTTAATATGTCAATATATTATACCTATTTCATTATATATTAAAATTCTATATGAACATCTTTTAAATATATTTTCCCCAGACCTGTTTTTCTACATGTTCACAGATATCTTAAATTTAATTCATATCTTTTGAAATCCTAATACTCCTTTTTTAAATTTAGCCCCCTTGTCCTAGGTTTGTTTTGGTCCTTCCTCTAGCAATTAGACATCAAAATGAGATGTAACAAGTTCTTTAGGGAAAATACTTGTGTGGGTGAAATGAGGAGAAAGCAGAATAAGGCTAGGGAACCTTCAAACCACATTCATTCTGACCTCAAGGAAAGAAGAGGGAGGGAGGTTTGTGTAGAACATCCGAGGCTACCGGGTCATTGAAGTGACTGCTGTGTCATTTAAGTAAGTTCCGCATGATGATCAGGGAGCCCTCAAACCATAGACAGACATTGGAGAAATTCATTGTCTCCCAGGAAGGGACCCACTGTAACATCTCTGCTTTTCTCAGTGATGATCTGCAAGCAGCCCCTAGGAAGTATGACCTGCATATAAACAGCAGTAGACTTCAGAGCACAAGAGAACCTTGGTCAAAGTGCTTCCTATACTTGGAGATTATTAGGGCACACTCTCATTGCCACCACATGGCCAGATCTGATAAGAGGTTTTCAGTCAGCTATCTACTTGAATCTTCTGGAAAATAGCCATAGTGTCATAATCAGAAAATATATTTTATATATCTTTCATTTACTCCAGACAGAAATATCAAAATCCTAATAGTAGTTCAAATGCATATTACTTAAGAATAGATTGACTCCTGGGCACCTGGGTGGCTCAGTTGGTTAAGTGACTGCCTTCGGCTCAGGTCATGATCCTGGAGTCCCGGGATCGAGTCCCGCATCGGGCTCCCTGCTCAGCAGGGAGTCTGCTTCTCCCTCTGACCCTCCCCCCTCTCATGCTCTCTCTATCTCATTCTCTCTCTCAAATAAATAAATAAAATCTTTAAAAAAAAAAAAAGAATAGATTGACTCTATAGGTCAAGTGAGTTAGCATTCAAAGAGTATTTGACCTTCATCCCAGGATGATGGACTAAACACACAGGGACTCACTTGTCCTCGGTTCTAGAGGTAAATATCATGGAAAGGTCAGCATGTCTGGAATAGATCATGGAGTCTAAATGTGAATATTGATTTTGAGTGGGAAATGCAACACCTCACACAATTTATCAAAAAGTTTACCAAAGACAATTATTTACAAATTTTCCAAATAAATATGCTACCAATATAAACATACCTTTGGTATTTATTTAAAATGGAAGTGTATCAGCATTGATTATTAAACTTTGCAGGATGTAATGCCACATTTATATTCATTTTTAAGGATTCATGTATTTTAAAATGTAATTTCCATAAAAACCAGAAATTTAAAATGTATTTGTATGTATACCAAATAAAAGGGGCAAATGTTCCTAGGGTATTTTTATGAACCTCGAACAAGTTGATATTTGCTAACTCTTAGAAAAATATTGAGTCCTATTTAATTTCCAGTATTATTCAAATTTAATATATTAAATTCAAAATAAGAATATTATACATATAAATATCTTGAAATCTTTTAAAAATTCAAATACCTTGAATAAAGAAAATAATCTTTTCGGTTTCCCTGTTAAAGTAAAAAATTGATACTTTGCTGATAGATTTGAATTAATCTTCTAACAAATGACAGTGCAAAAATTTAAATACAACTTATATTTAAAATAAGTTTCTCAGGAGGCTTTATATTGAAGAATAAAAAGAGTAGATTTTATAAAGAACTAAAAAGGATTAACAGTCCACCTCCTGATATGCAAAAACAGAGAAAAAGCATAATTTAAAATCTAGTAGTCCATTTTCATATACTATGAAAAATGAAAACAATGTTATCAAAATGGCCAAGGAAATGGTGAGGGAGCAGTTCTAGTTAGCATTGCATTATTCAAGAGAATTAAAATTACCTTATATTGAGGAACATTGCCATTATTCTTATATAAACCACACAAGTTTAGACTTGGGATTTTGAGAAAAGATTTTTTTTAATCAATAAATACCATAGTTTAGGGAGAACTATTCGTCTTCGTTTCAAAAAATGAAAAAGAGAAATGCTATTAATATAAAATAAATCCACAAGCAGAGAGCCTTACTTGTTTGCTAAAGTTGTTTACTATTTTAATTTAGATTTATTGTCCAATATGAGAGTTGACTTTACCTGAAGATAACATTTCCTGTCTTTTTATGGTGCTACTAAAATCTTGCCTCAAAGGTAATAGATTTTGCGTCTTTAACTATTGACTCTCTCAATCCTTCATCCAGCTTTCCCAGGCTTCCTCAGCATCCACATGGAGTACAATTCTCCTTCACATCTTCAAGGTTATGGTAGAGTCTGACATTTGCTTGCAGAGTGAAGCCAGTCACCAACAACAAAGGGCTCAAGTTTGAGCAGTTTAGAATTTGAAACAAGTTTTCCCAAAGAGTGTGATTACTGATTCCATTCTTCTTTCATTGCATTATATCTATAGAAAGTGTTTAGTTCAACATGTAATAGGACACATTATTTTTATTTTATTAATAGTTAATGCAAACTTTTCTGAGGCAAAACGACACAATAGTTACCAAGGTTTGGATCCTGGCTGTTGGATATCAGACATTGGTTGAACTTGGACAAGTTACAGAAGCTCCCTGAGACCAGCTTTCCTAGAGATAAAATACTTACTTTATATGTGAGGGAAAGAGCTTTGTGAAGAACCTAGTGCAGAGCACCGGCTTAATAAATGTCATGATATTATTATTTAGTAGTCTTATCCCAGGTGGTGGCCATGCAAGATTTTAAGACTTATGCCTTGTTCTCAAGGAGTTTATAAACAATGACAAAAGAGGCCACACTAATTGCCTGTCTTGTGGCTGCTCCCAGGTGATGAGGTACAAAACCCTCTCTTCTGAGTGAAAGGACGACACACAATTACCATATTATCAAAACAAGAGAAATGGAAAGGAGAAATTGCCAAAAAGCAAATTTTGGTATGAGGAAGGAAAAGATGTTAAGCCATCCAAAATGTCACAAGCCCATTTCTCTACCATCATTGGTTAATAGACCATCACCAGTTTCTTGATTAAAAAAAAAAAAAATCCTGGGGAAATATCACTCTAGTTGCAGCATTGAGAGTGGATTTCTATTCAGTTTGAATGTTAGTTTAAACAATAATGCCTCAGATATATATGTGATGGTTAAAGCGACATGGTTCTCATGACTGGATATGGCTTTGTTATTCTTGATCTCATCACTGACCCATCTTCATAAACAAAATAACTCCCTCTACTGTTGTGTAGAGATACAATCCCACACGCTGATGTTCCCTATGTCCAGTATGAACCAACACCAAAGTTGTTGGTGAAGCCTGTTTCTATCTCACTGATGCTATAGTTGATTTGTTTCTTTGAGAAAGTTTCCAGAATGTTCTATGAACTGTGATTTCAGTTGAGGGCAGGATGAGATAGATAAAGCAGAAAAATTAAAGTTACTTCTCCTTGAGTTTACTAATCCATCCAGCGTCTTTGTCCATTAATATATTCAACAAACCTTTTTTTTATTTTGTTTTAAATTTAAGCACAAATATGGTCTCTCTATAATTTATGATCTATTAGAGAAAACAAACATTGAAAATATGAACAGATGAGGGCGCCTGGGTGGCTCAGTTGGTTGGGCGGCTGCCTTCAGCTCAGGTCATGATCCTGGAGTCCCTGGATCGAGTCCCGCATCGGGCTCCCTGCTCGGCAGGGAGTCTGCTTCTCCCTCTGACCCTCCCCCCTCTCATGTGCTCTCTCTCTCATTCTCTGTCAAATAAATAAATAAAATCTTTAAAAAAAAAAGAAAGAAAAAGAAAATATGAACAGATGAGATAAAATGACTGCTATATTCAATGGTATTTGTTCTTCTTTTCATCCTGTCAATGAATATATATTGAGCAGATACAGTGCACTAGGAATAATAATGCTGGACAAAATGTACATGGTCTCTGTCCTCAGAGATCTCATAATCTATTTGGTAGGCAGAAATTAATCAAATGATCATTGTTATTGAGCAAGAAAACAGTACAAACAAAAAAGAGCTTTACACTGAGTCAAATTGCTTATCATGTGTTTATAGAATGTTCTAAAATCAAAGTCTTAGCATAGAGCATAAGAATCTCTGGGTGAGACTGGTCGCTGGTGAGTCGGATTGTGAAGGCTCCTATGAGCCCCATTACCAACTTTGTTCATTATCACAGAGGAATCTGACGATGGTGTTAAACAAGAGATATAAGCAGAGGTGTTTTATGGAAGATCACTCTGCTTCCACATTCAACATGGAAAATAGATTTTTACACAATTTAAATGTTGATTTGCAATCACGGCATTTTTATCACCAATTTATAGTGGTGAAGTCATCCATCTCCAAACTGCTTTGGAGCTTAATAGCTGTACTATTTGCTTCATCCTCTTCTCATACTGTGTTATTTCTGGTAAACTTTTCACATGTGGTTCAATGCCATTAAACAACATATTTAAGACAAAATCACACAAATATACACACACTAAGAGAGGGACAGGGAAAGGTACACCAGCCGATTGCAGACAAGGGAAAGCAGGAATTACTATATTAATGTCAAAAATGTGTAATTCAAAGCAGAAAGAACTAAACCTGAGTATGTGTATACTTCATCTCATGAAATAGAATGTAGATTTCTTAACTATAACCACATAGTGTCTAGTGTTAGTGAAGATCATGTGATTTATTGCCCAAAACAGGGCACTAAATGTGAATAAAGGGTACACCCTATAATATTTAAGCTAGGGCAATGGGCATGAATAGGGACTGTCACAAGTATGAATCATATGATCCTTGGTACCTATAAATGCAGTATTTTGCTCAAGGTAAGTGTCCTATAAACGCTTGGTGACTCCTGGATGGATATTTGTGACCAGAATTGTATTCAATGTGGGATTTTTCCTATGTGCATCAATCGTCTATTGCTGCAGAACTCACTACCCAAATTGAATAGCTTAAAACAACAACAGTTAACTAGTTCTCATGGTTCTGTGGGTTGCCCAGTAACCTAGGCTCAGTTATGCTACTGTCAAAGCTCAACATGAATGGGACAAATTTAAACAGGCAAGGAAGAATTTGTGCAAGGCTATTGCAGTTGGGGAGTGAGGCCAGAACTCAGTCTGAACTCATCTCTGCTGAAGCAGAGTTATTAAGAGCTGGGGTGCCCAGGGACCAGCCACCTGTGTTTGCTGATGGGCCCCCACCTTTCCTATCTTCATGACTGAGATGGTTTCACAATTTGGAGAAATTGCCACCGAAGTCTCGGTCCTAACCTCAGGGACAAAGGGCCTCTATTTTCCCTGATGATTGCATTCCAAAAGCAGGAGTCCCAGGTCCTTGAGGAAGATGGTCCTAGGTTGTAAAATTGGCAAGAGGCTTTTAAAGAGATCTATATCTCAGAGAGGCAGAGATTTCATTTACAAGTGTGAGTTCTCCAAAGTAAAGTAAGAAAAGAGAGGTCAGGGACCTAGAGTCAGGAAGAAGCCTGTCTAAAGTGTAGTCAGGCTGAGGGGGATTTCGGGGCTGTCTTGGCCAATACACATCCGGCTGGTGGGTGGGGTGGTGGTTGAGATTCCCGTGGAGATGGTCTGGTCTGTCTCCTCTTGGAGTCTTCCACCCTTCCGGGGGCAAGGCCAGGTATCTCCACATGCAGCCTCAGGACAGAGTAGAAGCCTCAGCACATCTTGAGTTTGAGGCTCGAAGTCCCATAAAGTCACTCCTGTCCATCCCTAATATGCACACGCTCACACACACACACACACACACACAGGCAACAACATACACCATAATCTATCTTTCGTCCACAATTATTTACATTGCTCCCACATGCAAGAACAAAGAAATAAGCATACACTTATGCTGTTAAGATCTGCAAGTCTTGTCCCATGATGTCATCACGGTTGAAGCTCAGGATCACATCACTTAAACTAAATCCAAATGTGGACAGCTTCCCTCAGGTGTAGCTCTTCTTGATTCAAGGACCTGTGAACTGAAGGCATCTGCCTACCATGCCGTGACGGGATGGGGACAGGAGAGGAACTCTTCATCAGGCAGCTCTAGGCGGCAATGAACTCTTTCTGGAAATCTCCTGAGCCAGACCTGCCACCGCATGAGTTCCCAACTTCGTGTCTTCCACATGACTGCAGGTGGCAATGTTGCTGAGGATTTTGCAACTGCACAACAAAAGCTGCTATCTGTCCAACCTTGAATAACTATTCTGTCATTGTCTTTGCGGCTCCCACTGACACTGTGCTCACCCCTCCTCAGGCGTCCGTTCACAGCCCCACCTCGTTTTCCTGCCAACGCCTGCCCATCAGACCCCCAGCACATGCCACATGGTTAGGTTTTTACTATGGCACCCCACTTCTAAGAATGAATTTCTCTATCTATTCTCTGTCCTCAAGTTTCCTGACTAAAGACAAAAACAATTTCTATTTTCCGAAGATGCTGTGAGTTACCTGGATCAGGGTCCCCTGGGCATCATCCTGCAGCCACAGCGGCTGGGATGGCCTGGCCTTTCTCACCATGTTGCTTTCTCTGTCGTTTTCATACTTAAATCGGTGACACTGGGACTTGCCATGTGGCACGTCAGGGCGGTTCTCCTTCCACCTGTGTGATGGCTGAAGCCACAAGGCTCTGCCTTCAACGAAGCTACAACATCACATGACTTTCTCTTTCATTTCTGTGGGTCAAAGCAATGGTGGGAATAACCTAGAGACACAGGAAGGGAACATAAATCCACCTCTGGATGAGACGAAAAGTACAGAAATGTGGTCTGTTTTTAATCTACTGACCATACCCAATAGTCTCTTAGCTTCTTCAGCAAAAAAGTGGAAGAACAGTTAGATTAGAAAAGTAAAATATCTTAGGAAAATATTTCATGGAAGGGCATATCACATTACAAATGATGACATTTACATCTCAATTTTACAAACGGCTTCAGGATTACATGATTATCATATATATTATATATATATTATACATATTTTTTATTTCTCAATGTGTCAAGTAGGTATTACTCAAGAAAGAGGGGAAATCAAGTTGCCGGGTAGGTATAGTAAGCATAGTGAATCTGTTTTGGGTAAATAGATATTTACAAACCTTCGCTAATGGATTCTAAATAATAAATTACCATATTTATGGAGAAATTTTGACACGAAGTCTTGTTTGTCAAAACAACCTCTCAGGCTTTTTAAACTTTGTTCCAAGTTTAATAACTGGGGATGGATAAAGGAACTAGGTAGGGGAGACCTAGATATAATTTTTTCCCAGGTTTACTGAGATGTGATTGACATATAACATTGGATTAGTTGAAGTGCACAACTTGATGATTTGATATATGTCTATATTATGAAATGATTACAGTAAGTTTAGTTAACATCCACCACCTCATATGGCTACAATATTTTTTCTAGTGATGAGAACTTTCAAGTGCTATTTTCTTAGCAACTTTCAAATAAGAATGGAAGTTTATACCCTTTGACCACTTCACCCCTTTTACCCACTCTCACCCCACCCCCTTGATTCTGGCAAACACCCATCTGTTCTCTGTATCTATGAGTTAGGATTTTTTTAAGTTTCCACATATAAGTGAGATCATACAGATTCGTGCCTCCCTATATGACTTATTTCACTTAGCATAATACCCTCTATGTCTCTGCATGTTGTTGCAAATGGCAGGATATCCTTTTTTATGACTGAATTATATATGTACAATATATATTATATAATATATATAGTTTTTTCTTTATCCGTTCATCCATCAGTGGGCACTTAGGCTGTTTCTACGTTTTGGCTATGGTAAACAGTGCTGCAGTGAATATGGGGGTACAAATAACTCTTCAATACAGTGATTTCTTGCCTTTTGTATATATATCCCAGATGTGGCATTGCTGGATCATACAGTAATTCTGTTTTTCATTTTTTGAGGAACCTCCGTACTGTTCTCCAGAGTGGCTGCACCAGTTTGCATTTCCACCAACAGTACATGAGGGTTCCCCTTTCTCCGCATCCTCGACAACCCTTGTTATATCTCATTTTTTTGATTCTAGCCATTCTGACAGGTGTGAGGTGATATCTTAGTGTGGTTTTGATTTGCATTTTCCTGATGATGAATGATGTTGAGCATCCTTTCATGTGTCTGTTGAACATCTGGATGTCTTCTTTGGAAAAAATGTCTATTCTGCCCAATAGTCCCTCCGCCCATTTTTTAATCAGATGTTTTTTTGTTTTGTTTTGTTTTAGATATTTTGGATATCAACCCCTTATTAGATATATGATTGGCATATATTTCCTCCCATTCCATAGGTTGCCTTTTCATTTTGTTGATGGTATCTGTAATTTTTTTTAAAAAAGCAAATACAAAAATATTTAAACATTAATTAAATCTGAAATCAGATCTATATCTTAGAGTAAGTTCCTTATTTTAAATGTGTTTAAAATATTTCATTATTGGGGCACCTGGGTGGCTCAGTCAGTTAAGTGTCTGCCTTTGGGGATCAGGTCATGATCCCAGGGTCCTGGGATCGAGCCCCACATTGGGCTCCCTGCTCAGCAGGGGAGTCTGCTTTTCCCTTTCCTTCTCCCTCTGCCCCTACTCATGTTCTCTCTCTCACTCACTTTCTCTCAAATAAATAAAATCTTTTTTTAAAATTCTATAAGTATAATTTTTTTATTTTTAAAAAATTTTTATTATGTTCAATTAGCCAGCATATAGTATCTTTAAAAAAATAAAAAATAAAATATTTCATCATTTAAAATATTTAAAGAAAACCAGAAAACTTTTTTTTTTCCTTTTTATTGTTTCACTGTCTTTGGCTTAATAACCAAGTGATTTTGCTGGGTGAAGAATTTTGCTTATAGTTATCCTGATCATAATAAAAAATAAATCTAGAAATAATATATATATTACAAATTCTTTAGCAAAAATTTAAATGAAAATAAAGTACCCCCACTTTGTAAATAGTGATGAATTTATGTAATATGGTATTGAATACTGACTATATACCCTCCTTCATAAATGGCATTAGTGTATTATTTGTCTAAGGTATGAATAACAATAAAAAAATGACTTCTTTCTTTCCTAAAAATTCTGGCAGATATTGAATGTGTATTTTTATTATTTTATGCCTATATTTTATTATTTAGTCATATATTTGATGTATTTATTCAGCTGTTGAAGTAGAAAATTGAAATATCAAATGCTCTATATATGTATTATTTTCTCTTTTTTTGATGTTATTTGTATGATTATCCTAGTAGATGTCAAGATTCTATATGGCGATTTCTCACCTTTCTATGACTCTTTAATACCACAGACATTGAATCTAATCAATAGAAAATAACAAATAAAGGCATTAGAGGTCCTGTTTTAAATTTGCTGTCATACCTTTCAAAAGTTCCAATGCACAAATTCATCTATGAAGGAAAAAGAGCCACCCCAATGTAGGTAAATGAGCCAAAACATGAAACTGTTTTCTCAGAGATCATTACTAAGAGTAAGTGTGTGTGTGTGTGTGTGTGTGTGTTTTCTCAGAGATCATTACTAAGAGTATGTGTGTGTGTGTGTGTTTTCTCAGAGATCATTACTAAGAGTATGTGTGTGTGTGTGTGTGTATATTATTGTAGTCTATTTTTAGTAAGTAGATTTATCAGCCAGAAATGAATATGCCTGGTCTAGCATATTCTATCAAATCAGGCAACTCCTGATTCCACTGTTTATTTATAGGTATGTGTGGAAAATAAAATATAAATGGTGAACACCATGTTTACTACTGAACTTATAATCAGGGATCTGATATTAATACACTTACCACATGTTACTATAATTCTTCACACAACTGTCTGGTTTGCCTGTAAGGCTATAAGCTTTATGAATGCACAATCCATTTCTTCTCTCCTGCCTTTGTGTTTTTATTGCCAGGCACATGGTATGTATTCAGTAAGTATTTATTGAATGGGTGAGTGAACCTCTGTAAGTAAACTCATTGAATTTTAAATGATTTTTTGATTGTTGTTTTTTTTAAGATTCAGAGCCCACCTCTACCTATACCAACCCTACCCTCTGGTTGTTATTTTTGAATGAAGACAGGAGTCTATGGATTTAAACATATAAAAAAATAGTAAAAAGAAAAATATTATCCCCATTTCAGATGTAAAATTGTTCTGTGACTGAGAACTAGGAAGGGAAAATCTGATTGCTTAAGATATAATCTACAATATTATCCAAGAGCAATATTACTTATTAAAAGTATTCAAATTTTTTCTCATATATTCATTAGCAGATAAGTTTATTGAGATTTGATATAAATATTAATAGAAATCAGTGAGATCATTTGACTTGCTGAGAAGGGGATATTTACGCCTGTCATTTTAAAACTTTAAACTGTTGGGATTGTGAGAAGACTTCAAAAACGATGGCTAGATGTTTGCACACCAGTTTCACTATTTGGAGAGGTAAACTTACTTTTCTGCTCCTTTCCCAGTATAAGCTCTGATTAAGAGAGTAAAACAATTTTGGATTCTGAATTCTGAGGACAATTTTTTAAAGTTACCAAGTTTTGGGGTGCCTGGGTGGTTCAGTCAGCTAGGTGTCCGACTCTTGGTTTCGGCTCAGCTCATGATCTTGGGGTTGTGAGATCCAGCCCACATCAGGTTCCACGCTCCTGCTTAAGATTCTCTCTCTCAGGCGCCTGGGTGGCTCAGTTGGTTAAGTGACTGCCTTTGGCTCAGGTCATGATCCCGGAGTCCTGGGATCGAGTCCCACATTGGGCTCCCGGCTCAGCGGGGAGCCTGCTTCTCCCTCAGACCCTCTCCCCTCTCATGCTGTTTCTCTCTCTCTCTTTCTCTCAAATAAATAAATAAATAAAATCTTTAAAAAAAAAAAGATTCTCTCTCCCCCTCTGCCCCTCCCCCCTCAAATAAATAAATAAATAAATAAATAAATAGTTACCAAGTTTTTTGACCCCCAGAATAATAAGTATTTGCTCATCTTAAGTCCTACTTTTTAAGTAACAGTTTTATTATGTTTGCTTTTATCATATTATTTTTATCACAGTAAACAAGTATATACATAAAATTTTAAAGTCCTACTTCCACAGAGATGTGCACCAAAGAACAAGGATCTCTAGTATGTTATATGTATAATTACAGATATTTCATTGGTATGTATTTTCTGGCATTTTAAATCAAGTTGCTTTTCATTTTTATTATGGAAGGATAGTTGACATACAATGTTGTGTTAGTTTGAGGTGTACCACTGAGTAATCTGACAATTGTGTGCATCACTCAGTTACCATGATATGTGTCACCATCTGTCAGCATGCAACATTATTGCAATATTGTTGTTTGGATTCCCTGTGCTATACTTTCATCTCTGTAATTTATTTGTTTTATAACTGGAGGTTTGTACCTTAATCCCCTTCAGCTATTTTGCCCCCCTCCGCCTCTCTCCCCTCTGACAACGACCAGTTTATTCTTTGTGTTTATGAGTCTGAATTTTGGTTTTTGGGGTTTTTTTGTTGTTGTTGTGTTTTGATTCCACATATAGTGAGATCATATGGTATTTGTCTTTCTTTGTCTGACCTTTTTCATATAGCATAATACCCTCTAGGTCCGTTCATGTTGTTGCAAATGGCAAGATTTCATTATTTCTTATGGCTGAGTAATATTCCATTGTGTATATATACCACATCTTCTTTATTCATACATCTATAGATGGACAGTTACGTTTTATCTTGGCTATTGCAAATAATGTTGCGGTAAATATAGGGGTGCACATATCTTTTTAAATTCATGTTTTTATTTTCTTTTGGGTAAATACCTAGTAGTGGGATTACTGCATCATATGGTATTTCTACTTTTAACTTTTTGAGGAACCTCCATACTGTTTTCTACAGTGACTGCACCAGTTTGCATTCCCACCAACAGTGCATGAGGGTTCCCTTTTCTCCACATCCTCACCAACACTTGTTATTGCTTGTCTTTTTGACACTAGCCATTCCATCTGGTGTGAGGTGATAGCTCATTGTGGTTTTGGTTTGTATTTCCCTGATGATGAGTGATGTTGAGCATCTTTCCATGTACCTGTTGGCCATCTGGATGTCTTCTTTGGAAAAAATATCTATTCATTTGCCCATTTATAAATTGGATTATTTGGGTTTTTGATGTTGACTTGTAGAAGTTCTTTATGTATTATGAATATTGACCCCTTATGGATATATAATTTGCAAGTATTTCTACCTATTCAGTAGGTTGCCTTTTTGTTTTATTGTTTTCTTTGCTTTAAAGTATTCAAGTTTTTTTTTTTTTGTTCCCCCATCTATGAGACAAACTTATATAGCAGTATAATATTTATGGTAAACTTCCAGAAGTATAGCCCATAAAATAGTGTATTAATAAAGCCATAATTTATGGAGTACCTCCTTTATGCTAGATTTAAGGAAAGCTTTTTGTCCACATTATGTCCCTTAGTACACTCCACCATCTTCCAAAGTAGGTAATGTCCCCATTTTACAGATTAAAAAAATAAGAATGGGGAAGCTAAGAATTTTTGCAAGGTCACATATGTAGTAAGTAAATTCTTAAGCCAGAATTTTATAAATGATATTCCTATGGACCTACTAAATCAGAATCTTTAAGCATGATGCACAAAAAAATCTGAAAATTTTAATAAATTCTTCAGGTAATTCTTATAAAGTTTGAGAGCCAAAGACTAAGCAAGATTAGATAAACTCTATTAATGCAAATAATAAATGAAACCAATGAACACATGCACCCTAGATTGCAGATTTAGCTTCATATAGTTTTATGAACTTGAGAAATGGTTTACTACTCAAGGCATCAGTTTTCTTGTATTCAAGATGAGGACGCTTCATGGACCTGAAAAGAAGCAAAACTCTTAAAATAGCAAGCACCTTTGGAAAAGATGTAAAAAATATAGCATCTAACTATTTGGTTCTTTATTAATTTTTTTATCTGCAATCCATCCTAAAAAATATGGGAAAGCTAGCATTTCTCTCCTGATTCATGTCTTTTTAAAACTGTTTTTCTTGGTTAAATAAGTAAAATCAGATCACACTGATGCAATTGCTCCAAGATTACCAATAATAGGAGTTCTGGTGGATGCTTTTTTTTTTTTCTTCCCATTTTCATTAAATTCCCTCATAGTAGATATAAAAACAGTTCCTTAATTGACACTGATTTGCAAATATATTGAATTCAAACATGTCAAAATAGATTAGATTTGTCTCTCAGTAGAAAGAAAGCAATAGAGCCAGATTGAATCCCAGTGAAATTTTATAGCATCTATTTACAAACACTTTTATATCCTAAACTGCACGGTATTTAAAATAATTAGGAGCTTTATGCGACACATACAGCATTGACTTTTATTGTTATATCTTGAACCCAACAATAAAAGTAGACTTTAAATTGTAGAATAATTGTTTCATCTATATTTATACTGTAAAGATGGGGTCTACCATTTGAGAACTGCAAAGTCTGTTATTTTAGCATAGTCATTATTCAGATGATTCAGATATGTTAAAATGTATTTAATTGAGACAGATTTATTATAATCTATATTTTCAGGAAAAAATTGAAATGTTAAACAGATATCTATGAATTAATTTTTATATCTATAAGAAAATTGTGTTGTAAGCATTTTGCATATACATTCTGTAGCAGTTAACTTTTCTGGGTCGCACTTTATCTGCAAAGATTTATTTCTAAACAACAGGCTTGGAGTTATTTTGATCAATTTTCTTCTTACTAAAATGCAGCTGTTTGTTGTACATTCATACAGTGTAATATGATTGAGCAATAAAAAGTATAAAGCCACCAAAAGACACAGGGGAAGCTTAAGTACATATTGCTAAGTCAGTCCAAAAAGATGACATACTGTCTGATTCCAACCACATGACAGTCTGGAAAAGGCAAAATATGCAGACAGTAAAAAGATCAGTGGTTTCCATAGGTTCAGGCGGAAAGAGGGATGGGTAGCTGAAGAAAAGGAAAATTTTAGGTCACCGAAACGATTCTGAATGATATTGTAATAGTGGATATATGACATTATAAGTCAGTCTAAACCCGTAGAACTCTACAAGGCAAGAGTGAAGCCTCATGTCAACAATGGATTTTAGTTAATCATTATGTATCAATATTGGCTCGTCAATTTTAATTGGCTCGTCAGTTTTAACAAATGCACCACACTAATGCCAGATGTTAATAATAGAGCAAACTGGTGATGGGAGTGTGTATAGGAGCTTTATACTTTCTGTCTAATTTTTCTGTGAACCTAACACTGCTCTAAAAACTGAAGTGTGGTATCAAAAATTACATATAGCTGTTGTACATGTAAAATTTAGGGGAGGCAAGGACAATGCAAATAGCAAGATTAATGACATAATAAAATGTAAATTTGATATCTATCATAATTGAGTTTTTTCAATTGAAATATTATTTATGCTTTTAAGAATTAGCTTAGGTGATTTTGTTTTTTTTTTTCTTTTTGTTTAAAGATTTTATTTATTTATTTATTTGAGAGAGAGAGAGCAAGCAAGAGAGCACAAGGAGTGGGAGCCAGAGAGAGAGAAGCAAACTCCTGGTGGAGTAAGGATCCTGATGCAGGACTCAATCCCAGGACCCCAGGATCATAATGTGAGCTAAAGGCAGATGCTTAACTGACTGAGCCACCCAGGCACCCCTAGCTTAGGTGATTTTGGAATTTTAGTCAGAATCTGGGGGTTTTGTTTAAAATGGCCAATAAAGCCCAAAATATTGCCCTGGGTAGAGGGGATAAATAGGAGCCAGGGCTACATCGGGGGTATGTCCGTGCACATGCACATCGAATCCACTTTGGATCAAGCTTTGTGAAAGAGTCTCTGAAGGCATTTTACAAGTATGAAGCCATGAGCTGCTCCCGTGTTCCATCCATATTGGTTGAAGCTATAACCACTGTCCTTAGCATGCTCCTAGCAGTCCTGTCCTGGGGAGGGGGACCCAGCTGATCTCTTGACTCTAAAGATTCATAGGAAAGCCGTGTAGCTCCACTCCTGAGCCTTATGTGATCCAACTGCCTCTTTTATTGGAAGGGAGCTTTTTCTCAATTATATTGGCAGTAAATCTAGCTTTAAAAAGCAGAATTCCTGAATTCCAGATACCTGACAACTATTTGTTTTTAGTGAGGTGTTAAAAGTTTAAATTGGAAGAGGCTTATTGATGTATTGTTTATTATAAGGTGGATGAATTGCAAGTATATGAATGAATAACAAGGGAAAAACATTTTTAAAAGAAGTTTCTGGGCGCCTGGGTGGCTCAGTTGGTTAAGCGACTGCCTTCGGCTCAGGTCATGATCCTGGAGTCCCGGGATCGAGTCCCATGTCGGGCTCCTTGCTCAGCAGGGGGTCTGCTTCTCCCTCTGACACTCCCCCCTCTCATGTGCTCTCTCTCTCTCAAATAAATAAATAAAATATTTAAAAAAAAAAAAAAGAAGTTTCTGAGGAATCCTTTCTTTGGCCATAATTCTTCGCTTCTGAAATCAATCAATAGATTTCACTGTACTCCACAGAAAGAAGGGGGGGGGGCGGTGATGACAAATCACATGACATCAGACTCAGAGTGGAGTTGGACCAGAAAATACCTTACAGACAGGACTCTAAAAATCACATACTGTCAGCCCATAGATCAAACCAAGTCAGATGTTGTCTTAAAAAATAAATTTCCACTGGGTTCCAAAATATAAAAGTTCACAGAATTCACATAAAAACTTGAACTTCCTTTTTTCTCCCATTTTAAACTCTCACTGCATTGGCAGCATAGCATGGTGGTTGCCCTCATTAAATAGAGCATCAGTGCTCGCCGAGTCCTTCCATCCACCGAGCTCCCTCTTAATTGATGCCCAGCCCATGTCATTCCATTCCCTTACCTCTCTGTCCTCTCAGTCATCCAGCTTTATAGATCCTGATTTACACCAGCTCTTTCATTTTGTATTCAAGTAACATGTGACTCCTAAGAAAATATGTAATTTGCCCCAATCATGTAACTGGCACTTTCCAGGGTATAAAACAAAAATAAACTTGGGTTTGCCTTGCAATAAATAGAAAGAATTGAAATTTTGTGATTTAATGCTCATTATCATGGAGGTTCATTTATTTCTAGCCAGGAGAAAATTGCATTTTTATAGTATGTTTGGATTCTGGTAGAAACAAGTGTGTTGGAACAATTAGGACAAAGGTTAACAAGGAGATATTTTGTCTAGAAAGTAAATCCGTTTTAAACATTTACTAACAAATAGAATTTTAAATGCTTTTAGTGGTATGCATAGGATTTAAATTCCTTTTATAATGATGCCTGTTACTTTTTCCAGTATTGATCATTTCCATCCTAATTGTACAAAAATATACATTAAATGTTGTTTTTAAAGTTTGAAATGAATAGTGGCATTTTTTTGGTGTTAAAGCTGAAGGTACATTAGCTGCAGACTTTCTATTTCTATACTTTATAAGGATTAAGAAACAAATTATAGAAAGTATAAAATTTAGTTCTTATCTCATGAGTAGTAACAAGATAAACAAGTCAACAATTTAAGCAATGTTTACTTTCACAAGAAGAAATTCAGTTTATGAAAGTGATTCCAAAATCTGGCTAACATATATTTTCTTATATCAAAATGAACTTGTATGATATATTGATCTGTCTTAATTTGTTGCTCTTAACATCCAAGCCATGTGTATCACTCATCTCTTGCACAAGACAATATTTTTACAAACTTAATGACTTAGAACAACACATATATCATCTTGAAGGTTCTATAGGTCAGAAATCAGTTACCTGCATTCTGTGTTTCATTGTTTCAGATAGGTGTGAATCAAGGTGTTGGCCAGGGTCAGTGTCTCATCTGAGGCTTGATTGGAGAAGGGTCTGCTTCCAAGCTTGTGTGGTAGTTGGTAGAATCAGTTATGAGTGGGATGTTGGGCTGAGAACCTCAGTTGCTTGCTGCCTGGTGGTTAGACATCATATCACCTTTAGTTTCTTGCCATAGGGACAATTCCATATGTCCCCTTCTTTCAATCCAGCAAGGGAGAGAGTTAGAGTCTCCTAGCAAGAGGGAACTTGCAGAATACAGTCTTACGTAATGTAATGACTGGGGTGACATCCCATTTTCTTTGTCGTATTCTGTTCATTAGAAGCAAGCTGGAGTCTGGCTGTCTTGCGAGAGGAGAGCAATACGCAAGGGTTGGAATGTCAGGAGGAGGTCCATTTCAGAGACTATCCTGTTTCCATCTCTCTGATTTTCATCCATTCCAGGTTTTCTTTTTCACAACCACCATAGTCAATCACTAAGCAATGCGACAAACAGCACATGGTCTTAATGTCTACTTTATAATCTAAAATACCGTACAAAAGTGTATCTATTCATCATCAAAGCTGTCCATCAAAACCAACCTTAGTGTCACTCTTGTGAATGTCTTCCTTTTTATGGTAGACTGTTATCTTTTCTGCTCAAGGTTACCTAAAGCATCTGTATTCCACTGTGACAGTGTGTAAATAAATTGCTTAGAGAATATAATTGTTATCTCAGATATGTTACTTTAGAAGTGTCTATCTAGGCAAATGTATCCTTTTCTAATCTAAACATGTTCTTGTTAATTATTGGGGACATTTTTGGTTGGAAATGGTAGAAATCCTAGATAAAGGAGAAATAAAGGACAAATTGTTTCAGTAACTGAAATGATGAGCTTACCTAGCTTCAAGTATAGCAGCATTTAGAATATTAGGCAAAGTATAGGGGACCTATTTTCAACCTTTCTTATTTCATTTGTGTTGGTACCATGATCAACAAGAACCTGATCAACCTTCTCATAGGGTAACATAAAACAACATTAAAATTTTTTTCTAGTACTTAAAATAAAATTTCTGGGCAAGACTTTTTTACATGAGACATGAACACTGAGCAAAGAAGATAAAGCATCCCCAGTGGCCAGAGATGGGTAATGTGTCTATCTACACACCTTGGGGGTGTAGACTCTGGCAGCCTTACCCAAACTGCTTAGATGGGGTATAGAGGAGGTGTGGTTATCTGCTGTAACAAAAGAAGGCAGAAAAGATGCAGGAGAACAAAATAACATGTGTACATACATACGTACTTTATCCTTTTCACTAAAAGTTATATGGATTAGTTCTTATTCTTTAGCAAAAAAAATAGTTGTTGAATATGCGATGAATATATGGACCACCATTAAGTGCTAGAGCATCTGTAAAACATCGCTTTACATTTCAGTAACTTAACCAAGCGTATGGACTATGGTGGCAAAGAACACAGCAATTTGGACATGTTTATAAAGAGCTGTATGTAATTAATTTTCTGGACTGTATGTTTGTAGTTCAGGATTTGTTATTTTATAACAAATTGTTCGGTGAAGGCACAATACAATTGCACAATGTAATCCAAATTAGAAGAACTGGGAGGATGCAGATAAAAATGAGGAGGAATTGGGGCGCCTGGGTGGCTCAGTCAAGCATCTGCCTTCAGCTCAGGTCATGATCCCAGGGTCCTGGGATAGAGCCCTGCATCGGGCTCCCTGCTCAGCGGGGAGCCTGCTTCTCCCTCTCCCACTCCCCCTGCTTGTGTTCCCTCTCTCGCTGTGTCTCTCTCTGTCAAATAAATAAATAAAATCTTTTTTAAAAAAAGTAAATGAAATCTTAAAAAAAAAATGAGGAGGAACATTAGGAGAGTAAGTATTAAAAGAAAAAGCCAGTGGAGGAAATGATGGTAGGGTTTGTCTTATCAGCTTGAGGAAAGAGGTGGAAGCTTAGAGAAGTGGGATGCTCTAGACAGATTGACTGGACTATTCACTGATTTTTTTAAATCTATTGGATCTGGGTAATATAACACCTGTATATTATAAAAGTGAGATTATTTCCATTAATTTAGGATTAAAGTTATGATAGCCTAGTTGCAGTGACCAATACTGTAAAATAAATGGAGATTTTGAGAAGGAGATGTGTTTTTGAAAATATAACTTGGAAATTAAGTAAATATCATAGTACTGAGGGCAGAACATGGCTACAGGTAAGCAAAATCAGTGAGTTCAAGAGCAATGTGAGTGTTGTGATGCCCTCTGTTCAAATCCTTTTTTTGTACAGTTAGAGCATCCCAGGAGCACAAGAGTAAGGACTAGAAAGAGTCATCTGGAAGCTGTTGCTTAAATATGCTAACAGCAGTGACACGAAATCAACATTTTACTTTACAAATTACGATAGCAAATTGTACCCCCTTCTATTGCTTTCAGTTCAGAAGGTAATTTAGAGAAACAAGTGGAAAGAATTTTTGTATGATGTTGGGCAGATAATAAAATAGTATCCAAAAATAAATTATACCTCAAATTCAAAATAATGCAGGTGATAAGACCTTTACAACCAAGAGCATTTGCATAATTGTGAACACAGTTTGTTAGGGCTGGAGTCTTGATGTGGTACTACTTTGAAAATTTCAGAAAATGGGGCGCCTGGGTGGCTCAGTCGGTTAAGCGACTGCCTTCGGCTCAGGTCGTGATCCTGGAGTCCCGGGATCGAGTCCCACATCGGGCTCCCTGCTCGGCAGGGAGTCTGCTTCTCCCTCTGACCCTCCTCCCTTTCATGCTCTCTGTCTCTCATTCTCTCTGTCTCAAATAAATAAATAAAATCTTTAAAAAAAAAAATTTCAGAAAATGTATTATTCAAATAAATGCACTCACACATGAACTAGCATATTCTATTATTAAATTCAAAACTCTGTCATGACAAATGGACTACAAAAAATGAACCCTCTCTCTAAACCTGCAGACCTCCTCCAGTGAGTGAACTTGCCACCAGAGGGACTATGGTTGGAGTGATTTCGGCAGCGGCCATCAACCAGAGTATTGTGTACTCCATAGTTTCAGGAAACGAAGAAGGTGAGTAGATATTCAGTCTGTGTCTTCACCATAAACTAACACTTGGACCTGGGACTCAGTTCAGATTGAATTATTATTTATGCTATTTTTTTCTAATAAAAACCTATCTAACTTAAATGCAATTTAAGTGTTCAATCAGATTAAAAAATTTGGTTATACTAACAAACATGACCCTCCCCCCCCCACCGGAAATACTAACTATCCAATTCTGGAAGCTTTCCTCTTGCCCTCATTTAGGGATATTTTAATGATATCTCTTCAAAATTAACGCATCATACTTTCAGGTTTTGGTCATGATTGTTGCCTACAGGGGTCTCTTCCCACTGTTCTGGACCATCCATGACCTACTCCATGTCATAGCTAGGCTAACACTGAAGAAATTTTAGGATCGCAAATAATTTTGAATGCCCAAAGAGCCACATCCATGATAAAACCCATGTACATTGTGTAATATGATTCCTCAAGTGGTTAACTTAGAAGTAAATAAATAATTTGAGTTTTGTCTACCAACTACTCTTCACTGAGAACAGGATCGTTTGCCAGCTTCTGAAAAGAAGTTCATAGCTGCATTTCTCATCTGTTCTTTTTCTCACCATTATCCACAGTTAGTGGTCCTCTGTTTCTTCCTTTTGATAAATTGGATGGCCTGGCATGTCGTAAGTGGTCAAGAGATAGTCAATATACATTTAGGGTGCCTGGGTGGCTCAGTCGGTTGAGTGTCTGCCCTCAGCTCAGATCATGATCTCAGGCTCCTGGGATCAAGTCCCTCAGCAGGCTCCCTGCTCGGCAGGGAGCCTGCTTCTCCCTCTCTGTCCCTCCCTCCCCCACACTCATGCTCTCTCTATGTCTCTCTCTCAAAAACAAATAAATAAAATCTTTTAAAAAAAGAAATAGTCAATATACACTTAATAAATACATGAATGTTCAATATTTAATATTTAGTAAGTGGATGAATATAAAATTAAGCAATTCTCAAGGAAATTATAAAGGCTCTTTTTTTTAAAAAGATTTCATTTATTTATTTTATAGAGAGAGACACAGTGAGAGAGGGAACACAAGCAGGGGGAGTGGGGGAGGGAGAAGCAGGCTTCCTGCGGAGCAGAGAGCCCAATGCGGGGCTCATTCCCAGGACCCTGGGATCATGACCTGAGCTGAAGGCAGATGCTTAACTGACTGAGCCACCCAGGTGCCCCTGTGAAGGCTCTTTTTAAGTATTTCAGTGATCAACCATTACTAGAAATGGCTGCCCTTGTAGCAAGGGCAGGACATCTTACTTTTCTTACTTTCTTCTTTGTTCCTACTTTGCTGCTATGCCTTCTCCCTAAATATCAGGAACATCTAATGCCCTTTAGTATTTAAAGGACCATCCGAATCTACCATGATGGATGTAGTGTGCAGTGCTTCCCAAATTTAATTGACTGATGAAACATTGTTTTCCAGGAGACTCTCAACATAACTAGAAAATTAAGGTGTTCACTTAAGAATACACTGATGATAATTTGAAGAGATGGAACACAGCTTCCAAAAGCCAGCATCCTGTCATCTTCATGTATTACTCCTGTTTACAAGGAGTATTTTTTAAAATCACAGTGCCTTTTAAAGAGGATTCTTTTTTTTTTTTTTCTTACGGTGTGAAGGAAATGACCAAAGAACTGTATTTTAATTGCAGATATGTTTGGAATTAACAACATCACAGGTGTTATCTATGTGAATGCCCCCCTGGATTATGAGACCAGGACAAGCTACGTACTTCGCGTCCAGGCCGATTCCCTGGAAGTGGTCCTCGCCAATCTCCGAGTCCCTTCGAAAAGTAAGTTATATTACTTAAGCATTCTGGAAGGATTTTATGGTGCTTCTGCTCATTTTCTGATGAAATACATAGGTCCAAAAGTTATCATTAGAGAATGTGGGGAGATCAGTAGTACTTGGAGCTGATTGCCCATCCATTTTAACAGCTGATAGAGGACAGTGCTGGGAGTGATTTCATACTCCTGAAATATCAAGGCAATAACACACCATCTTCAAACTGGGTATACGATATTGCTAGAATCAACTTTATTCTTAATCCCACTGTGAAGCTCTGGCAAACTCTCTGGTGTGTATATTGTTAATGGGTACAGGACTGCCCGACATTCTCTTGAATTGTGTGGTCTCTTGTACTTAACTGATTTTCTTAGCACAGAGGAAAATGCATCTTAAAAGAGCAACTAACATTTATTGTAAGTTATATGTGGCATTATATTTAATTCACATCCATTTCTAGGAGATGGAAATTATTATTCCCATTTTACAAAGACAAGATAAGGTTAAGTGACTTTTTAAAAATGATGCTGTTGGTAAATGAAAACCCAGAGATTTAAGCTCACAGCTTTTGACTCCAGAATCGTTCTCCAACATCTGTGTGATATAGTTTACCAACATAAGAGAGCAAGTAAAGCCAATTTGTGAAGGGCACGAGCAGAGATTCTGGGAGATGTTACTAATAACAAGATAAATGCTGTTCTTTTCCGTCCATTGAGGTAATATTCCTTTGCACTTCAGGCAGTTCATCTTTTTATAATCACGCCAACTTTTTTAGAATTTAGAAGACCCGAGAAAACCAAATTAAATTTAACCATTAGGGAACGGAGGCTCAGAGCATGAAGGGGGAAACAGGCTCTGAAACAGGCTCCTTTCACTCCAGGGCCCTTCCTGGACATCCTATGCCAACACTACGTCAATCAGCATCTTTAGAAGGGGAGGAGGGAAAATGAAGAGCCTGTGAGAACCCCAGCGAGGGTACAGGTATAAAGCGAGAGCCACAGAGCCTAGGTGATGGAAGAAGGGAGAGCAAGGTAGATAGAAAAGGCAAGAGACGTGCCCTAGAATTTTCTCTACCAGTGTGCAGTAATTGATTATCCTAAAAGTAATCACTTCTTTTTTATTTCTTTCAAGTCTCACTTACTGATCTAGTGTGGAGGGTTGCACAGTTGCTCAGAAAGGTACAACCAAGTCATTTGAAAAAAAGCAGATTACACATGGTATATTTTTTGGAATTAAGGAAATTAAGTTGTCTTCGGTGATTATTCATCACTTGCGTAATTAAATTGTTTTAAAAATATCAGGACGGTTTCTTGAGTTCTTAAAATCTTTAACCATGGGCAATTATATTTTTATAAAATATAGAGGAAGCTTCAAATTGTCAATTGAATTGACTAAATCAGGAATCAAAAGGTTAGAGTAGTTCTAAATTATGTAATGCAAACCAGCTTATTGCAACTAGGGAAAACATGGAAACTATTTGAAAACTATATTTGTCATCTTTCTTTGAAAAAAATGAACAGTTAGATTTAGAAAGAAAAATCTGCTAAGTATTTAGGTCTTAGAACTTGGCATTTTTCAGGAAATAGCTCCAATTTCTAGGAATAAAGGCATATCGATATCTCATATGTGAATATGATACAACTAGTTCCTGGTACTTTAATGTAAATCTAATCTAAGGCTAATAAAAGTTTCACTAATATACCTATGTATACTTACATGTGCCCAAGAATGCATGGAGAGCTACGACCAGCTAGCAGGTGTGTGCAGTAGCCTCTCAGAAGCACATGAAATCTAAAAGCTAAATGCTAGTTTGTTTAATGCTTGATGCTTTTAATATTGTTATTATTTCATGACTGACCTCTGCCTCTGGAGTCTGAAATACAAACTCATGTATTTAAACCACAGTTTCATATATTAATGACTGTTAATGGCCTATAATGAATCCCTAGTTCATTAGCTCTGCAAAAATAAAGCCATTATGTAAATTAGGTTAATTAATTAATTGTTTAAAGGTTTATCCCTGCTTTAGAATTCACCGCCGCATGGTCTTCAGCTCTGCCATATGTCACATGAATAAAGCTAATAAACAAAAGAGGTTTGATTCATTGAAGAAATATTTTATTGCAATTTCTTTGCCAACAATTTGTTAATGAAATCATTTTCAAAGTAAGTTTTATAACTATGCTGTAACTGGATTTAATATTTAAATGCAATTTAATAATTAAAATAGAACAATTTCAGAACTCATTTCATAACTTTGACACTAGGAATCTTTAAAACATTCTGATCTTTTAGTATGGACATTTCAAATGTACATAAAATTCCAGAGAATATTATAATGAACCTTCAAGTGTCAACTACCCAGCTTTACCAATGGTGTTCTCAACCATTCCCTCATTATTTTGAAGTACATCAGAGACACAATATTTCATCTGCAAATATCTCAATATGTATCTCTTAAAGATAAGGACTCAAAACTTAATCACAACACCATTATTACTCCACCCAAATTAATAAAAATTCCTTAATATCAATGAATATCCAGTCAATATTATATTAAAAAGAATCCTAATAAGGTCCATATATTGCACTTGGTTGAAAAGTATTTCAAGTGTCTCTTTTAAAATATAGACTTCCCTCCCACCATACCTTTTAATTTCCTTTAATGTCTATTTGTTCAAGAAATGAGATTTCTGAAGCCCGGGTTTCAATGAGCATGCTTCTAAGTGGTCATTTCATATTTTTCTTTATCTCCTTTATTTCCTGTAAAATGATAGAGCTAGAGGCTTGGTTAGATTTAGTTTGTTTTTTTAAATGAATAAATTGTAGGTGATATCCACTGCTTCCCCAGAGAGGCACGCCCATCCCTCTGACTTTCCTTTCCTGAGGGCCGTCACCACCGGGGGTCATGTCCTACCTATTGATTCCATCCTTCCATTTCTTCTGTTTGTAGTAGCCAAACCTTTCCACAAAGAGAAACTCTTCCACATCAAATATTTGACTACCCTGACGTCCTCCTTCTATAGGAAAGACAGGAAAAAATGTTTGATTCTTCCCTTTTATTTCCTGGTTTTCAAAATAATGCGTTGATTCACTATCATACTCCAAATGCGACCACTGAAATAACACAAAATTTGGGTTTTGTGGGTCGTATGGTCTTTGTTGAACTACTCAGTCCTGTGGTAGCTGAAAAGAAGGGAGATACAGTCTGTAAACAAAATGGTGGGCAGTTCTCCAACGCTAAGCAAATGGGTGTGGCTCCACTCCAACTCGGTTCTTTTGACCGCACCATCTGCAGGCCAGACTTCGACTGTTCTCTTACTTTTACTTTACATAATCCACTTGGCGCCTCCCGGGCTGTTTGTGTATCTCCTACTGTGAGCAATGCTTCTGCTTCATCTACTTCCTTTTCCCACATATCGCATTTGAAGAAATATTGTTTTATTCCTGTTAATATCAATAAGATAATCAGTAATCTAGTTGTCTACAGTTTGTCCTGTGGTAGACTCCTCACAGTAGGCTTACAAGAATAGCATTACCTATATTTTTGTGCATTAATGACAGTTTATCTGTGGACCTGAAAACTGAACATAAATTTGGCTAGATATGAAAGACCTCGGGGGGCGCCTGGGTGGCTCAGTCGTTAAGCATCTGCCTTCGGTTCAGGTCATGATTCCAGGGTCCTGGGATCGAGCCCCACATCGGGCTCCCTGCTCTGTGGGAAGCCTGCTTCTCCCTCTCCCACTCCCCCTGCTTGTGTTCCCTCTCTCGCTATCTCTCTTTCTCTGTCAAATAAATAAATAAAAATCTTTAAAAAAAAAAAGAAAGAAAGAAAGACTTTGGGTGCCTGGGTGGCTCGGTCAGTTAAGTGTCCAACTCTTGGTTGTTCAGGCTGTGATCTCTGGGTCCTGGGATATTGCCCAGGGTCAGGCTACACTCCGTGCGGCGTCTGCTTCTCCCTCTCCCTCTGCCCCTTACCCCACTCATGCTCTCAATCTCTCTCTCTCACAAATAAATAAAATCTTTAAAAAAAAAAAAAGGCTTGACTCATATTTTCTCTTTCTTCAGCTTAAATATCTCACTCCGTTTTTTTCTCCCATGAAACATCACTGCCAAAAAGTATAATGAGAAAATGGTTTTCTTTTTCAATGCATGTTGGTTTTATTTCTGAATTTCCAAAGAATTTACTGTTTTTTCTTTAAAGTTCAGTAGTTTTATTGGAATGTGTCTCCGTTTTGGCTATTCTGAGTCATTTTCTGCCTCTACACATAGTATATGCATTTGAACCTTATTTCAGAAAATTTTTCTTGAATTCTACATTTTTAATTTTTTCTTGTTTTATTAACTTGTTTTTCAACATAGGACACTCCTACTGTACAAATAATGAATCATTTCCTATCTTTTATATCCCTTTCTCTCTATCTCTTTAATATCTTTCTTCATTGCATTTAGATGTTTTTAAGATTTTAATTTATGAGTTTTTCTAAATTCTGATACGTGTTTTTCTTCCAAGACTTCTCTTCTTTTCATAAACTATTTTAGTTTGTTTCAAAATACTAATGTACAGTTTGCATTTTTTTTAAATACCTTTATTTTTTTAAGAGCCATTGTTTTGATCACTGTTTGTTTTGTTTTGTTTTGTTTTACCTTGTGGGTTTTGACCATGGTCCTTTTCTATTTTTCATGTATCGGTGAAATTATTTTTTCTACAGTCAAAAAAGGAAGGTGGTTGATAAAACAGCTTTTCTAGCTCTAGACTATTCTTTCAGTTATTTTCACAGAGTGATAAAAAGAAATGTTATCCTTTTACTTTTAGAAATCAGCTTTTTTCAGCACTCCCACTTACACTGGAGAAACTTTCTCTCTCTTTTTTTCTTTTTTTGCCCTATTGTACCTGTCCTGCTCAGTTTATATTCTGTTCTCAGGGTTTCCCCTTTCTCTGTAGTGTGGAGTTTTGCTCTATCGCTTTCCTATTACCTCAGTCAGATGTCCACTTAATGCGTGCTGGCGACTTTGAAACTCACTGGCTCTCAGGGCAACAGAAATGCTTAGCCCTCCCTCAGCTTCCCTAAAAACAGTTGCTGTTATCATATTTGCTGATAATACAGAGATCTTGTTTCCATCTGTTGTTTTCTCTAGTTGCTCATGTTCTGTGATTTGGAGATTAGCTTGTTGTGGTATTTAGTTGGAGATATGATCTGTGGGTTTTTGGTTTGATTGCTAGGATATTATCCTAATTACCAAAATGGGATAGTGAGGAGACCTAGAAGCAAGAGACTCCCACAAAAATAACTGTATAGGTTAATAATTTAGTTCCATGGCTGCTGATAAAAGAAACCCCTGGGTCAGAGACTAAGGACCTTGTTACTCACAATGAAAGTATTAGCATGTGTATCAAAGTGGCACCTAGCATACGACGTGGGTCCCTGAGCTCCAGACCCCATGGCAGGTGTAGGGCCAGGGAAGACCTGCCCTGAGTGGAATGCACTACGGTAGGGGCAGGGGACACGGAGCTTGGAGACTCTGCCACTTTTATAGCAAGCAATAGCAGTCTTCCTAGAAAGAGATGGGGGAAATTGCCGGACGGCGTGATGCATTTCTGCGAAGGATTATCTCACTTTTCAGAATTGCCAGCTACGTAAATAGTTCTGTGTCCCTGGTAGAGAAAAAGAGTCCAAGCAGTGCAGTTTTGGCACACTCAGCAGGACACGTGGAGGTGCAAGACTCCCGCGGTATCCTGTCCCTCATGCTCGGCCATTCAAATTCCTGACTGTAACGAGGCACGATTCAGGAAGATTCGGATATCACGTTTCACCTCAATCATCTTCTTCAACTCCCTAAATACACATCTTAATCCAAGGATACTTGAAACAATTGTTGAATCAGTGGAACTGTTTCACAGCTGAAGACTTTTAGAGAATGAGCTCTAGAACCCTCTCAGGTTTTTGTACTGTTAGCTGTTACCAAGTTTAGGATTAAGTTTTCACTTATGTGCTTTAGATTTTTCAACAGGGCTTCTAGATAAATTTAGCCTTTCTTAACTGCTTTTATCATTAAACTCCATTAATCATTTAGGCAATTATAATAAACATATTACCAAATGAATGAACAAATGATGAATAAAATAGTCCAAATTAACGGAAAGCATTTTTAAGGAGCAAATTTTCCCCAGAATGGAAAAATAACCACGAAGAGAATGGGTCTACCAGTTTATTAGCTTACTGCTAAAATAAAAGCAGTTGAACTACAATGTATTCCCATAAGCCACAAATATGATAGAGTCCTCTTTTTCTCTTCCTTCCTATTCAACAAGCTCTAGACTTTGCATATCACTGAGGAGGGCAGGACTTAGAGATTTGTTTTGTTGAGGGTGAGACCATTTCACTGCCTTGACATTAATTCTTAGCATTTATAATGTGCCAGGTGTTGTCATAGGATTTTAGGACACAGAGATAATGAAATGAAGTTGCTGCTTTCGGGATCCCTTTATTCAGTGCGGGACAGACACATACACAACTCATGATGTCACGCCACACTCTCACGGGGCATGGTGGCTGGTGGCGCCCACGGCGATGTGTCCACAGAAGAGTGAGCAGCTAACACCTGAGAGATCAGAGATGTCTTCGCAAACAGACCGACCTGTAAGCTGTACCCTAAAGAATGAGCAGAGGAAGTTTGAAAGGACAGTTTCAAACACCACTAGAGAGCACATTTTAGAAATGATGAGAAACTCTCGGTATTCAATTGGAAATTTAGAAAAAGGACCAAGATACAATAGACCTAAAATGACAGAAATGTGCAAGAAATAGTTAGAGGCTGTCAAAGATATTTAAAACAAGACAAACAGCCCAGCAGTTCACCACTGTATAAACCCTTACTCCCAAGGAGAGTTAACACGGTCAAGTGAATGGAGATTTAGCAATGGTCTTATCTGAAGTATTCCTTTGGGAAGAAAAGGTTGTAAACTTGTGTTTGCATTCTGCTCCACAACACATCCATCCCCAGAAAAGGAGGTTGTGAGAGTATAAACTCTTCCATCTCAAGTTTCACATTACGGACGCATGAGACCTCAGTGGCCATGTCTCAGGGGCACAGGGCGTCCGTGTCCAAGAACTGTCAGAAGGGGGCAGTAGTGCAGACAAGCTGTTACTGGCTGGAGCAGAGAGGAGCAGCCACCACCCCAGGACAAGCCTGCACTTGCAGAATTACACGGGCAGAGAGCTGGAAAATGCTACCCAAGGTCCAGATTTGGGACACAGGTGAGTGCTAGCTTTTGCGGATATGCAGTACGATCACCTGGACGTGGGCAAAAAGCAAACATTAAAAGCCAGAGATGGACCTGCCTTTCTACTAAGGGGATGAGAGGAAACCAACTGAAATAGCTGTCCCAAACCTGAAATAGCTCAACGCACCCCACTGACAGTCTCTGCTTCAAACACAAGTCTGACTCAAGGCAGGGGCACCATTTCCCTATAGTGATCTTTACATTGGAACTTTCCTGCCTCCCTTACCTACCTTTCCTCCTCAACCTCAGGAGCCAGAAGATGGCAGCCTGTGTGAGAAAAACACCTGCTAGGGAAGAGGTGAGGAGTTTGATGAATCAAGAAGAAAGGAGCAGACAGGAGACTTTCCAGGAGCACGCCTGAGCTGGGACGGAAGAGAAGTTTTACCTTTCAGTTAAATTGGAAGTACTGATTAATATATTGAACTAGATTATTTTTTTTAACTTAACCATGATTATAGTACTTTCTGTTAATTAAAAATGTTTTTGTTTTAAATATCACAAGTAACTTGAACTTTTATTCAGCAGCAGGAAAAAGACGGGCTCAAATCAGCAGGATAAAAGGAAGAGTAGAAGAGACAAGATAGACTTGTGTTGTATGCCTGGACACAAGAACAGCACACCATTTGAGCATGGCTGGAGAGCAGAATATGGTTAAAACACTTGTAATGAATTTAAGTTCCTTGAGGGTATGGATTTTTGTCTGTTACGTGTATTGATAGCTTCCAGGAGCCTAAAAGGTGTAGCACAAACATATGCTCAATAAAGGCTTAGCCAGGAGATGAGCAAGTCTGGAAAACAAAGGCCAGCTTGTGAACGGATGCGACTATCAGGAGGATGCACGCAAACATGCAGCGTATGTACTGCCCATGACCCCTAGACTGTAGCAAACCCGGGCCCTCTGCATCACCAGGATGCGTGTGGGCATTTGAAGACACAGAGCCAGGACACAGTTTCAGTCCTGGGAGGGGGCCTGGAGCTCCCCTGTGGCGTGTGATGTTGTAGGGGTTCTGGAAAGTTCTGGAGGGTGATTTCTCAATTCTCCCGCATGACAAACTCTCTGATCCTCCAGGTTCCCAGGTTTTATTCTCTTCTGCTGGTCCCATTCAGTCAGGTATCCGTATTTTTCCTGCTTGGCTCCCATAGAGCATTATTATTGATTAAATAAGTATCTTCATTTCATGAGTGAAAGAAAAATGTTTTTAATATTGTTTCAAAACTATGAGTCCTCTTTTGTGTCTATGTTCTCTGTCTCCTCAGACCTCCTCAGTCTCTCCTGGGTTTTCAGGATGGAACATCATTGTTCCCAGAGAGACCCCCAAGGGGCCTGTGTGCAGGAACCTCCCCAAAACAGATGTCAATATTTCCGCCACGAAGTCATCACCATATTTTTAATCTTGATATAGAGCAAAAGCAATAATATGCACCTTTACAGCTGGCTCATAGCTGTGTAGTTTGATTTATGGAATTCCACATTTGAAATGCAATTCTTCTTTTATGGTAAAAGTATAATTATCATTAAATGTGGAAGAAAAAAACCCAGCTTTTTATAAATAGATCATTGTGTTTTGATTCAATAACTAGCCTTTCAATCAGGAATAAATGACAGGACAATTAAGATAAACTTTAAACTGGTGATAAAACAACTCAAACGCTATTGATTTCATTTTATAGTTTTGCTGTAGGGTACAAGGCTTGTAATACATTTCATTTCCTTTGCTTTTCTGGTTCCAAACAGAAGGTCTGTGACAAGTAATGCTAATGACTCTTTAGCCATGATTGACTGACTTAAGAAGTGTTCCTCGCATAAGTTGGGTGGCATTGTAGCATCTCACACATTCATTTTTTCGGTCCTAAAATCCCATATGTTCAAGGCCTTATATTTGTTCTATAAAAATATAACCATGATTTTAGAAACTGTATTCATACTTTATTACTTTAAAACTTGGAGACTACTTTGTGAAAGCTAATACCATTATATCCTTTATTGTATTTTTGTCTCTCACATTCTAGGTATCTTATATAAATACACAGTTGAAACAATTACATTTTTAATGAAACAAACATTTATCTGTCCAAGAAAACAATTGTGCAGAACAACTTTGCTTGGAAATATGATTTTAAAAATGGTTATGGAATTTTATTAATCCATTTCGGAAACCAAGTGCATTGAGGCAATGTTCTTCCGTTGACCCCAAAAGTGATTTGTTGAACCGATGACAAAGATGTGAGATCAACCCTTCTAAATGAGAGTACAGATCATAATACATATTTCTTCACATGTTTTAAGAAGAAAAAAAATCATGTTCCATGAAGAAAACATTTTTTAAAGATTTTATTTGAGAAAGAGAGAGCGAGCAAGGGAAGAGGCAGAGAGAGAGGGAGAAAAGCATGAGCCGGGAGCCCAATGCGGGACTCGATCCCAGGATCCTGAGAATATGACCTGAGCCCAAGTTAGACGCTTAACTGACTGAGCCACCCAGGCGCCCCCATGAGGAAAACATTTTATATGACTTCCATGGTCAATTTAAACTAAAATATTTAAGAGTCTAGGAATGCATAAAATTGTTCTCCTTAACTTATACTAAGCTGTACGGCCTAAAGACAGGCAATATAATTTCTTTATTCTTGGGAACTTCTGTTTAATTCATACAGTTAATAATTTAATTTTTTCCTTGCCTTTCCAGGCAGAATTTAAAAACTGAGATTCAAATGGAGCCCATTTACTGATTCACAAATATTTTTGCTACCTTATATTCTGTTTCTGAGAGCTACAATCATCTGATTAATAAGGAAGTCCCAAAACTATGCAACAGAAACTCTGTATCTTTTGCTTCAGAAAAACTCCCATTTCAACAGAGGCCAACTAAGCTCTTTTAAATGCACGTGAAACTATTCACAGAAGTGAAATCTGTTAAGTCTTATACATTACGGAACTATCATTTCGAGAAAAAGAAAATGGAAGCAAGTATCTGGATAACATAAGCGTAACGTTTATCTCAGCCCCTAAAGATAGGGGAGGAGTTATCAGAATTTTTCTGCTGAATACACTGATTCTTTATATTGTTGTTGAGTGCGGCCATTGGCCCTCCACACTCTGTTGTTATGTGATCAAGGTCAGCTCCTCTCTATAGAGTAAGGAAGCACAAGTCTTTTTAATATTTTGCTAAAGATTTAGACAGCTGTTAGATTGATTTTATTTATTTATATCTCTTATAACAAATGGAAAGTGAACATTCTTTTCTCATATTAGTGACATATTCTACCTTGACCAGCTTTAACAAGCTGACAAACTTACCAATGGATTATTTTTAGAAGAAAAAAAAAACTAGGCAAAACTACCCATTAACTAGACAAAAATAGATTCCAGCATTATGTTTAAAAAATGAAAAGCATATGGGGAGAAGTGCCACACAGAAGGAATGTGCGTAGGATGACCCTTTCTTAGATGTTATCCTCTCAACTGGAAGGGGCTCTTGATCCTGCTCACCATTTCCTAGGTTCCTGCATCTCTCAGTCTCCTTATTGATAGAGGTGTTTTCCCTTAATCTCAAGGACTCGCTCTACCCTACTGTTCTTGTTTACGCTGTTCCCTGTGTCTAAAAGATCCTCCCTTCACTGTTCTCCAGGTAAACTCCTAATTCTTTTACAAGGTTCATTTTAAAACTCATCTCGTTTTTTACATTTCCTTAATCACCCATTGTCCCTGTCACGTGGGGAACTGTGAGTTCTCAAAGGCAAGGATGTGATATCCAATTTTGTAGTGCCTCAGTTTCCGCCACAGAAACTCAAAGAATATGAAGTTTGAGATGGATCATGAAGGAGAGAGTAGTATGGATGACAGTCTGGAGGAGATCTGTTTCAGGGGGAAATAGTGAATATCTCTTTGCCAGGGCAATCGAGAATTTGCCTGGTTAGCTATATTTGATGCCATGCTCTAATGCTCTCTATCAAAGAAACGCTATTATGTTTTCTATTGTTCTACTCAACTTTACCTTTTGGACATCTATTATTTATATTAAAAATCATATTGTACTTAACTCTTAGATCTTGTTATGATTGACTTTGGCCAACACTGATGTAATTCTTACCTGGAATAATTAATAGAACCATAATATTATTCTTCTCAGTGATTGTGACTTGTATCACATTTACAAAAACACTTCATGAGTTCACCATATGAAGTGATAATAAAATGCTAGATATATGGCCAAATAACAGAATCTAGGTATTCCAAAATAAAAGTGGTAAATAGATATACAGCATGGAATACAGAATACTGTGCTGTTTTGATCCTAAAATCAAGTATCACTTATCTTTGATTCCATGACATGGATTGGTAAGGCTTTGTGGTTTCCCTTGCAATTATTATTACTCTTTGACTAATGCTAGTGTTCATGATTACAATCATGTAGCCAAGATAATTTATATAAAAGACATGAAAACCTAGACTATAATTCTTATTATTCAGGAAAGATGTATACCTTATTTTTAAGAACAATATCTTAAATTATATTAATAGACACATTGAGAGATAGGTAAGAAAAAGGAAGCCAAGCAATTATATATGTGGGTGTGTGGGAGGTGTATATATATAACTATATATTATATAAACTTTCAGAGTAATATATACATGTCATTACATTTTCAGACTAATACTTTTTAAGTGATTTTTTACTTGCAACAACTGTGCTCATTTTATTTTTTGAAATACATCTAATATGATTATGTTTCTTGTCACATGGCCCCTGAAACATAATGGTACTGTTATAGGGATCATGATAAAACTGTACATTAAACAAATATGTTCAGTACTTAGAAGGCATAGTGTTTTTCTAAATTTTGTAATGGGATAAGTATCTACAAGGTGAGATCATGGTCTTCAAAGGGTTTGTATTCTAGTGGCGAAACCATGATGCATACATATGAAAATAAGTAGTAACACCAAAAAAAAAAAAAAAAGTATGTGGCTAATTGATTAAGAGAAGCATAGATATGCCTGGTTTGAGTTTAAAGAAAATAAATCACTGTGGTAGATTGAATCACTTATTGATTGAGCTGGGAAATGAAGACTTTAGTTAAGCAATACCTGGTTTTGTCTGCTAATCCCTCTGTTAGGGCAGATGGAAGAGGGAAGGACAGAGGATTAGGGGAGAAAATTGGAAGGGAATGCTTGGGGGAAGGAATTTACAAAGTGAGTCCAGAGCAGAGTGAGAACATAGGAAGACATAAAGGAAACATCAAAAAGCTGTTCAAAAAAATGTGCCATCCAAAACATGGTCCTTGAACTACCTGATGACAGTCATTTGAGATGCTTGTTTAAAAGCATAATTTTTGTATTTTTCCCCCAAAACCTAATGAATTCAGGTATCTGGAAATAACAGAAATCTGAATGTTCAGGATGTTCCCAGTGTGTGTGTGTGCATGCATGCACGTGTGTATGTCCGTCTGTGTGTGTGCATTTTCACAATATTTAAAATACTGATAAAGAGAATAAATGTTTGTAGTCTTTGCTTGTTTGTTTGTTTGGGAGGGGACAGAGAAAAAACATGGCAAAAGTAAACTCAGCACATAGTATAGCTTGGAGAGAGAAAGAATAGAGAATGAATGTTAAAAGAATAGCCTAGGCCTGAACTAGTATTGGGCTTAGGGTTCTCCAAAGAAACAGGACTAATTAAGACACAGAAAAAGATTTATTATAAGGGATGGGCTCACATGATTATGGAGACTGAGCAGCCCCGTGATCAGCGCTCTGCAGGTTGGAGACCCAGGAGAGCTGATGGTATAGTTCCAGTCCAAAATCAAAGGCCTGAGAACCAACAGAGATAATGGTAAAGGTGTGAGCTCCCATCTGAGTCTGAAGCCCAAGAACCAGGACCACCAATGTCTGAAGAAGATGGATGACCCGGCTCAAGCCCAGAGCAAATTTGACCTTCCTCCATCTTTTTCTACTATTCAGGCCCTCATCAGATTGGAAGATACCCACTTGCATTGGTGATGTTGATCTTCCTTGCTTGGTCTGCTGATTCAAATCTCAAAACATCCTCACAGATACACTCAGAAATAATATTTTACCAGCTATCTGGGCTTCTCTTAGTTCAGCTAAGTTGGCACATAAAATTAACCATCACCAGCCAGTGAGATGGAAGATGTAGGACATGTGTAAGAGAGAAGTTGATAGGTCTTGATGACTGGCCATAAAGAGAAAGAGATAAATCAAGAACAGTTTTATACTTTTGATCCTGGGTAACATAAATTAAATCCAGAAAGTAGTTGGAAATAAGGAACTGAACTTTTGAAGCATGTTCAAGACTTGGCTTATAGATTTTGGAAGATGTCATATAGAAAGATTACTTAAGCCAAGGGATATTGTTATGCAAAGGACCACTAGCATCACATGGTATAAATGTAAATGAGGTTTAATTGGGGATATCAGGCAGAAAGGCATCAAAGAAAAAAAGCACCTCTCTAGCTTCTGTAACGCACAGAGAGAACTTTTATCTACACATACTTGAACACACCATAAAAGGAGCCAAAATCAGGGAACTCATAATGGTACTACTCTACGTATGTAAAGAGAATTTGGAAATGAGGATAAGGAAAAATTTATTGACCATGTAACAGTGGATCTTCCTGGTCAAGGAAATAAGGCCTAAAGCAGGGCCTGATAAAGCCAAGCAGCCTGTACTGGGGAGAGGCAGTTGGAATCCATTGAACCAACAGAAATCCAATAATGACCTGTCTACTTGTTAATCTGCCCAAAGAGGAGAATTAATGAGCCCCCAGGGCCCTCTGGCCTTGTCCCTGTGAGGAAGAGGCAGGGGAGAAGAGTAGCAAAAGAGTTTGAAGGAACCCCTTCATTTAGTGAATGAGAGAAAAGAAGAGCCAATTGAAGAGGCCATAGAAAAGAGGAGTAAAATTTGTCCAAAGGACTGAGGCCTTTCAAGAAAGGCAGCAGAGCAAAAACATCAAACATCACAGATATTCAAGAAGATATGCAGCTAAAGAAATTACGATGGATGGCACTTAGCTGGGCCGTGCAGTGATGATGGTTAACGTAGAATAGAGAAGACTTGTATATGGAAGAAAACAGGGAGATTATAGTAGGTAAAGGATTTCTTGGTTTTATCTACACCACAGGCACAATTAGTATATTCTTAAACATTCCCTGATTTTATTAGTTTTATATATTTATGAAGCATGCCTTTCAGTTTAATTTATCTATTACATGTATTAAAAAGCCAATGTTGAGAATGCTAGGTTTCAGAGATTAAAAAAACATAAATTTAGCCTGTCATTCTTTTTAATCATACTCAAAATGCAAGTCTAGTAGACAATTCTTCTTCCAAGGCTAATTCATTCTTTATCCCCACGAACTTTTGTAAGTTCAATTCATCAATCTTGTCCCTTCTCTGTCTTGATATCTTGTACCTAATTAGTCCCCTAGGTAGTAGCTTAAAAATAATTATAGACAAACAATTCAAGGAAATCATTATTTTAAATGTTGTCACTTTCAATTTTGAAAATCTGTTTCCAGTTATTAATTTATAGCATATGCTTGCATCAAGATTCCCTAATAGATTGCTATATGTATGTTTTATTAAAATGCACAGGACAGATTCTAACCAGTCCAGCAACTCAATTTCATTTATAAAGGATTCCTATTAGATGATATTCCATAAATGCTGAGAAATACATGATACTAAAGGACCAGAGGTAAAGAGAAATTCTGTAAAAAATATTTATGAAGGAAAATGTTATAACACAGATAATTTACCAGTACAACCATTCCAAATCAAAATCACCTTAACAGAACAGCAGAGAAAAGACAGATACCGAAAAATCTAATATGAGGAATTATTTAAGATCCCTGATTTAGGTTTCAGATAGACCTGGGTTCCATAGACATCTCTGATCTTTACTAACATCTTTAAGCTTTAGAATCTTCAATACTGTTATCAGAATAAATATGTCTACACCTCCTAAGGTTTTTGAGCAAAGCGAAGTCTGCAAATTACTTATTAGAATGCTGGAAACACCCAATAAAAAAGCTATAGTAATTATCACTATTTTTTTTTTAAAGATTTTATTTATTTATTCATGAGAGACAGAGAGAGAGAGAGAAGCAGAGGGAGAAGCAGGCTCCCAAGGAGCAGGAAGCCCGATGAGGGACTCGATCCCAGGACCCTGGGATCATGACCTGAGCCGAAGGCAGACGCTCAACCGTCTGAGCCACCCAGGCGCCCTAATTATCACTATTTTTATTGTTGTTACTAGCTGTGATGTGTTTGAGTGACCCTTAAACATATCGTAATCACATACTGAAATCACATATGAAAGTGCTTCATCTACTCCTTATTGCAGATAGAGATTCCATGTTTCTCCAGAAGTTCTTCATATAACCAGTGGTTGTGGGTTGTGACACATTAGAAACATGGTCAGGCCATCTTTTGACATTCTTAGATTTGAATACCCTTATCTTGATTGACAACCAGATAATGTATGTACAAAAACTGGACAATATTTTCCAAAAAGAGCGATGAAAATAATGTAATCATTCATGATGACAAAGGAGAAAATATGCTAAAATTTAATACTTAAGTTTTGCAACACTGAATGGAAAATTTGCATTTAATAATGTCTTTTGGTACTTTGAGAGGGAAAATCCAAACTTTTTTTATAGGTAAGAAGGTACAGTCCCCATTCGCTGATGTGGACTAAATCAATTGTTTCCAACTGTGCTTAGGATGGTTATTTGGTTAGAAGCAACAAACCTCCTCTGACTGACTTCTACTAAAAAGAACTTATCAGAAAAGTACTTGGTGGCTTGCATAATCAGAGGAGAAGCTGAAAAGGATCTAAAGAAGGTCACAACACGGATAAGCTTTGGCAATCTTGGTCAGAAACTCAAAGCACTGCTTTTTTGGACAATGCCATCAAGACACCTGGGATCATAAACCTTCAAGCAAATGGCAATCAGCTCAAAGATCAGGAGACTAAGGGGGAATCTGATGAACCCAGGTTGACACAAGTACCCTTGAATAAGGTTGGAATGCAGAGCATTGTGAATAACAATTCCATTAAGGGCATAAGACAAATGTAGGTATAGTAACTCAAAGTGGAAAAGATGGAGTTCTATGTCCAAAATAAGGGGGGATAGGATGTTGGGCAGACAAATTAAAAAAAAAAAAATTATACTTTACTTTTTCAACAATCAATTGGGATCCAAGTGTGTTTGACTGAGATGCACAGGTAGGCGGTGTGGGGACAGTCCTAGAGGAGAGACTCGTTACTTCAAAGTTATAGTGCTAGATTTTGCATTCTATCATAATGAAAAGTTAGCTTCCATTTTTACTGTGACCGCTGCTTGAAAGTTTAAGTAGCTGATTACTTGAACTTTTGAAAGTTTATAAGTTTATGTTGCTTCAAAAAATTATGTTTTCCTCTGAGAAGTTTTAGAAGATTATTAAAGATAATGCTTGCATGTAATGACATAGTGCAGGAACTAAGCACCCCTATTTGACAAGTATTCATTAAGTACTTCCTAAGGACTAAAATTAGCCTGTTCGTTGCATTAAATAGTTGTTGTTAAATTGCTTCTAAAATTTCTGCAAAAACCTAATTATTAAATATGTTGTGTACCAGATGACTAATGAGTGAAGCAAAGATCTACAGATAAAGAGTAATTAGATTGTGTTTGGCAGGGTCACCTTTCTCTTTATTCATTGCTTTTTGGTTAAGTGTTCACAAGGAAGTCACATATGCCTGGGGAAATATCATCTTACAAACAAGCAAACAAGTAAACAAATTTATTTTATTTCAGGGGGAAAATACATGCTTGACTAGCATCTGCCAAAGCTTGTTGATGCAGAAAAAGTAGAGATGCACACGTTGTCTCCCCAGGCTCTTTTGATATGACATGATATTTTGGGAAAAGCACACAAAGGAATCAATGAAGTTTCTTTCAAGATTTTTCATTTCTGTGAATGTTATGTTTTTCATAATTTGTTTTCCCTTTCCCCTTTCAACATATTTAATACTAACTTTCTCTTCATTATAAAAATATTATTACTATATAAAAGGTAATATATATAAGAAGAAAATAATGTATAATCCTACACTTCTGAATGTTTTTAAAATTTGCATACTTCTTTCAGTCTTTTTTCCTGTGGCCACACACACACACACGCACATACACAAACATGCACATGCTAACACATGCAAACACACACAAATTTTGATCATGCATTCTCTGTTTAGAATCTGGGGCTTGTATTTCCAATTAGTGTTATATCAAAAATATTTTTATGTTATTAAATACTCTTCAAAAAATATCATTTCAGTGGTTGTTTCACATTCTACCATGTGAACATACCATGATTCATTTACCTCTTTCCATGTTACTGAAAATCTAGCTTGTTTTGCAAGTGGCATTTCTAAGCAGCTGTTGTTCTTAATCTGAGGTCCTTGGAGCCTAGGATTGATCTAAAATGAAAAATCTTTCGTCAGATACCCACTAGTCCTTTTTATGGACATATGGTCCATAATTTTCACAAAAAATTTCAAAGCTATATTTATATAAAAGAGGATAAATCCAGCTACTAAGTTATATGCTATAGATATAAAGTCATTTTTTTCTTTCTAAATGATTTATTATAATGATCGAATAAGTATGCTAGGATCCTAACATATCCCATAGGAAAGCGCACTCCTGTGTGTTTCTCATTCACTGTCATGCTCCTAGCACCCTTAAAACACCTCTGACACCAGATATGCAGGCTTGCCACTCACACAATTCTCTGCAACACCAGCCGGCTGTCCTACAGTTCAATGTCACTCTGCCACCCACCCGCGTTAGAGCGGACCCCTCACGTCAAGCTCAGTCCCACAACACTGCCTCCCACTTCAGATGCCAACTGAAAATAGTAGGTTCTCAGGTTACTCACAACTTATGTCAGGCTTGGTTACAAATAAGAGGTTCCCATGACCCCCTATTGTTTCAATCAGTCGCTGTAACATCTCACAGAGCTCAGGGAAACACTTGCTTACGTTCACCAGCTTCTTGTATAATAAAGGACATGATGAAGGACACAGATGAGCAGCCAGATAAAGAGATACAGAGGATGAAGTCTGAAAGGAGCTTCCTTCCCCTGGAGTTCTGGGTGCACCACCCATCCCGGTGGATAGATGTGTTCATAATCTGGGAGCTCTCCACACCTCATATTATGGGGATTTTTATGGAAGTTTCATCACATAAAAGGCATGACAGATTATTAATTCCATTTCTAGCCCCCCTGCCCTCTGCAGAGAATGGGCAGTGGGCCTGAAGCTTCCAAGCTTCTTTGTGTGTGTGTGTGTGTGTGTGTGTGTTTTATTATGTTATGTTAATCACCATACATTACATCATTAGTTTTTGATGTAGTGTTCCATGATTCATTATTTGAGTATAACACGCAGTGCTCCATGCAGAATGTGCCCTCTTTAATACCCATCACTAGGCTAACCCGTCCTCCCACCCCCCCTCCTGTCTAGAACCCTCTGTTTGTTTTTCAGAGTCCATCGTCTCTCATGGTTCAGCTTCCAAGCTTCTAATAACGGCTTGGGCTCTCTGGTGATTACAGCCATCCTGGAGCCGAGCAAGAGTTGCCTCATTAGAACAGAAGACATTTCTCTCACCCAGGAATTCCAAGGGATTTAGAAGCTCTGTGTCAGATGCTCTGATCACTTGGGAAATTAGGTCTTCCTTAGGAGCTCTGTGTCAGGAAATGGGGCCAAAGACTAAGTGTTAGAACAAAAGATTCTCCTAGCACCCCTAATTACAAGGAGTTTTAGGAGACAGGGGCAAAAACCAATATTTCTTCTTGTTTCATACTTATCCAAAAATATACATATATAGTATTATAAGTACTCATATATACTTTTATATAATCTACCCACTGTGCAAATGTTTTGAAAATAGCATGTATGCCAAAACACTTTTCATTTTTTATGGACAACAACTCTATTGGTTTACATTTTTATGGTGATGGTAAGTACATGCTTGTCCATCATAACATTTAATAACCAAAATAAGCCTATTGTTTTTCAACAAAGTTACAGATGAGAAAATCAGGGCTTTTTTCTTGTCCCGATTTGTTCAAAAAGTACCCCAGAATGTGGAAAGCAGATTTCTGGTTTGCTTGTTGTTTTTTGTTTTGTTTTTGTTTTTGTTTTGTTGTTTTGTTTTGGTTTTGGTTTTTTTTCGGTGTGGAACTCCAGAATGTAGAAAGCAGATTTCTGGTTTGCTTGTTGTTTTTTTGTTTTGTTGTTTTGTTTTTTTGGTGTGGTGTTTTTTGTTTTGTTTTGTTTTGAGAGAGAGTGAATGAGCAGGAGTGGAGGGGCAGAGGGAGAGAGAGAATCTTGAGCCCCCTGACGTGGTGCTCTTTCTCACAACCCTGAGATCATGACCTGAGCCAAAATCAAGAGTCTGGTCTTAACCGACTGAGCCACCCAGGTGCCCCAGGATTTCTCATTTTGAATTCATGGTGTTTCTACCTTGCCCCACGTTCCCATGAAGCAGGAATGAAGGATATTTTCAGCAAAGGATATATAGAAACACTTCCAGTGAGCAGATTTAATTTTAAACCAGATTATCTACATAGTCTTCAACCATTTTCCTGATGCAGTTGAAAAGTAGACTTGTTTTCCTGCCCCATTCTATCACTATATTCTCAGCCACCAGACAGTTCTAAAAACTTAGAAAACCTTAGACATTGCCTAGTGAAATGTTAGTTCTTCCTGTGGTTTTAGGCATAAATGTACATATACCTAAATATAAATTAAAAATTTATGCCAGTTGATCCAGATTGTCCTAGCTCCCCATAAATCACAAACTTAGAGAGGTTTAAGGATTACATTGGGTTTTTAAAATTACCCAAACTGAAGGGAGGCCATTAAGTGAAATGGTCAGGAATATCTGTTGTCAGAGGCTTGGGTCTGAATCTTCTGCCTCTTCTGGTTGTGCAATCTTAGACACCTCGTTTAATCTCTCCAAGCCCCATTATCTGCATCGACAAAATGTGGATAATCAATAACAGTGTTATTATGGGGATAAATTGAAGTAATGCACAGAAAAGCATTTAGCTCAGAAACATCTCAACTTTTTAGTAGTTAGCTTTGTCATTGTGTTAGTGTGCTCAGGCTCGTATAGCAAAATACCAGGGACAAGGTAGTTTAAGGAACAGAAGTGCATTTTCTCACAGTTCAGGGGGCTAGAGGTCCAAGATCAAGGTGACATCAGGGTTGGTTTCTGGTAACACCTCTCTTGCTGGCTCATACATGGTCACCTTAATGCATTAGACCATGAAGAATATTTAACAATAAGAAAAACCGTCATCGCCTCCAATATTTTAGAGTCTAGTGTATGTTTTCTAATCAGACTAAGCTCCCATAATCCTAAGGATGACAGTAATTATTTCTTTGATGTATTTATCGGTGATAATTAGAGATGTGCTTGGAGCTCAGAGCATTTCAGTTGGAGGCAATGTCAAGAGCAGAGGCCAACAGGCAGTGACAGGGATCTAACCCCTGACTTTAAAGAACTCAACCAAAATGGGGACAGCCATCATATGATTAATTTCAGCCTGTTTTGATGGAGTCCCACATTAAAGACGTTTGCATGCAGGTAGACTCAAGACACGGTGTCATTATATATCCACATAATCTTTCCATTTATCTTAACTCCTCTAACCTCTCTCTCTCTTATTTTAAATTGGGGTTTTTCCAGCTTCATCACTATCCACAGTTTGGGCTGGAAAATTTTTTTTTTGCTGCAGGAGCCTGTCCTGTTCATGACAGGATGTTTCTCAGCATCCCTGGCCTCTACCTACTAAATTTCCCTACCTATCCTCCCCAAAAATGTCTCCAGATGAGCAAAATCAACCATGGCCGAGGACCATGGCTTTAACTCCTTGGATCACCATCCAGAAAGTCTTTTTTGAGAACCCAGTGCAATGTAGGCAATAGGTTTGTCATGTGCATAGAAGAAACAGATTGATCTTGAGAATACTAGGGGCTTCCTGGGAAAACTAACAGCCCAGAATTAATTATTGAAAGTAAAGAAAGAAAAAAAAATACTTCCAAAGTAAATTTGGTCTAGAAAAACATGGAGTCAAGTTAAAGTTAATGGTATTTGGAAGGTCACTTACTCTTCTGAACACCTTTCACTTTGGTTAGATTGCCTAAGGGAACAAAGGCCTGTTCCGACTCCTACTTTCTTTCCTGAGCTTTACTGTTAAGTAGTTCTATTTTCTCTTTCTGCAAACTAAGGAGGTATCTCACATCCCCTCACCGGAGCGGTCACTTCTGGAACTTCTTGGCTCACTGAAGTCAAAGGTGCTACCCAAAGAAGAGGTTCTCTCCTACAAAATTGGAGGAAAAAATGTCAATTTGGGGGAGGGAAATGAGGCACTGAGCCCCCAAGTGCATAGTAAGAGTATAATGTCTTTAACCAAAACACATACCAAAAAAAATCTGCCCCCCAGCTTGTAATGTCCTTCATCCCCTGTGGGCTCCTCCCAATCCTCGAGTGGTCTCACCTGGAAGGGGAGGGCAGGTAATGTTGCTCTTCTCACACTGTTCTCCCATTTTCATTTTCCTGTTTTCCCTCTGCCTTTTTCCATTTCTGTTGTGTGCTTCACAGCTACCTTAAATAAAGGATAGAGTGTTGACGAGAAAAAAAAAAAAAAAGATTGTGCAAATACTTCTGAAAAGATAAAAAGTGGATTTTCTTAAAGGAATTTAAATCAGAGTTGCTTCCAAGTTTCTGCCTTTGAAATCATCAAAACCCAACTTCAGTGGAAGATCAGGATATAGTCCTGAGTCCTTACACAAGTGTCATGAAAGTATGTAACCCAAGGAAGTTTCTGGTGTCATGCACATGGCATGTCCGTGGGTTAGAACATCTAAGTGAGCGACATTCTGGGGATTAAACCACCTGGGTGTATTTGATTTATTTTGTGACTCCCCAGTATTTATTTTACAGTCTTTGATTAGACCTATCAAAATTATTTTCCAGATTTATTCAGGTATAATTGGGAAATTAAATTGTTAAGGTGTACAATATGGTGATTTGATATACATATGTATTGTGAAATGATTTACCACAATAAAAGTAGTTCTTGGATCCGTCACCTTACACGGTTACCGTCCATTGACTCACCTGTGCGCACATGGGTGCATGGGCATGTGTGTGTGCGTGTGGTGAGAACATTTAAGATTTACTCTCAGCAGATATACGAGGCAGTATGAGAAACTACAGTCACCATGGTGCCCACTAGAGCTTCAGAACGTGGTCATCTTGTCACTGAACATTTGTCCATTTGATCAACACCCACCCTCCATGTCCCCCGCCACTCTACTGTCATTTCCATGAGTTCTACTTGTCCCCGTTCCATGTGTAGGTGAGATCATACAGTATTTGCCTGTCTGACTTAATTCGGCAAAATGCCCTGCAGGTTCATCCATGAGTCCCCCTCCCACTTCATTTTCTACCTTAGGAACTGTATCCTTAAGATATTCTTTTATCTTCTGGCCAAATCTGACCCCTGACCATTAGAGGACGTTTCTTAAACTGGGAGCAGGTAAATTCCAGGCACATAAGGCAACATTGTGTTTCACGCAACACATTGTAAACTCATAAAATTTATTATCCTGAGGGGGAATGACTGGACTGGGATCATAACCAGCAAAGGCAAAATACTAAAATTTATTGATCAGTGAATGTATTTATGTGTTTACTTGTTCAATAAAAATGTGATCTAGAACAGGCCATCAAATACTTGTATGGTAACTGGGGAGTCCGATCATAAACACTGCACTAAAGTCATCTGGGACAGTATTGAGGGCTGTGTGGAAACTCAAACATGGGGCGGGGGGAAGAAATGACCTGTGGGGCATCAGTGAGGGTGTCTTGGGCATGGCTGGTACCTGCAAGGTACAAAGGCTCCTTGTGAGAAATTAAAGAAATGCGAGGTGTTTGCGACTGTAATCTTTAAAGTGTTGTTTGAAATCAATCAAAAGTGTTGGCCAGCAATAAATCTGAAACTTCTTTTCAGTCATGTTAGGGCACACAAATGTGCCCTTTTCCCAAGGAGCTAGAGGCAACAGCAAGCAGATGTCCATGCTTGCATCCTATTGTCCCATAATGGGTTCCAGTCTCAGCCCAACCATGTGCCAGAGAGAACACAGGCCAGCCCCTAACCTCGTTCTCATGTCAGTTTTCTGCATGAAGCTGAGAATAACAATAGTTGTGATAATAGCTCTGTCTCTTGGATTGTATTCTCCTGTACATCTTGGAACGATGCCCACCACATACCACCCAGTAACCATTAGCTCCCAGTATGGAATTTTAGCTAGACATAGGAAGACCATGTGAAGATGTGAATCTGGGCTTAAATTCTTCAACTTCTAATTAGAAATAAGGAACTATCAAAATAAGAAAATGTTTATGTTGGACAAAGTCATAAATAAAATGAAAAATATTTTAAATAGGTTCCTATAGATGTAAAAAAAGAATTATACTATTAACTACCCTTTGGTGCTGTGTTTTTTCTCCTATTTCAATAAAATTGTGGGGGCTTCAACTGGCTCACTGGGTGGAGCATGTGATTCTAGATCTCAGGGTTGTGGGGGTCAAGTCCCATATTGGGTGTAGAGGTCATTTAAAAAAAATCCTTAAGGGGTACTGGTGTGGCTCAGTCAGTTAAATGTCTGCCTTTGGCTCGGGTCATGATTCCGGGGTCCTGGGATCAAGTCCCATATCTGGCTCCCTGCTCAGTGGGGAGTCTGCTTTCCCCGCTGCCCCCTCCCTCCTGCCATGCTCTGTCTCTCTCTCCCAAATAAATAAATAAAACCTTTAAAATAAAATGACATTTTTGGGGGCGCCTAGGTGGCTCAGTCGTTAAGCGTCTGCCTTCGGCTCAGGTCATGATCCCAGGGTCCTGGGATCGAGCCCCGCATCGGGCTCCCTGCTTGGCAGGAAGCCTGCTCCTCCCTCTCCCTCTCCCCGCTGCTTGTGTTCCCTCTCTCGCTGTGTCTCTCTCTGTCAAATAAATAAATAAAATCTTAAAAAAATAAAAAAATAAATAAAATAAAATGACATTTTAAAAAAATAAATTAATTAAATAAATAAAATTGTGATCACACAAAACTCTAGTGTGAAATGCAGTAAGGCAGTAATGATTATGATAAAGTTATTGGGTATAAAAATAACCCAAGATGAAACTTACATGGAACTCAACAGCAAATAAGTAAATGAGTAAATATAAAATACCTATAATATTTTCTTTCCATTTCTTTTCCGGGCAGGTGAGTTAGAAATCAGTTATGCAGTTCAGTAGCACAGATTTATGATCCAATTCCAGTACAATTTTATTAAACTGCAGGGTTGTTAGGCAAATGTTTTAAAAATCAAGAGGAGAAACTAACCCATATCATATTAAAAAGACGTTAGAGGCAAGAAGAAGAGCAACCAATAAAAAACTGAGAGAAGTAGGTACGTTACATAGACATATATTTTTTATTATTATTATTATATAAAGTTAAAAATGCCCAAACCTAGCAAATAAAAATTACAAGAAAAATTCAAACAGGAATTCAGTCCTGTGATTATGCTCCCATCATCATGCTTGCTCTCCTCATATAATTTATGGCCTGGAAATACTATCACAATTTATTTTATGATTTAAAGCACCAAGTGAAATATGGTTAAATTCTGTATCAGTCTCATAGCAAATATGGACTTAAGCACAGTTGATACGAAAGCATGATATCTTACATGGTAATAATGATATTTGTGAGATGAGTATTTTATAAAAGGAAATCCTGAAAAACTTCAGTCTGGTTAAAGCAGGATAAATTATTTTACAGAAAATTTACACTCATTGAATATCATTAGTGTAAATAGATAGATATTTATCTAGATGTTTCTACGGATGTTAATTTTAGAGATTTTTAGTAACTACTAAACTGGTATTTTAAAATTATATTACTGCAGTCTCTCTGGGAATTTATAAAATGCATACATGTAATATGTTTATTAGCATGTAAGTGTCACTTTAAATTACAACACTGATTCTCACATTATTTTCCCCAATACTTAAGGAAATACTCGCTTTTTAAAAGATTTGCTAAAGCACAAATTGTTCCTGATGGCATAATATGTTTGTGCCTGAGCCTTAATCTTCTGTCATCATCTTATAAAGTGTCAGGAGAAAAGCAGATAAATCTCAGCATAAATTTATTCCTTTACAGTGAGTTTAAGATCAGCCTTCACTTTCTCAAGTATTGCCAATAGGGACCATAGCTAATGTGGTCATTAATTAAGAACATAAAAAAAAAAAAAAAAAACGTTTAAAGGTGATATTGTAGTTTGGGATTGCTTTTGTTAAAACATATTAAATTGAGAGCTGTTAGGTCCTTTGATTCCAGAAATAAAAATGGTCCGCTAGTAAGATGAAAGTGGTGTTCATTTTGGCAGAACTAGGCTGGTGGCCAACCAGGGTGCAGCTCAGAGCCCCCCCCACCCCGCACCGCAAGCAAACTCTGCCATTAGCCTTGCTTCCCTCCTGGCACCTTCTCTGTTGACCTAGCACACCCTCCTCTCGATTCTGACTCTTCCAGGTCAGGGATGGCGAGAACGAGACAAATAAGAGGGAAACTAAATGGGTAGCAGCCAGGTAGGGTTAAAACCTCAGGGATGATAACTCTCTTGCATCTCTGACCTTTTTCAGGCAAGCAGAAAGCAGCCTGTTTCTCAGTTCTCTCTAAGAAAATGCAGGTTATTCCTTCATCCATTCAGTCAACACAGATATATTGTACACCCACGATGTGCCTGCCATGCTAGTGGATTGGTGTTAGATGTAGTCGGGGATAGGACAGAGCAACAACTTTAGGGTATCCCTGATAAGTAATTTGTAGCTCAATTGCCCTATATTTGATGCTACCTGAAATATATGAAAAAAGTTCATGTTGGTAAGACATCAGAATACTTTTATCATTTCAATCTACTTGTTGCAAAATGATTACCCACTTATTCCACATTTTTTCTGGATTGTGAGTTGTTTTCAAACATTTTTCTTAAGATTCTATTTATTTATTTGAGAAAGAGCAGGAGAGGGGAGGAGAGGGAGAAGCAGACTCCCTGCTGATCATGGAGCCCAACACGGGGCTCGATCTGAGGACCCTGGGATCATGACCTGAGCCAAAGGCAGATGCTTAACCGACCGAGCCACCCAGGCACCCCGAGTTATTTTTATATATCGGGTTCTTTGTAAAGGGTCATTTGTGGACTAGTGACAGGTGCTACATTTCTCATCAAAGGAATGATGATTGAGGGGGTGAGATTCTAACATTTGATGATGAAATATGTTCCTTATGGTATATTTAGTATGGTAGACATCACACACCAGTGTTGATGAGTCACAGGACAGTGATCTCTCCAGCTACATCTTTTCTGTGGGTGAACGACAGCCTGTAACATATGATTAAACTTGGTTTCTCATTGTGGAAATAAGCCCCTCACCCAACGACTGTTTACTTTTCACCCTAAAATTTTTAAAAAATTGTATGTTTTTAAACTGAAAGAATATCATTGCTAGTTTTATATTTAAGGAAAAAATCTGTTTTTAGTTGATGTCAGCTTGTCTTATTTCATAAGGTGTTTATAGGTTTGTGTCACTTTGGTGTAGTTGGTGTTGTGTGTGAAGTGTTTGTGAGCGTGAACAGTTGAATTGTTTCATTAAAATTAGCAGAACACAATACTTTAGTGCCTATTAAATCAAGTAAAATGAATTACCAAGACATTGTAATTAAAAGAAATAACAGCAAGTTTACATTATTATGCCAGAAACATCATTATCCGTGTCCTCTGTGGACCTTGGGAGATTAGACTTGCCATTCAGGAATGACTTTCTGATTTAAGCCATTTCCATTGTTTCAGAGAAAAAAAAAGAAAGTATAATAAGTATTTACTCCAGTGCATTTTTTCTGGTGAATAGCCACCAATTAAAAATATATTATTTCTTATCCTCCAGGCAATACGGCTAAAGTGTATATTGAGATTCAGGATGAAAATGATCATCCCCCAGTGTTTCAGAAAAAATTCTACATTGGAGGTGTATCTGAAGATGCAAGGATGTTTACTTCTGTGCTCAGAGTTAAGGTACGAGAAAATTTATTAAGATACAGAGCTAACGTTAAAACAAAGAGCTCAGACTCTGCAGATAAAGTATAACCATGTAGTTTGTATTGACTGAGTACTTATTCATGGTGTTTGAACAAAAGTCTGAAACTCAGATACAGGGGTTTAATTAGCCATACTGCAGATTAGTTATGAGGCGAATACTGTGCAACTTTTGTGTTTTATTTTTACTACAAAAATAGGAAAAATTACTTATGATAATTTACACTGAATAAGATATTAAATCATTAAAATGTATGGCTCCCAGTAGATTTGTATGCCTCTTATAGGTTTAATTCAGGAAAACTCCAAAGATTGGTAAAGTGGAGTTTCTAGTGGCAAATATAAAATTACTGTTTTCTAATTGAAGAAATAATGTACTAAATTATTTTTTCTGCAATATTTTTTTAAATTCAAAATCTGAAACATGTAAAATATAACACTAATAATTTTAGCACTTTATTAAAAGTTTAAAAAAACTCAGATATGTGAGAAAAAAATCACAAACCTACTTAGAATTTTTTTTAAAGATTTTATTTATTTGTCAGGGAGTGAGAAAGCACAAGAGTGGGGTGAGGGGCAGAGGGAGAAGCAGACTCCACATTGAGCAAGGAGCCCGATGTGGGACTCGATCCCAGGATCCTGAGATCATGACCTGAGCTGAAGGCAGATGCTTAACCAGCTGAGCCACCCAGGCATCCCAGCATTTTATATTCTTAATTACAGTTATTTTTCTGAAGGTATTTTTAAGAATATTTTTTAAGTAGCATTAATATACACACATAAAACCTAAATTTCCCTAGGCAAATCCAACTGTTGGTTGCCTCTAGTTTCACTCATGATCAGTTAGTTGCCTTTCTTTTCTTGTTACCAGGAGAACCACGATTAGAACTCTTCTTACATATAGCTTTATCATCTTATGCACACGAAGTATGAAAGAGGAAAATGAACAAGCAAATGAACATGTATAATGTGTTTGCAAAACAGCCCCTTCATAGTGCCAAAAACTGACTCCTGATCTGAATCACCACTTAGAACCAAAAGTGGTCCACAAATGTGTCAGTCACATTATATCTAAATCATATTATGGTTTGCAAGTAAGAAGCAACTCCAAAGGAGTTGATTTTTATCCTATTTTACTTCATCCCATGAAGTGTTGATTGATTCAGTTCATTCATCTAGTCAGCAAATTTTTTTGAGTACTCACAGTGCGTACTGTTCTTGAAGTTGAACATAGAGCTGTTCAAAAACAAACTAAAAGAGTTACCACCCCAGTACTACAAACTAGTGAAAGAAACAAGTCACTGTTGAATAAAACTGGTAGCTATTTAATACAAAGTCCTGTGGTCAAGACCAAGACTTGTGGATTCCTAGGTCAGGAGCGTGCTGCTCATTCCACTGCTAAGTCCCTAAAGCTAGAGGGAGCATGGAGGTCTGTGTGGCTGGAAGACTCTTTGGAGATGAGATTGGAAATGTAGCCCAGGATTAGAAATGTAGAATATGGGGTTTACCCTCAATATGTTAGAAAAGAAGTCTTTGAAGGGTTTTATTCAGAGCTATGACATAATCCAGTATAAGAGGATTGTTCTGGATGTTGTGCAGGGTTAGCATGGGGGTGGTGAACAGTATTCTCAGACGAGGACCCACAGAGCCCCGTGTACTACTTTCCCGGAGAGATGTGGCAGTGGGCTGGACCATGGCGGTCGGCCAAGGAGAGGGTCAGGAGGGAGTCAAAGACAGCCAAGAGGATTTGCTGACATTATATGTGGGGCATGAGAGAAATCAAGAATGACCCTGAGGTCTTGTTCCCCATCCCTCTCCCAGGTACTGCAGTAGCAGAAATCTTGAGTTCATTCTTGGAGATTTTTAATATGGCAAGGCAGTCACAGATGCTGATCTAAATTCAGGGAAGAAATGGTGAGCCAGGATGAAATCACCTAGAATATGGGTGTAGACAGAGAGGTTCTCAGACTAAGCCCTGGCACTCACCACTTGGACACCAGGGAGAGAATCCTTCAGAGGACACTGAGAAGTCGCCGCCGCGAGGGGGCAGGAATGTCAGGAGAACGCAGTCTGCACCCTGTAAAGAGCAGATTGGTAGGAGAGGGAGTGATCAAAAGTCAGATGCTGCAAATTAGATTGCCCGGTGGATCTTCCCCTGACCGTTTATGGTATTGAGAGCATTTGTAGTGGAAAGAAAGAAAAATAAGCCAAACTTGAAAATATCCCATTAATAAAGGGGATTTTTCAAGAGGCCTATAGATGACTGTAGTGAGATACTTGTGAGTGATATAATTTGATGATGACATGTACTTCAGAGGAACTGGGAGAAGGTGGCAAAGGAGGTGGAATGACATTCTAGAAGCCTTCATTCAGACAGAGAGATACCTGCCATCTGTCTGCCCCCAGGCTCTGTGCCTGGTAAAGTATGGGGGCCGCTGTCTGAGACAGCTGCAGAAAGCCATGTCTCCTGGGGGCGGGGGGGACAGCATGGGGGCGAGAAATCTGAAAGCAAAGTTAATAGTCCGAGAGAAGGCTGGGTATTAGGGGATATTGGTAATGATGGACCGTGAACTCCAGAGGACCCCTGGAAAGTCTGGTGGCAGAGGTGAGGTGGGAATCTGGGTCATCCTCGTGTGTAAAGGGCTGTGTGGGCAGGAGTATCTGGGTGGTGACAGGTGCTTTGGAATGAACACGTGGACTTCCTGTGATGAGGTAGAGAGGCTGAGACTGGTCATTTCTCCAGGATGACTGAGAACTCTGAGGGACACCCCACCCTTCGATTTATTGGGGGGTACTCATGCCAGGGAGAGGGGTTCTTTCCAGGAAGCAAGTTTTATGCAGTGTAATATTCCACATGAGGGAAAGAGGAGGAATGGAGAGAGGAGGGGGGAGGGGAGAGGACTTTAACAGTGTATCGATGCAAGTATGTGCTGTAATAATCAATGCTGTTAGGAAAGCACCAGTTGCCACATGGATTCAAAGGAAGGAGACATTTCAGTTGGTGAAAGAACATGAACACTCTCAGAGGGATGAAGAATTTGAGTGGCACTGAAGGGGGTTAGATTTTCTCCCAGGGAAGCTTAAATGAGGCAGAGCCAGAGTGTCCCTAAGCAGAGGAAACAGGGAGCCAGAAGCCAGAAGGAAGAAGTGCAGAGTGTGTTTGTGGAGCAGTGATTGGAAGCAGGGAGCTTGGGAGGTGATGGGAGTAATAAATCTTAACTGGTGGACACTTGGAAGAGCTGCCTTTAACCTTGATGCCTGGAATCTAAATTTAATTTAAACCTAAATCTAATTTTTTAAATCACAATTTAAAAAATTGTGTAACGTGTAGGGAGGGGAAGAGGAAACATACTATAGAATTGACTAAGAAAGGTGAGACTTTAAAATATAGGTGGGGGCGCCTGGGTGGCTCAGTCGGTTAAGCTTCTGCCTTCAGCTCGGATCATGATCTCAGGGTCCAGGGATCGAGCCCCGCATCGGGCTCCCTGCTCAGTGGGAAGCCTGCTTCGCCCTCTCCCGCTCCCCCTGCTTATGTTTCCTCTCTCGCTGTCTCTATCAAATAAATAAATAAAATCTTTAAAACAAAATAAAATATAGGTGAATAAGACTATACTCAACTAGCTTAAAATATGGAGAGTGGATTAAGGGCCTTCCTAAAAATATGTGAAGGTAAAGGCAACACAGTGAGAGCATTATTAAAATGAATTCTGAAATATAAGTGATAATAAAAGAAAGTTGTGTATATATGCTCTGAAGCAGCATATCTAATATGTTTAGAGACTGGTTCCAAGTTCCTTTTTTCAGAAAATATATATTGCATTCCTAGCATGTGCTGAAAATAAGGAGGCGAACAAAAAAGACTCTCCCTCTGCCCTTACCGAGTTAACATTCTAGTAACTAGACAAAAGAGTAAGTAAGTCAGTCTTTTATTTACACAGACATGTAGAGATTTGGTTTCTGGCTCAAAAATTTGATTGTTCATGTCACGTTAAAGTACTTCATAGGTTGTGTCAAAAGGACACAGAACAAAAGTATTAATTTGGGAAAATCTACAACTTTTATTATGGCTTCATGTTGATATCTCTGTCACCACTGGTCCACCAAACTGATTTCCATTGGTCACAAGCAATCAGTTATTTTATTGCAGGGAAAGGGGGAAGAAAATCAATAGGAATTTCTCTCTCCAGTCTTTGAGACAAGAATTAACATCAGTTAAAAGTATCACCTTTAGTATATACCCAAAAGAATTGAAGGCAGGAATGCAATCAGACACATGATCGTTGGTAGCAGCATCATTCACAATAGCTAAAAGGCGGCAACAACCTATATATCCATTAGCAGGTGCCTGAATGAACCTGATACGGTGCATACCTGCAGTAGAATAGTATTCAGGCTTACAGAAGAAGGAAATGTTGGGCGCCTGGGTGGCTCAGTTGGTTAAGCGACTGCCTTCGGCTCAGGTCATGATCCTGGAGTCCCGGGATCGAGTCCCGCATCGGGCTCCCTGCTCGGCAGGGAGTCTGCTTCTCCCTCTGACCCTCCTCCCTCTCGTGCTCTCTCTCATTCTCTCTGTCTCAAATAAATAAATAAAATCTTAGAAAAAAAAAAAAAAAAGGAAATGTTGACCTGCGCTATATCATGCATAAGCCTTGAAGACAATATGCTCAGTGAAATAAGCCAGACACAAAAAGGCAAATGTATAATTCCACTGGTATGAGGTTCCGAGACGGCAAAGAGAAGGGTGGTCTGCCAGGGCCAGTGGGGCGGGGGATGGGGAGTTCATGTGTAAGGTTGCAGAGCTCCAATTTGGGAAGACAAAAACCTGCTAGATGGGAATGGCAGTGATGGTCACATGATAATGTGAATGTACTTAAGACAACTGAGCTGTGCACTGAAAAATGGTTCAAATGGTAAATTTTATGTGATGGCTATTTTAGCTCAGTGAAGAAAAAATCCCAAAGGGAGAAGGGCATCTCCAATGTTGGCAGAATATGAAAACTGTTCCTCTCAAAACTATTATTCCTCAGTGGTACCCATCCCTCTTAGCTTGATGTGAATATGAATCTTACATTCAGCTTCAGAAGTAAAGATTTGTTTTCATCTGTTTATTTTTATTGATTATATAACTGTGGATTTTAACATTTTGTTCTCCAACACATCATCATTGCTCTCAGTATTGGCTGCAACTATCTGGCTCTGATGCTCTCAGCCTGTAGGGAGTACGTACGTGTCAGAATCTACAGCACCTTGTATGTTGAAAAAGCCCCCAGGAGCTCCTGGGTGGCTCAGTCGGTTAAGCGTCTGCCTTCAGCTCAGATCATGATCTCAGGGTCCTGGGATCGAGGTCCATGTCGGGCTCCCTGCTCAGCGAGGAGTCTGCTTCTCCCTCTCCTTCTGCCCCCGCTTGTGCTCTCTTTCTCTCTCTGACAAATAAATAAATAAAATCTTAAAAAAAAGAAAAGCCCCCAGGAAATTCAGATGCCCCTAACTTTGGGTCAAGACCATTAGTTGAATATCACTTACTGAAATGTCCTCTGCTAATGAAAAATGACTGATAAATTTGGTTACATCAGAATAACAGACCGCTCTAACAGAGACGCTGTCAATGATGAAAAGAAAAGCAATAAGCTAAAAGCATATATTTTGCAACATATATATATTTTTTTTTTTTAAAGATTTTATTTATTTATTTGAGAGAGAGAATGAGATAGAGAGAGAGAGCATGAGATGGGGGAGGGTCAGAGGAGAAGCAGACTCCCCGCCGAGCAGGGAGCCCGATGCGGGACTCGATCCCGGGACTCCAGGACCGTGACCTGAGCCGAAGGCAGTCGCCCAACCAACTGAGCCACCCAGGCGCCCTGCAACATATATTTTTTAAAAGTCAAAAGAAACAGTGTCCAGAATACAGAAAAAAAAAAAGTTCAAAAGCAGCCATGTAACCGATGAAAGCAAAGTTGGAAAAATTCATGAGTATTTGAAATATTACTCATAATTTTCTGTGTGAGCTAAGTAAGAATAAGCTGGACATTTGAACATTAACTTTTTTGGTCCTCTTTGTCCTGTGGAAAATATTAATGAATACACCTTACTGATAACAATAGCTGCCATTTATATGTCTTTATTATTTTTCTGGGAACTGTGGAAAAACTCTTCATATTTTAGCCTATGGAATTTGTTTAAATAAATACAAGCAAACAAATAAATGAATAAAACACATACCTCTACAGTGGGTGGAGATTATTCTTTATTGTATTGTTGGGGAAAATGGTAGTTAGTAAGGTTAAGTAACTTTCCAAGCATCTCAGCCCATAACCAGTGAAGTGAGAATTCAGTTCGGTTTACTTTTTTTAAGGACTTTTCTGGTAACTTCCAGATCCCCTGCTTCCCATGGGAAGTGAGGAGTAGAATCGTGGCAGAAATGGAATGTTGGCAGAAATAACAGAACATATTAAGTTTCTCTGAAAAATTAGGAGGCAATTAACAAGGCAACTAATTGCTTCTCAAATTGAGGTGGCCTCTGTGAATCATAATTCCCTCTATTAAAGCAACAAATCAGATAGGGTTTTAGAAGCACCGCTCAATTTAGTAACTAATTTTTTCAGTTTAATGCGTGTTTTTTTAACTGCAACCAAGAGCCTGACTGCAAATATAGGGAGAGACCAAGTATGATCAAGAAATCTCTGAGTTATGAGGATATTTTCCAGAAGTTAGTGTAATAAGTCCCTCTCTCCACAGATTGCAGATGGGAAAAACTCAGTGTCAGAAAAATTGAATTAAAATGTTGACTTGATGTCTCCTGAATGTCAAAAAGACTATGAATATTGCATCTTTGAGTTATTAGAGAAGACAGGTTTAAGAAATGAACTAAAAATACGATTTTGAAAAAGCGTCAACAAAGGAACAGTTCTCACTGTCAAATCCTTAATTATTTATTACATTTTCTCAATAAGCATTGAGACGTGGCAAGAGGATTTAGCAGAATGATGCTGTTGAGAGAAGAAAGCGAAGGGCACTGTAGAGGATGCAGATGTCTTCAGGGGCAAAGCGTGGAGAAATCCGCAAGGTGAACAGTGAAGGGGGCAGTAGTTTTTGCTTGGAGTCAGGTTGGTGCTTCCGAGGGCTCCTGAGCCCCAGCCCTGTGCCTGCTCACTCGAGTCTGGTGGAAAACAATTCCAGCACATTTGTGAGGGTTTAGCGTGTTTCCCCAGCGTGGCGTCTTGGACTCGCCCCGTGCCTGGCTCACGTCCAGGAGGATACTAATAGTGATGCTGGGTACTCTAAATGCTTCTCAGGAACTAACTCATTCATATTCCTCAGGAACTCCATGGGGTTCTTGTATTATTCTCAATTTACGGGTGAGAACACAGAGGCACAGAAATAGTATGTTACCTGCCCACAGCTAGTCAGGAGAGCCATCAGGATGCACAGCCAGCTCCCCGCCCAGAGACAGCTTTCTGCCACCTCCCAGGTGCCAGAGTGCAGGGCTGGCTCAAATCCCTTGGACTCAGTCCCAGAAATTAAGTCTCGGTGGGGCGTTACACTTCAACTCTCCCGGCCACTCTTGTCTTTTCTTATGCAAATACTGCTTTAGGACCTGGTGCCTTTTAAAGCCTTTAACCATTTCTGATAGTTGTATGTTACTTAACCTTAGAAAAATGATGGCAGGGAGGAAAAAAATGCCAAGTGCCCTGAGAGAATTGTTATATCTGAGAGCTACATTTGAAGGTCAGTCGTGTGGATTACTTAATTCTGAAATCCAAAGCGCCGTGTATGTCTCAGTTTTTGTGGTTTGTGTCACTGGAAGCCAGTGGATTATTTTAGGAGCATTTTCTCCCTAGGCACTCTATACGATAGACATGTTAACAAGTATCAGTCCAATCTCATAAAATACTGATTTTGATTCCCCTTTGCCAACTATGGGAAACACAGCTTTATACGAACACTGTTCAAGAGGCACAAGCCCATTGCCTTCTTGGCTATGACCCTATAACTGAATTACTATGTGTCTATTTAGAACTTAGACACATTATATTTTAATTACGTATTTATGTGTGTGTTTTCTCTACTATAATTCAAATGTCATGCTTCCCCACAAATTCAATGACGTTATAGATGTATTGTGCCTACCACCTCAAATTGGTGTTTGTTTAAAATTTTATTTATTTTTTACATATAGCCATGTCCTTTAGCCTCTTGAATCAGGATGTTCCATGAACTATGTGAACAAATTATCGATTTTCAGATAAGTAGAAATACTCTTTCAGTGAAACTTTCTTTTTTTTTTTTTTAAAGATTTTATTTATTTATTTGAGAGAGAGAATGAGAGAGATAGAGCACATGAGAGGGGGGAGGGTCAGAGGGAGAAGCAGACCCCCTGCTGAGCAAGGAGCCCGATATGGGACTCGATCCTGGGACTCCAGGATCATGACCCGAGCCGAAGGCAGTCGCTTAACCAACTGAGCCACCCAGGCGCCCTCAGTGAAACTTTCTTGAGTCTGCTTCCAATGCTCAGAGTTACAGGATCTCTCATTTCCCTGGGAATTTCTCTTTCTTGCCAAAATTAAGACTTAGGTTTGATATCTCTTTGAATTTCAGGCATCCATCATACTTTTCCATTTATTTAACTCCGATGGAGACACGAATTGTCGAGAAAATTGTTTTTTTTCCTAACAACTGGTATGCTTTTGTTACATGGTCTTGGATTATGTTGTAGTGAATGATGTTTTCCTTTCGGTTTGTCTGCTGGAGACTTAAAGCCAAATATTTGATTCATCTTTAGCAATTTTAGAAGATGAATGCAATGTGCATGTGGCACACTAACTTTCTCTCTGGTTTCCTTGAGATGCTCTGCTTTTATTCTCTGTCATCTTCCCCTTTAATTGTTTTTATGTTATTAAACCTTATGGAGTTTCAGAAACAACCTCGTACCTGTTTTGGAAATCTGCAGGGTATATGCAAACAAATGATCGCTAAGTACTCTGTTTCTAAGAGTCCAAGCCTACATTTTTTTCCCTTGTACAAGTTGAGATATGTAAAGTTCCTGATACATAGCATTGGTCCGTATTGGTATAAACAAGTATACAATTATAGTTTCATTGTTAATGGTATAAATGGACAAAACCACGGCTTTCCTTTGCTGCAAATGGACTGTCCAGATAAAATAATTTTGCAAATGTAAGTTTCATTCTTTCTCTTCTCCTTCTCTATACAAATCAGCCTTTCTATTATCACAGAAAGGAGATCTAAAATCTTCCATTCACATGGTAGTAACTTAATTTATACTTCTTGGCTTGAATGTGACTTAATTAAGAACTGTCTTGATTTCTGTTGCTTAAAATAGAAAGGGAACTATTTTTTCCAAGCTATAAGTGTCTGAAAAATCAGGAAGGTTTTGGGTCCTTAAAACTAGATGAAAAGTCGCTCTCATAACTGGAAATTTCCTTAAAAGTAGAGAGCTTGAGGAATTTTTATGGGTCTTAAGCCATTGGACATGATATATGACAAGAAAATACTTTATTCAATGAATGGCCAAATCATTTTGTCTTTCCTAAATTCATTGGTGGCTCATATATTTCAAAGTCTGATCACTGTCTACTGGGGTTAGAAATTTATTTAATGCCTACATGTCTTTCAGATGATTAAATGCAAAACAGTCCAGGGTATGGATATGGAATATCATCTTTTGAGTCAAGCTTCCATTTTCTTGTAGGAGATTTTATCTGTTGTAGGGTAGTAATGATCGTGTGTGTGCTCCCATATTAGGTTTCAAGGATCGCGTCTTCTATCATCTGGTAGGAGTGTTGACACTCAGCTTAAAAATCTCAGAATCCCTGTGAAAATGAGGATTGCATTGCCAAACACAATTCCAAAGACGATTCAGGCAAATAAGAATCACTTTTGTCCGAAAACGTCCTGTAATTTCTTGAACCTCTGTTTAACTTTGTGTCGTCCTGGCCCAACACAGAAGACCTATAACACCAATCTAAGCAAAAGTGATAAATCATCTTTTTAAAAAGTTTTATTCATATCTCTCTAAACCCATTTAATTTTGAATCGCCTATTAGTATTGCCAGTAAGAAGAGTAAAATACTAGATTCCTTTAATATGTATTATGAAGAAAACTTAGGTCCAAATAGGTCATAAAAAATGGCTGATTCTTCCTAGTAATTTTAATAAAATTTCCATAATGAAAACCAGCAGGCCTAAGGCAAGATTATATACATAAAGAGAACATCATTTATTTTGGTTAATTCATAAGTCATTGTACATCTGAGAGGTGCCAAAAGAACTTAAATTTTTTTTAAAAGGCAGAGAAATGTCTGAATTCACAAAACAACACTTCAATGCATAGGAATAATAAAACTGGAAACTAGAGATTCCCAACAACTAGATCCTGAAACTTGTTGTGGTAGCTACACTAGTTTTGACAAACATATCTCCTTTTTATAGTGCTTCATTTTATTTTTCCCAGGATTTTTTTTCCCCCCCTAGGCAGTCATGGCCTCTTGTGATCCAAGTAATCTATAAAAAGACAAAGTCAATGAGGTTCATAGTAATTTGAAAGACTTTATTACCACCTGAAGCCAAAAGATCCCAAGATATGTTACAAACTAGTATCAAAGATCTCCAATCCAGAGTGTATAGAACTCTAACAAAATGATGATTCAAAACAAAGCAAAACAAAACTCCCAAGATAAAAAGATAGGAATAAGATTGGAATAGGCCCTACATGAAGAGGATATAAAAATTGGCAAAAAAAAACCCCACAAAAGAGGCATTCAGTTTTATTAACTACTAGGATTTACAAATAAACCACAAGAGACCACCCTATTGTTGATAAGAATGGCTAAAAAGAGACCGATGAAACCAAATTTTGCAACACCCAGAGTTCACAGATACTGCGGATGGGATGTAAGTTAGTACAACATTTTGGAAAGCATTATCAAGTGTGAACATATGCATAACCCCTGACTCAGAATTTCTACCCCTAAATATTGACACAGCAGAAATGCATACAGATGCTTAAAAAAGATGTGTGCCAAAAATCCACTTTTTGTAGATGTGCTCCTTATTATAATATCTAAAAGCTGAAAACAACATCGTTGTCCAGTCACAGTACGTGCATGAGCTGTAGTATATTTCTACAGTGGAGTTCTGCAGAGCAATGAAAATGAATAAATTATGTCTGCATGCAACAGCACGGATGGCTGTCAGAAATATGATGTGAGCAAATGAATTCAGACAAAAAATTTCCTAAGCCCATTTATATAAAGCTCAAAAACAGGAAGAACTAATCAAATCAGAAGAGTTATTTTTGAGGAGGGAGGCAGGTAATGCTCCATTCCTTGATCTAGATGCTGGCTACCTCTAGAGATCTAATTTGAAAAACAAAACTTTAAAAAATGTCATAAAAACAAAGGGAAGGTGTTTACTTAAATTTCTGGTCATTTTAAGCTATTCCTCTTGCAAGATAAAATAATTCTGACAGACGGGGAAGGGGTTGTATTTTTCTTGTTAGTTCTCTGTTTAGTTAATAATTAAAACTTTTCTATTTTGTTGCGGGGGGGAGCCTGGGTGGCTCGGTCGGCTAAGTGTCCGACTTGATTTCAGCTCAGGTCATGACCCCACGGTCCTGGGACCAAGTCCCGCATCGGGCTCCCTGCTCAACGGGGAGTCTGCTTCTCCCTCTCCCCTCCCCCTGCTTGGTTCTCTCTGTATCTTTCTCAAATAAAGTCTTAAAAAAAATAATTTTCTATTTTTAATGTGTGATGAGACAATGCCATATAATTTTCTGACGGTTTCTAGTAAGAAAGCATGTTTTGGGACACTGTTATTGGTGGCAGTGGCTGAGAAATGCCAGCGATCAGGTACAGTAGGTTAGATGTGGAAGATGACGTTGATAGAGAGAATGCAAGTGAACAAGCGCATGGTTTTATCTGGTGCTAGGTTCCAGAATCCAGAACCGTAAGCCCAGGAGATGAGATTTGGACCTGAAAATGGTGTAGTCATGTCGACAGGGCAGGGATAGATTGACAAGTCCCTGTGCCTGCAAGACACATGGCGACAGGTGAAGGTCTTACTGCTGTCTTACAATAGAGGGCACGAATGAAGCATCCCTGCTGGGTAGAAAGGGTAAACTACGGGGAAGGGATTGAAGTCATCAAAGAGCCTGATGGAAGAAGGACTTAGGCCCTCGGCAAGAACAGGCATCACAGGAAAAGACCCGTCTGCCTTGCAGACCTAGAACCCCGGGGTAGTGCGCTCAGAACACACTGTGGGATTAGTAACATCCCGGCAGGGCAAGGCCAGGTGATGCAGAGACAGCCGCTTCTGAGGGGCAGGCTCTTTGTGGATGTACTGTTTGGGGTTAGAGCTAAAATGAGGGTGTGGGGTGGAGCTAAGACCAAAGGTACAAAAAAGAAAAAAAAAAACAGGCCCATCTGCAGGCAGGAAATGAATGCCAGTTCTTGACCTTTCTGTGTGACAGGAATTACTAAGGGAACTAGGGAAGTTTTAAGTCACTATTGATTAAAGTTTAATCCAAAGTTATGAATATGCTAAATCCCAAGGGCCTGAAAAATAAAGTTAATATGAAACATAAAGGCCATTAAAGTAAAGTCTTAATATTTATTTTTTTTTAAGTTTTAATATTTAAATCTATATCTCTTTTCCAAAAGCACCATGATGAAGACAAACCTGGACTATTATCTTCTATTCTTAAGATTTTTAAAATTTATTTTATGAGAGAGAGTGCTCATAGGAGCAGGGACCGGGTTGCAGAGAGAGAAGCAGACTCTCCACTGAGCAGGGAGCCCCACACGGGGCTCATCCCAGGACTGGATCCCAGGACCCTGAGATCATGACTTGAGCCGAAGGCAGATGCTTAACCTACTGAACCACCCAAGAAACGTTGCACTGTTATCTTTTAGCCACTACTGGGCTGCCTAAACTTGGACAGATTTCTTAATTTTTGTAAGCACCACGTCTGCAAGTTATAAGACTATATAAGACATTTCTCATGAATATAAACGAGAAAATGCATACAAAGCACTGAGTACGGTGCCTGGCTCCACACGGATCTCTCAATAAACGAACATTGTCACTGTGAATTAGTTTCTCTGAGTAGGTTCTTTTTACCTGTAAGATAATAATCATCTTGATGTTCTCAGTTCAGCATGCATTGTGCTTGTAAGTTATCAAAACACAATTCGATGGAATGCTCATGTATTTGATCATTGCTCTTGAAACTAAATAGTGGACCTATCTTTCTAGAAGTCACCTTAGTATCAGTATAGAATTGTAAGTTTTCTTCTCATGTGAATGATAGAATAAGAAATAGTTATAAATGCTAAAATTAATATAAAAACAGTTTCTTCCATTATGTAATGACTAGGTATATCCAGTCTTTGAAATACACTGAGATATTATCCCATTGAGAAATAATCCATACAACTTTTTCTATTTGCACTTTGTTTCATTATTGAAATACATACCCTTTATTTATTTCACCCATCACCCCCCACCTCCCTTCTGGCAACCACCAGTTTGTTCTCTGTATTTAAGTCTGGGTTTTTTGTTGTTGTTCCTTCCTTTGTTCATTTTTTTTCTTTTTTCATTTGTTTTGTTTCTTAAATTCCACATATGAGTGTAATCATACACTTTGTCTTTCTCTGACTGACTTATTTCGCTTAGCATAATACCCTCTAGCTCCATCCACATTGTTGCAAATGGCAAGATTTCATTCTTCTTTATGGCTGAGTAATATTCCATTGTGAGAGAGAGAGAGAGAGAGAGAGAGAGATGGATGGATGGATGGATGTAGTGTATCCATTCATCAGTCAGTGGACATTTTGGCTTTTTCCATAATTTGGCTATTGTTGATAATGCTGCTATAAACATCAGGGTGCATGTATCCCTTTGAAACAGTATTTTTGTATCCTTTGGGTAAGTACCTAGTAGTACAATTGCTGGGTTGTAGGGTAGCTCTCTTTTTAATTTTTTGAGGAACCTCCATACTGTTTTCCACAGGGTCTGTACCAGTTTGCATTCCCGCCAACAGAGCAAGAGGGTTCCCCTTTCTCTGCATCCTCACCAACACCTGTTGTTTCTTGTGTTGTTGATTCTAGCCATTCTGACAGGTGTGAGGTGATACCTCATTGTAGTTTTGATTTATATTTCCCTGATGATGAATGATGTTAAGCATCTTTTCATGTGTCTAGTGGTCATCTGAATGTCTTCTTTGGAAAAAATGTTTATTCATGTCCTCTGTCCATTCTTTACTTGGATTGTTTGTTTTTTGCATGTTGAGTTGTATAAATTCTTTATATATACCTCTCCTTTTTCCACTCATCTGTTGATGGATACTCAGGTTGCTTCCATATCTTGACTTTTGGAAATAATGCTGTAAACATAGGGGTGCATATATCTTTTTGAATTAGTGTTTTGGTTTTGGGGGGTAAATACTCAATAGTGAAATTATTGGATCATATAGTAGCTTTATTTTAATTTTTTGAGGAACCTCCATACTGTTTTCCACAGTAGCTACACCAACTTAACATTCCCACCAACAGTGCACAGATGTTCCTTTTTTCCACATCCTTGTCAGTACTTGTTATTTCTTGTCTTTTTGATTTTAGCCATTCTGAAAGCTATAAGGTGATACCTCATTGTGATTTGGATTTGCATTTCTCTGATGATCAGTGATGTTAGCATCTTTTCCTTTGTCTGTTGACCATCTGTATGTCTTCTTTGGAAAAATGTCCATTCAGGTCCTCTGCCCATTTTTAATTGGATTATTTATTTTTTGGTGTTGAGTTGTATAAGTTCTTTATATATTTTGGACATTAACCCCTTATTGGTTATATCATTTAAGAATATCTCCTCCCATTCAGTAGGGTGCATTTTTGTTTTGTTGATTATTTCCCTTGTGCAAAAGCTTTTTATTTTGGTGTAGTATCAGTAGTTTAATTTTGTTTTTGGTTCCCTTGCCTCAGGAGACATCTAGAAAAATGTTTCTATGGCTGATATTAAAGAAATTACTACCTATTGTTTCTTCTAGGAACTTTATGGTCTCAGGTTTCACATTTGTGTCTTTAATTCATTCTCAGTTCATTTTTGTGGATGGTGTAACAAAGTGGTCCAGTTTCATTCTTTTGCATGCAGCTGTCCAGTTTTCCCAGTATCATTTGTTGAAGAAACTGTCTTCCCCATTGTATATTCTTGCCTCCTTTGTCATAGATTGATTGACCATATAATCATGGGTTTATTTCTAGGCTCTCTATTCTTTCCCACTGACCTATGTGCCTGCTTTTGTGCCAGAACCATATTGTTTTGATTATTACAGTTTTATAGTATATCTTGAAATCTGGGATTGTGATACCCTAAGTACAGTACCAAGAAACTATTAGAACTGATAAATGAATTAAAAAAAAAAACAGTTGTAGGATGCACAATTAATGTACAGAAATCTATCCACTAATAATGAAAGCAGAAAGAGAAATTAAGAAAATAATCCTATTTACAATTGCAGGTAAAAGAATAAAGTATACCTAAGAATAAACCAGGAAGTGAAAGACTGTACTCCAAAAACTATAGAATACTGATGAGAGAAGTTGAAGATGACACAAACAAATGGAAAGATTTTTCATTCTCATGGGTTTGAAAAACCAGTATTGTTCAAATGTCCATACTACCCAAAGCAATCTACAGACTCAATGCAATCCCTATCAAAATACCAACAGCATTTTTTACAGAGCTAGATCAAATAATTCTAAAATGTGTATGGAACCACAAAAGACCCTGAATAGCCAAAGCTATCTTGAGAAAGATCAACTTGCATATTTTAAATGAGATATCTCATATCAGCAATTGGTATTTATGAGACATATTTATGTTTTAAATGAGTAGTATTATCTCAACACTGTGCTATGAGGTATCTTTGTACAAATTTTTCTTTGTCAATAATTATCAATGGCTTGGTATTTCCCTTTCAGGAAATCATAGCAACTTTAAGAAAAAAATAATCTCCACACATTTAGAGGTGAGGTTCTGAATAGCAAACCCTAACAGCACAGCTGGGAGAAATTTCAGTCTTCAGGCAATACCCGTACCAACTTATCCAGAGAACAGGTTTAAAAAGAATATTTTTTAAAAGGGCACATTGGGGGTTTTGGCCCTTATCACACAACAGCAAACCATAACATTGGGTGAGGTTATCTTCTAGTAATTAATTAATGTTGGAGAAGTGGGAAAAAAAATCTTGAAATTCTCTTAAATAAAACACAAAAGTAATCAAGAAGTCAGTACAATTTCTTAACTAGACTTTTTCAGAAAGACGGCACTAAAGCCATATAAAAAAAAAAAATCACAAACTGGAAAAGGCCAGGAATTTAAGAACATTAAATAGATCCCTTAAATTCTCTCTTTGTAGATAGATATGGTCAAAAATGCCATTTTTCAAAGAAAAAGTATTAATAGAAAGTTCTGAACAGCAGAAAATTTATCTTCCAAGATTGTAAAATGAATTATCTGTTAAAATGTTGAAAAATGCAAGAGTCCTGTCTCTGGCTTTAATGAATCACAGCATGACACATCATCTTTTCTGGCACCTCCTGAGCATATTAATGTTATGTTGCGTTAACAGTCATCATGAAAATTAGGGGTAACTAATGAGGAAAGAAAAAGAACACAATGGAAATGTGTAATCTCACCTGCATTTATAAGGGTCTCATTAGCACTAAATGCAATTAAAACATTGAATTCTTTCTTAACATGTCATTTAATGGAGCAGCTCCACTAGGATGAGGATGTAAACAACACAGCTTTTTCCCAGTGTTTGTGTTCCCGTGTGTTCTACAAGAGAGATGCGCAGATAAAGCTACTTGTCTTCATTTAATTCCTACTGACTCCGATAAGAGGAGGAAAAAAATGAGAAATAGTAAATGTGAATTTTTAATAAAATCTATTGGTTAGGTATGCGTGTCATCTCTTTCTGAAGCAAGGAGCCTGGGAATAACCTTCAGTCCAATCCATCCTTCCCTTCATAGAGTCAGTTTACTGGCAGATCTTGCACAGGCCTTGGAGTCAAAGATTCCAGGTTCTTCTCCCCAGCTGTGTGATTTGGGCACATTTACGGATTTTTACTGTCACATACACACTTCAGGAACGTCATCTACAGAATGGTTCTTGTTCTTTCTACTTACCAGAGTTAAGAAAATTAAATGAGACCCTATTGATAGGGTCCTTAGTCCAATGCAGAACACTTGGTGCCCAGTCTGATTATCTCTTACGTTTTTCCAGATCTTTCTTGAATATAATCTTTTATTCATTATGCTTTTTCAGTGTTGACCCTCAACCTGCATCTAATAATCCCAATCATTGTCGGTGCCAGTTCTTAACTGGCTGAAGAACTATTTGGATTGCAGCAGGCTGGCTGAAGGCAATTAGGCTAAAAATAGATTGGCCAGTGTTACGTCTTAGCCAAAACAAAACAAACAAAAATTAGCCATTTTATCAAATATAAATGTTCTCTAGTAACTGTCTTTGACTTTTTTCATTTGGGCCGAGTTGACACACAATATTACATTAGTTTCAGGTGTGCCACATAGTGATCAACTTCTCTGTATTTTGTGCTGTGCTCCCCGCAGGTGTAGCTCCTATCTGACACCACACAACGCTGTCACAGTACCATTGACAACATGCCCATGACTTCCTCATTCTGTAACTGGAAGTCTGTGTCTCCTTCTCCCCTCCACCAATATTTTCCACCCTCGCTCTCCCCTGGCAACCATCAGTTTGTTCTTTATATTTATGGGTCTGATTCTGTTTTTTTTATTTATTACTCATTTGTGTTGTTTTTTAGATTCCACATATGAGTGAAATTACATGGTATTTGTTTTTTTCAGTTTCACTTAACTTCACTTAGTGTAACACCCTCCAGGTCCATCCATGCTATTGCAAATGCCAAAATCTCATCCCTTTTTCTCTTATGGCTGTGTAATAATCCATATTGTATGTGTATATGTATATATTATACATCACATCTCACTTATCCGTTTGTCTATCAACATTTAGATGGTCAACAGACATATGAAAAGATGCTTGACATCATCATCAGGGAAATGCAAATCAAAAGTGTAATAAGATACCACTTACACCAATCAGGGTGGCTAAAATCAACAACACAAAAAACAACACGTGTTGACAAGGATGCAGGGAAAAAGGAACCCTTGTGCACTGTTGGTGGGAATGCAAACTGGTGCAGCCACTGTGGAGAACAGTGTGGAGGCTCCTCAGAAAATTAAAAATAGAACAACGCTAGGCTCCAGCAATTGCACTATTAGATATTTACACGAAGAAAATAAAAGCACTAATTCAAAATAATATAGGCACCTTCTGTTTATTGAAACATTATTTACAGTAGTCAAGGTATACAGTCGAGTAACTATCTTTCAAGCCTTGATAATGTTGGTGTTTTGTGGGCTGGTTTTACAACAATTTATAGATTTTATGTATCCTTTAAAAATATGTCTATTTTTCAGAATAGTATTACTTGTTTATTACAATTTTTTAAAAATCCTACTCTATTATAAAATACATTTTTTTGAAATAAAAAAAATTCTATATAACTGGTTAATGACTGAAAATAGGTTATAAAGCCATACAGATGATATGGTCCTGGGTACAGAAAGTGTATGTTTATATAGTAAATAAAAAAGGTCATATATAAAGTTATTAATAATGACTATAAATGGATATAATTATAGGTTTTTAAATATCCTTGCTAATATGCATTTCCTGATATTTCTGTAATAAGCAAGAAGTAATCAGATACTTGATATATTAAACACATTATAAAAAAACTATTGGCCATTTAAGTTGTTATAACTTTTCATCTTTACAGATAACACAGAGCAAGAATAATTAGATGAATATGATTTAGGAATTAAGAAAGAGTAATTTAGGAAATTTTAAGAAGGAAAAAACATAGTGAAAATCAAAAGCATGTAAGCAATTTTGCAAAAATAGATTCAAAATTATTATAGCCCCATCCATGCTTCTCAAAAAATAAAAATATTGGGGATGCTTAGTTGGCTCAGTCGGTTAAGCGTCTGCCTTCACCTCAGGTCGTGATCCCAGGGTCCTGGGATCAAGCCCTGCATCAGGCTCCTTGCTCAGCGGGAGCCTGCCTCTCCCTCTGCCTGCAGCTACGCCTGCTTGCGCATTCTCTCTGAGACAAATAAATAATTTTTTTTAAAAAATTAAAAATAAATTTTAAAAAATAAAAACATTTCTAAAAACCAGCAATTGGCAGTGCTAATATTTTATCATATTATCTTAAGATGGAATTGTAATGTTGGCCACTCTGCTTTATAGCATATTGTTTTGGGGACAATTCTTTTTAGAATTTCATCTAACAAAAAATAACAGGAATTTTAGTTTAGTGTTATAGCTGTTTCTTCTTAGCAAACTTCTGGGATGTTAAACATAAAATACACTGGTACAAAATGGAAAAAATAAGTATATGTATGTACATATGTATTTACACATATATATGTATTGTGTATATATACATACATAGAGAGAGAGAGAAAGAAGAAGGAATGTTTCAAAATTACCTCCAATTTAAATGAGGGACACTGCAGAGAGCAACTTTCTTTGTTGAATGTGTTGTGTTATATTAAAATGTTGCGATTTGTATATATTCAAGGAGACGGATTTTATTGTCCCATGTGTAAATAGCACCATTGCAATCCGTAAATACAGCCCTCTTTATAATTAGTGTCACTTTAATGGTCCTTAAGGCTTTTTTCTACTAATCATTAGTTTCATCCTAGTATTTTATATTCAATATATTTTTGAAAGTTCTCCATTTATTTTCCAAAGTAAAAGGTTTATAAATTGAATTCTATTTTCCTTTGACAGACTCTTTAAAAAGCAATGATAAAGGTTTGTCTTTTTGTAGTAAAGCGTTTTGTTTGTGCTTGTTGTTCTCTTCCTAGATGGGCAATCAAACATTGTCAGAGAGAATGCAGAGAGCATTCAACATTTGGATTTAATTTGCAAATGCCCTGCTATCCAGTTCCCCTGATTTTCTCTTAAACTTAGTAATTGAAGGATAAATAGGCTTCTTATACATTATTCATATTCTAAACCTTTTTGCAATAATGAAAATGCCATTATTTATCTTTTAACATTAACTTTGCTTTAAAATTGTAAAAATCCATAGGAGGATGTTTAAATGAAAAGATATTCAAATCTTTGTATGAAGCGAGGTGGTCCAAATTATTCAACACATGAAGGACACCCTGTCTTAAATATTCTAATGATGGGAACAAAAGTAAGCTTAAAAACATGTTTGTATTCAAGAGGATTTTTTTAAAGTCATGTTACATATCCTAGTTTAAATTTTAATTTTCGTTTTAGAAATAGATTTTAGTAATCAATCTGGAAACCAAGTGACACAAAATATAAAAGAATAAGATAATTAAGAACAAATTTTTTATGTAATGGAGACATATAAATATTATAATATGCCAAGGTAAATGCTATAGTAAAAAATACGTAAGATAGAGTACTAGGAACCTGCAGGTGGAAACAACACTGCCCCTAGGGGAGTCGGGACGGCCTTCAGAAAACTAGTCATTTAAGCTGAAGGTTGACCACACTGCTCAGTATTATGTATGTTCAGTGTGTGTGTGTGTGTGTGTGTGTGTGTGTGTGTGTACGTACGTACACCAAAATATAGTGCAGGAAGGAACATCATTCGGCCTAGCACACAAGAGACATTTTAATTTAGAAGAAACTGTATAAGCAAAGGATTGGAATCATAGAACAACATAGATCGTTCTGGAAAAACGCTAGGTAATGTGGTTTGGGGGAAATATAAGTAGAGTTAAATGTAAGGCAAGAGGTTGGAATGGTAAACTGGGATCAGACAGAGTATTTCATGGACTTGTCTTAATGGCCCTCCTCTGGGAGATGGGGGCTCTCGGTCACTTTTCAGCTGTTTCTGGAGTGAAAAATGAGACACGAGAGCCTGTGTTGGGCAGCATCTGCTTGATAGATAGTCTCTGAGCTGAGGCATATTGCAGAAGTCCAATGCGGAAGGTTTGCTGAGGGACTGGAAGTCAGGAGGCCAGGAGCGAGATTTTGGATGCTGAGATCTGTCGCTCAGTTCCTGTGTAGGTGGGGGCCCTTGCCAGGCAGGGAGACCACAGCCTGAGGGACAAGCACATGGTAGCTTGGAGAGGGACTGGAGCAGGGTAGGGGGGAGGACTGAGAAGATGAAACTGTTTGGATTGATTGGATTTAATGTAATTGAGGAAGAACACCGAGTTAGAAATAATGAGTGTGTCATTTAATTTGCTTTGAATGCTGAAGGATTTGAATTCCTAACTACAGAATTATTGCAAAGGCAAAGATTTCTTAAACATTTCAATAATAATTGAGCTTTCCCTAAAAATCCTGAACATTTTGGGATTCAGAGTCAACATTAAGAGCTAGTTTTCCTCTCTCAAATAGAAGGCTCAGATTGTACATGTGTTTTCAGTTCTTACTACGTCTGTTGAGTGGAGCACAATTTCTTTCTCTTCCACGTGAATCAAAAGAGAGCAAATGTTTCAGAGTTCATTTCAAAGCACCATTGAGGAATATATGATCAGTCATGCTAGTAGCAATAATGAGGAAAAGAACAAGGCAATTATTTTTTGAGGTAATATTTGTTTTCCAAAGAATTTACAAGGAAAGGAAAATAGCACTTTAAAAAAAAGTGTTTCGGTCATCACATAAATCCAAGTCTTCCCGATGTTTGAATCTCATGCCTTCCATAATAAAACATATTTTAGTATATAACTCTAAAAACGATAAAAGGAAGATTTTGCTGTTCTTCGGTTTCTTTCTTTAACTTTTCAAATGGGTATTATCGTGTGATATTTGGCACCACTCTTTAGGAGTAAACTTTGTAAATTCTAACTACAATAAAACAACAGTAAAATTCCTGAAAAGGTCTTTGTAATTCAGTGTTGCATTTGTCAACATACCATTATTAAATTGTCATTTCTACAATAAGCTGTGTTTTACTCATTAGAATATCTCTGAATTATATTAGACTTTAACTATACACATAGTAAGTGCACATATTGAAATTAGGAATTATTGGACTGTGATGACTTTTTTGACATCCTGATAAAAAACCAAACACTAAGCTTTCTTATTTAAAAAAGTCTCTCTCCTCTTTTTTTTCTAGTTTTTTTTTTTTTTTTGCATAAGTCTTGTATAGCCTTATAAATAGATGAGTCTACCTGACATTTTCCTTTCCTCATTCATATTTTATATGTTGGACAAATTTATTGTCTTTAAGTGCTTTAAAATGAAGCTTTCTGTGTACTTCCTACAAATACAAGAGCCAAGTTAAAGTAGTTTAAGAAGCCGAAGAGATCTACGGCAGATGTTCATTTTGCCCCTTGAAAACACACCTTGACATACTGACATTAGTAGCTGAACATGTGGGATTTGCGTATTTTTACTCTGACATTCTAAAATACTTCCACTCTATTTCAGGGAAAGTGAGCCATCAGCGCTGTTAAATGTTAAAATGGGGTCTAATTGAAAAGTTGAAGTTAAAAGTTAGCATTATTGGACTTTAATGGGCTTTGGAAGTTCTTAGGACATCACTAATTATTCCACTAATATTTCTGTATTCATAGTACTCATTTAGGCAAGAGAGGGGAACAGTTACTTATGCTGCTACAAAATTAATGGGCTCACCTACACCCCTGTATGATAGAGGCAATTATATTTGGTGATTTTTCCCTTAATGTTGGGCACCTGTGTGCATTAAAATTTCCAGATGAGGTCTTAGAAATGCGTAAGTGGTTTCCTGTGTCTTAGCTTTCATTTAGAAATATAATTACAGCAGGTATAATTATAATATTCATTTCTGATTTTCATTCTTTTAAAACAAGTCTAGACATAACTTTCCTGATTTTGCTAACAGAAACTCCCAGAAGTCTGCAAATCAAATCTTCAAGGATTACCTCTCCCAGATAATAATAACTGTGCCCAGAGCCCTGTGTATATTTTTTATTATAAAGAAAGCTGGTGGAATAAGTAAAGTGATGTTGATTCTTTAGCAAATTTGATTCTGTTACAGTTTTCTTGATGAGCCAGTTTTCAGTTTTAGGTGTTAGTTTAACCAAGCTTGTTAGATGTCCCCTTAGCACTAAATAAAAATGATGCAGTTTGTAAATTTTACTTATTTTTCCCTTTCTTCGACTATCTTTAGGAATTTTCCCCAGTTTTTTAGGAAATAGTGCAGGTTATATTCATAATAGTTTATTTACTTCAAAAAAAAACACACATAGCTGTTTTGCTCTGGTCACACCTAAGTTCATTAGTGACATCTTTGGGCAAATAATTTCCTTTCAAAATCGTTCTTCTTAGTCACACAGAACACAGCAGGACTAACTTCTAATATTGTTAACTAATTTTAAAATACCAGTTCTTTCTCCACTGCCCCCCAAAAAGTCAGGAAGGTAAATTTCTCTATGAAAATAGATGTGTTCTACATTAAAATATAAATGAATTTTGACTTATGTTTCCAATCACTTTCCTTCTTTTAGGGATGATACATTATACATTAGAGTATATTCTATCCAGTGTAATTAACCTGGTCTGTTAAGTAGAAGATTGAGTTACATTTGTTCTAATTGCAGATATAATAGATTTTACCCTCTATCATTTTATTTTGGTTTTCCCTTGTCCCGTTTTGTTTTCTTCTGTTTTCTATACTTTTTCTCTCCTTTGGGTGGATATTTTTTCCTTGCCCCGTGCATGTATCCTTTGTGATTTATAAAGTTATATACTCTATTCTATTTAATAAGGGTTACCTTAGGAATTTTAACATACACATACCTAAAAAATACCCATTTCTTCTGTCCCTATCATTCAGTTCACTAATTCTCTCACAGCAATGCCTCAGTTGCTAACAGCTTCATCTCTGGGTTTTTAATTTCCATTATTATTTCATCACTTCTAGAAGTTTCTTTTTATTTACGTTCAACTATTCTCATTTTTTTTTTTCTTATTTTTAAGACTATTTACTGAAACATATTGAACATCTTTACTTTATTCTCTTTGCTTGCTAATTCCCTTTGTGGGTATGACTGCTTTTTTTCAACAAGCTATTTTTTATGACATTTTGTTGCTTGTTCATTTTGAGGATTATTTTAACTCTACCTTTTTATCTTTCTTGGAACTTACTTGTTAGAATTATTTGAGGCATAGGTTAGAGGTGACTTTTGAAAAAGTACCTACTTCTGTGAGGAGGCCAGGCTATTATCAGTTAAAGATCACTTTTCTCAAATTCTCAGTTGTGGTTTTTCTGTTCATTCAGGCAGAGTTTAGGACCACTGGATTTACAAATTCAGAAATTCAGAATATTATGATTTCTCCTAGAACTGAGCAATTGCTAGTGTGTGAATAAAAGCTGCAGACTCCAATGAGGGCTTGTATTGGTTGGATTGATTCCAAGGAAGTTCCCCGCCCCCACACTGCACTCATTATCAAAGTTTAAGCCAGGTGGTTTGCTTTGCAGTTTGGGGGCAGTGGGCAGTGGTGGCTGGAAAGGAGAGATGAATTTCTCAAATGCCCTTTAAGTGAGAATTGAGCATTGTGGGAAGGGTGGTCTTATTAGACTCACTTCTACAAGTGGGGCTTGGGTCTTGCTTTGCATTCTCTGAGCCACTCACAACCTCATGAAGTAAATCTTTAGTTCACCTAGATAAGCAAAACGCCTCTATGTAGAACTACCAACTGCACAAAGGTTTTTGTATTCCTGCCTTTGCTTAGTTTTTAGCCTGCATATCTATTATTTTCCCTCTGTCTCTGGGACATGTCTAGGAGGAGCTCTTATGCTCTTTCTCCAGCTCTTACTATTGTGTTCACTGGGGTCCAGGTCCTGGTACTTGGTGTGACATATTGAGTATAGCGGTTTCAGTATTAGAGTGAGACCTCCCCACCTGTGCTGTGATGTTGAGAAAGTGATTGATCTCTCTGTGCCTTCATTCCTTGACCTATAAAATAATAACAATAAAACGTACTCAGTGGGAAAGATGTCCTGAGATACTGTGTGAGGCACTGGTCTGCCTGGCTCTCTCCTTCATCATTCCCCAGTCCCCAGTTGACAGTTACATTGGTTCTGGAGGAGGAAGTTCCAGGTGTTGTGGAAGGACAAAACCATGAGAACAATGCGACCAACGTGACATCCATGATGGGGACAGAAGGGACATAAGCCCCAAAGTAATGAGAACAGAGAGGGTGTTTGTGGAACTGAAAATTCCCTAGTGTCAGAGAAGTCATAATTGAATAAGAAAGTGATGGGAGGTTGTAGTCAGAAATGTATACATTAAAGTTTACACCTCCAGAGATGGAGTGTTTCCTTAGAGGAAGTATCTCCATAAGTCAGAAGACTAGCATGTGGTTATGGGATAGAATCGATGCAGCGAGGCATATCAGTTATTCATGCCTAAGAATTTGAAGATGGTCATTGATTGTATCATCTCCAAGAACACTGAAATTCACAGAGGAGGAGAAAGTCAAAGTAGGAGAGGGTACACCAAGAGTCAGATATCCATGGCCTCATTACATAAGTTCAGCAACAAGGAAGGGTAGAACATGTACTACATATAAACGCATGGATTTCAGCTGGGGAAAAGGTTTTGCAAGCTTGACTCAGAGATGGTCTGGAAGCAATAAAGTGGAAAAGAAAACAGAAAGAGGAGAACAAAGCACATGCATCTGGAAAAAATTGATTAATGGATTATTTTAAGGAAGTTACACTTTGGGGCACCTGGGTGGCTCAGTCAGTTAAGTGTCTGCCTTAGGTCATGAGCACAGGGTCCTGGGATCCAGTCCCGCATCTGGGTCCCTGCTCAGAGGGGAGTCTGCTTCTCCCTCTCCCTCTGCTGCTTCCCTGCTTATGCTCTCTCTCTCTGTCAAATAAATAAATACAATATTTTTTTAAAAAAGGAAGTTATAGTCTTATGATAATGTGTCTGGAGTAATAAGTTTAAATTAATTTTGTCCTTAAATTTGCATATTTATTGGTAAATATCATTAGATATAAAATTAAATTTTTTTATTATGATAAAAATTAAATTATAATAGCTATAGTATACTTGGCTATATTTCACATATGTACATATATATTTATCTTGAAAATAATGCTTGTTGATCAATATTTTTTTTTCATTTTACAAGTAAGGAAAGCGGAAAACTCGAGTGATTATTTTTTTTTAAAATCACACTCAGTTTTTGAGAACACCTCTAAAACACAACACAAAAAAGTAAATTTAAAATTATTAAAAGTAGGAAATAGGGACACTTGGGTGGCTCAGTCCTTAAGCGTCTGCCTTCGTCTCAGGTCATGATCTCGGGGTCCTGGGATCAAGCCCCACATCGGGCTCCCTGCTCCGCGGGAAGCCTGCTTCTCCCTCTCCCACTCCCCCTGCTTGTGTTCCCTCTCTCGCGTCTCTCTCTGTCAAATAAGTAAATAAAATCTTTTTTTTTTTTTTAAGCTGAAACTCTCACTTTTCACATCTGTAACCAGATTTAAAATTGTGTTCTTGATTTTGTTATCAGATTTTTGGTGTCTATTTAAATATGTCATGTCTTCATGTACATACCCAACATTGATCAGTCACATCTTTTATATGGGTTTCAGTCTTAATCATGTGTTTGCTGAAAATTGAATAGGTTCAAAATTGAACTTGAAAATGCTTTAAATTGCTTCTAAGTGGCATGTTTATCATTCACTGTTTAACTTGATATATTCAGCTACCTGTACTTGGGAGAGAGAGGGGAGATTTCAAAGAATGTTGATGATCAGGCAACCATCATCATCTCCTGTTTTCTGAAATGAGATCTTTGAGATTCAAAGAGGATTAGATTAAGCCCATTCAAAGAAATAGAAATTCAAAGTAGAATCATTATTGACATCATACATATGACAGTAGTTTTATATTTTTGGGAAAATATCCAGTAAACATGATGTTTTAAAACCCTGTATCTCATTTTTTGACAATCTGCTCACAATGTACTGTGAAAAATCATAAAAGAAAATACATAGTTTTGAGCTGTACTTGCTAATTCTGTACCCAAACTTACATTCAATGATTATTTGCTTCAGGAAGGGTGTTGATGCCAGAAGGACCAAGGTCCCAAGATCTGGCTTTGTGTGTGACAGAATTCAAGAGCAAGACATTTAGAGAAAGGGACAAAGATTTATTAAGTATAGAAATAAGAAAGCGACTTCACAGAGTAGTGGTCTCTCTGAGGTAGGAAAGAACGTTAGGGTTTGAAGTTGAAAGCCAAGAATTCTTGAGACGTCTTTGGTGCAGAAAGGTGGTTTTATTAAAGCATGGGGACAGGACCTGGGGGTAGAAAGAGCTGCACGGGGGTCAAGAGGAGTGGCCCATTATATACTTTCAAGTTGGGAGGGGGTTAGGGATAGCTTAAGTCTCTAAGGAATTTTGGAAGCAAGGTTTCTAGGTCCTTGAGCAGGCTAGCTATTGTTGGGAAAAGGTCATTTATTACCATCTAATAAAACCTTAGTCCTGAGACCCTTCAGATGTATATCGGTGGGCCATATGCTTGGGGGATGGTTACCAACATGTATCTTGGGAGGGTTTAGAGATAAAGGATGTTTCCAAAGGAATTTTTATATGTTAAAGTAGACTTACAGGATCTTGGCAGGGAGGGGGCGGTTTGGGCTAAACTTGCCTTTTGCTCTTAGCAAAGTGTTAACACTGAGCCTCTGAATCCCTAGAGGAAGATCACTAGGCCTGTTTCAAGGACTTGTTGGTGGGCTGTAGGTAGTAAGGAAATTTAATAATTTGTCTTCTGCCTTTGTTTCCCACATCATCTCCTCCCAGATGGGGGAAGAGGACCCCCGTTTGCCTCTAATGAAGGGTTTTATAAGCTTTTTTAATTAGCTAACCATATAGGGAGGGGCTTACTCTTCAACTTTGGGCTTATTACTTACATTGGACAGTTCATTTTCCCATTGTCTTGGTGATGTGGTTTTGGAATATAGGTGAGGTTCAGAGGGATGAGGTCTGGAGCCAATGGCCAAGAAAGAATTCTTGAGATGTCTTTGGTACAAAATGGTGGTTTTATTAAAGCACAGGAACAGGACCCCTGGGCAGAAAGAACTGCATTTTAAGTGTGAGGAGTGACTGATTCTATACTTGGGAGTTGAGGGAGGTGAGGAAAATGGACGTTTTCAAAAGAACTTTCATATGCTAAAGAGGACTTACAAGATACCAGAGGCTTTGCCATTATCAAGTTAAGGTTGTTTTTCTCTCTAGCAAGGCATTAACATAAAGAGAATTGGGAGCATCCTGGAAGAATGTCACAAATGTTCCACCCAGGAGTGGGTTGGGGGGGTAGGGAGAGGTTGTAGGGCAAGGTTGCAGGGTGTTAGCCTGGCTTTGTCTTTAGCTAGCCTTTTGCTCCCTCATCATTGGGGTTGTGGAATTACCCACAAAGAACAATTTTAAGAACCTTCAGCCTTTGTGGCTTTTACTGCCAGAGGGAGTGGGGTCTGGTGGTATTCCGTGAGTTAGATCTTGTGATTCTTTTTATGACCTGCTTTTTTTTTTTTTCTTTTTTTCTTTATGACCTGACTTTAGGTTAAGGGTCAGCCTAAAACCAAAATGGCTTTAATTAATCCGGTCAACTTGCCCGAGCCTCCCTTCCCTCCTGCCTCAGTGTATTTTATTATTTTTTTTATTATTTTTTAAAGATTTTATTTATTTGACAGAGAGAGACACAGCGAGAGAGGGAACAGAGGTAATGCTTTATTTCTTGATGCAGGGGCTAGTCACATGGATGTGTATATTTTGCAAAATATATTGAGCTGTATACTCATGATTTCTCCATTTTTGTCCACATTTTTTATACCTCACTGTCATTTGCATCAACAGTAAAAAATTTATTTCAGTGCAAGCACCCATGCTAATTATAAGTTACAGGATAATATTCAACCAAATTTTTGACCTCTTTGGCATTAGTCCCAAATTTGCTCCTAGTATGTAAAAGAAATGTCTTTGATTACTTGATTCAGATTCTGATTTTAATTTTAGTTGGAAGTGTGGTTTTTATTTTTTATGCTATCCTTTATTAAATGAATAAAAACCCTGATTTCAAAGCTTAAAAGGAAACACTTTGATAACTATTTTTTCTTTGTTCTTCTCCTTTTAGTGATAATGTGATCTAATGTTGAAATCTAATTAATGTCCCTCTAATGTCAAAACTAAGCTCTGCCGTTCTGTGAAACATACAGTCTACGGAGATGAGCTGGTAGCTGGAGCTCGTCCTAGTCTAAAGCTGAGAATTTTGACTTCTTAGAAAATTCAAGAAATATTTTATCCCGAAGTGAAATATCTCTGTTTGTTTTTTATTTTAAATTACCTTGTTCACCAGGTGGTTAGAGTTATCCTGAAATGTTTTCCATGGTTAAGCACATATATAGAATTTGAAGCTGAAGTATCAAGCTCATGGTAAACCTTAATATACATTTGCTGTTATTTACTATTATTATCATTATATTTATCCCAACTTTACCACTTACTGTGTAGCCCTTGGCTATTGAAATTTAGTTAGAATTCAAACTTCAATTTCTGAATCCCATTAGCCTCATTTCGAGTGTTGAGTAGCCATAGTGGCTACTGCTGTGTTGTACAGAACACAGAGCATGTCCTTCAGCACAGAAAATTCTGTTGGATAGCACTAATTTATGTAATTAGAATAATCCATTTCTCAGAGTTTTTACTAAAGAAGATAATGTTTTATAGAATCCTTAGCATTATAATGGCAAATCAAAAATGCTTGATACAGGGCGCCTGGGTGGCTGTTGGTTAAGTGTCTGCCTTCTGCTCAGGTCATGATCCTGGAGTCCCGGGATCGAGCCCTGCATCCGACTCCCTGCTCAGCAGGGAGTCTGCTTCTCCCTCTGACCCTCACCCCACTCGTGTTCTCTCTCTCACTCTTTCTCAAATAAATAAAATCTTTAAAAAAATGCTTGATACATGATACTTATAATATCTTTGGTAAAAATAAGAATAACCAAACAATGAAAATAATAATATAAAACTTAAATATCTAGTATCATGAATAAGGTGTATGTAGCCTTGTATAAATTCACTGAGACTCTCCTGCTTATCATTCCTGTTCCAAATATTCCATTATGAAATAATTCTCAAACTGGCATTCTAAAAAATCTCTGAAGTAGAAGCCATAGAGCCAGGCTAATAGATTATACACCCAGCTTCATTAAAAAATAAATAAAAAAACAAAAACAAAAACAAAAAAACCACCACCAACATTCTAAACAACTATTTCCCTATTTAAATGCTTCAATGTTAAGAAACCTTAAATGTAGATCATAAGTACCTAAAACTAGGAACAAATCTGGTTAATTGGGATATAGAATGATTAAAAAGGAACCTGGATTAGTGTTCTAACCTTCTCTAATTATGATATGGCATCAACTAATTAGGATCTCTTTATACAGCTCTAGAGTTACTGGCTAAGAGCTCTTAACTTTTCTCTCACTGTCATTTGAGATCTTTTCGTGCTTTATTTTATTTTTTCCCCTTCTGGAAATAGGTTAGGTCAAAACGACTATCACATGCTTTGCCTGTTACACAAGACAATGGCTAGGTAAACAATCAGTCCCATCCTTAAACCAATTTGGATCACAGCCCAGAGTTGAACCCATTAGACATGCCAATCAAAACACTTAATTCACCAGGCTGGACTGGGTTATAACAGAGTCTGTGTCCTTCCTATTCACAGTTGGGTAGTTATTATCATTCTAATAACAACCATTCATCCCTGTGGACACAAAGCCTGTTAATCTACATAATGATACCCAGAAAAATAGACTTATAGGAGGGTTGTATTGTGTTACTACAAAAGAATATCAGTCTACAAACAGAAATAAGCCCTTGAATATAGGTTGTTTTTTTTCCTGCTTATTTATACCCTGTGTTTTTTTCCCTCCTAGGCTACTGACAAAGATACTGGCAATTACAGTGCCATGGCTTACCGACTCATCATTCCACCCATTAAAGAGGGAAAAGAAGGATTTGTGGTGGAAACGTATACGGGGCTCATCAAAACTGCTATGCTCTTCCACAACATGAGAAGGTCCTACTTCAAATTCCAAGTCATCGCAACTGACAACTATGGGCAGGGACTGAGTGGCAAAGCGGATGTTCTGGTAAGTAGATAGACATCCGGATTAGGGGAGGCACGTGCACCTGCTAGTCTGTGGCCAGTGTTTCCAACTCACGGAACTTTTACATTTATTCGAAATAGGTTTTGTAAAACATAAATATGATTACTTTCCATCCAGATTGTTAGTAGCCACTGGTTTGGGATATGAAAGGTATAGGTTTAAGGCTGTGTATTTTTTGACATTTGGGAAATACACCATAATATGTTTTCATATATGGCTGCGACAACATTTCCACAAGTGTTGGATTTCCATTTGGTCTGTAGATTGCATTTTTTTTTTAAAGATTTTATTTATTTATTTGATAGAGATAGCCACAGCAGGAACACAAGCCGGGGGAGTGGGAGAGGGAGAAGCAGGCTTCCCGCCGAGCAAAGAGACCGATGTGGGGCTCCATCCCAGGACCCTGGGATCATGACCTGAGCTGAAGGCAGATGCTTAATGACTGAGCCACCCAGGTGCCCCTGTAGATTGCATTTTTAGTATAGAATTGGCTGGAGCCAGTTTTAAAATGCTTCGCCATATGCTGTAGAAATTAAAATGGATGGAATTTTTATTACTGTTTAAATTCCTTTCAGACCTTTTGTAATTAAGAAAATGAAAGGAAATGTTTTGGAGCAAATTTATGTTCCAATAGATGTAATTTCCTTCTTTTACCAAGATCCCCAATGATGGCATCGATGATCCCTGACTCAGTTATATTTGGCTTCAGTCGAGAATAACACTTTTCTCTTCTTTGTGTGAGGTGGCACAATCTCCCTGGTAGAGTATTCCCAAGGGCAGTTTGATATTACTGTTTGTTCAAGATATTCAACACCAATGCTTCTGTACTATGGAATTTCTGCCAACTTGGAAGCGTGGATTGTTTGGACTTTGATGAATCTAGTAAACATTATAATTTATAATTATTACTGGAAATACTTGTCACAGGAAGACAGAATCAAGTATAATTTTTCTTTTGCTGTTTACATCTTATTAGGTCTTCATTTTCACAGTTCCCTGCAGTTCTCTGAACGAGTTTAACCTTCTCATATATGTAGACATCACAGATCACATTTTTCTGCTAAATCATGAAGACCAACCGCCATGACTGTGGTGGGCATGAAGGCCAGGATGTCCTCAGTTAGAGCCAGAAAGCTGCACTAGAATAAACAAAGGCCGATCTAAGCCAAGAAGCTTTTGACAGAAGACTTTAAAGTTGACATAGGTCTTTAATCGAGTTAAGATCTATAAACCTGATGTCCATAATGTTGCTATTTCCCTTCCTGTTATTTCAGGACTACACAATGCGGTGCCGTCAGGATAGACAGTAAAGTCCCTACACTAAGGATAATTAAAATACTACAATAACAGGGACACCTGGGTGGCTCAGTTGGTTAAACGTCTGCCTTTGGCTCAGGTCATGATCTCAGGGTCCTGGGATGGAGCCCTGCATCGGGCCCCAGCTCAGTGGGAAGCCTGCTTCTCCCCCTGCTTCTCCCCACTGTTCATGCTCGTTCACTCTCTCTCAAATAAATAAATAAAATCTTAAAAAAAAAAATACTACAATAACATAGGTAAGATATAACTATATAAATTATCTATGTAATATGTACATGAGCAATGTGAAGTTTATGGGTTTCTCATTTGGATTCTGTAAACTATTGTGTGGAAATTTAAAAGTATACCTTTAAAATTACCCAAAATAAATGTAGGAAGAGTTATTTCAAGGTAATCATAATGTGATATATTTATAAACCATTTATACACACACACACACACACACATATACATATATGGAAAACTTCCCAGCAAAACAATCTTTATGGTAAGTCAAGAGAAGGGAGATGTGGGGAGAAATAAGACTTTGATGTAGAGGTTCTTTCTGAGAAGTTAAGTCATTGCAGAAGACGACCTTCTGAAGTCAGAAGGCCTTCAATGACCTCATTTCTACTATTTTCCATCTAACTCATTCAGACCCAGTAATATTGGCCAATTTGCTCATTTCCAAACAGCCAGACATGTCCTCACTTTAGAGATTTTGCAGTACTGCTGTCTAGAATGTTCTTTCCCCAGATGTGTTCATGACTAGCTCCCTTATCTCATCCAAGTATTTGCAAGGATGTATTTCACAGGGAAGCCCACTCTGACCATCCAGTTTAGCATTGCATCCCTACCGTGTCACTTCCACCTCTTTACTACTTGCTCTTTACAGTGGACTTACCATATTCATGTTCATATTTTCCCATGAAAACTCCATGACGAGAGTTTTTTGTTTTATTTTATTCCCTGAGGTATCTCAAGTGCCCAGAATAATTCCTGACATATAGTGGGCACTCAATGCCTATTCAGTGGATGAATGGCCTCTCTCTTACAGTGTAGGTTAGCGGCTCTCGACGTGTGGACCATGGAACACTGAGGATCCCCCAAATCATTTCAGGGTTCAGTAGGGTCAGACCTTTTTTAGTGAGAATGTTAGGGCATTGTTTGGCTTTTTACGATATTGTATTTGAATCATTGTATCCTTCATAGCCATACACAAAGAGAAAGGGGGAAAAAAAAAGCCTGAAGACTGCCCTCACTCATAAGCAGTAAAACTTATTAGTTTTAACAAATCTCCACTCTTGACTAAACACGTTTTCAATATTTTCTGAAATGAAATGGGAAGTATGCAAAAAGCATTTGTGCTGTGAAAGGAAGTATAATGGTAGTCTCAAGGAAAAGCTCTGTGAAAGCTGAATTTGCTGGTTTTTTTTTTTAAGGAATAGCTTTTTATTTGAAAAAAATGAGATAAAATATGGTTATTTAAACTTGAATATTTGCTAGACATTTACACAAAAATGAACAAAGTGAGACAGCCAATTTAAGGAAAACAACTGACAGTATTTGCTGCTAATGATAACATCTAAAAGCACAAATTAGAATATTGGAAACTTGTATTCACTCACCACTGTGATCTTGACAGCTTCCCATTATTTAAAGACCATGAGATCAGTGGTCATTGTAAAGAATGTGATTTTTTTCTTGATATTGTATAATGTAATGTGTCAGTATTTGAAAAATCTGTGTTATTCAATGAACCAATATTTTTCAAATGACCAATGCGTGATGTGAAAACATCACTGTGGGTAAAGACCCATTCAAAGTGCAAGACAGAGAAATGGGTTTTAACGTAACTAAACCCAATTTTCAATTTCATATCAAAATTAATCTCCGACTCCTGCTTGAGTTTGGGTGTGGTATCAAAGACTGTACAGAGCTATCTAAAAAAGATTATTAAGCTGTTCTTCCTTTTCAAGAGAAGTGAGATTGCACCAGAGGCCGGTCAGGAGAGACAGTGACCAGTCTAAGCAAGAGATGGTGAGAGTGTCTAGAACTTTGCTGCCCAGAGCGTGAGTTATTTGTCCTCTGTGGCTACTGAGCACTTGCTTTTGTGACTTTGTCACACTGAGATGTATCATAAGCATAAAATGCACACTGGGTTTCAAAGACTTGGTATAAAAAAATGCAAAATGTCTCCTTAATAAGTAGTTTGGTATTTATTTGTGAGAATGATAATATATTAATATATTGGGTTAAGTGTATTATTAAATGACCTTGACTATTTTTTTTATCTTTCTATTGTGGATACCAGAACATTTAAAATTACGTATCTGGCATGTATGTGTGGCTTACATTAATTTTTTTATTGGACAGCACTGTCTAAACTATGTGGGAATGAGTGGAAAGGAAGAAAAAAGGAAAGCTAAGAAATTTATGAAGAAGGATTGAAAGGACTTAGAAATAATAGAATATGTAAAATAGGAAGCTCTCTGGTTTTAGAACGTTGTGCTTCACAAATGTTACTTTTCCTTCTTTAGACTGTCGCTTGTCCCTTTGATCCATTAAAGAGATTGATCCCAAAATCATAGAAATATGTTTTTAAAAAGTCTTTATAAGTAGAATTTTATAAGCACAATTGTTATGGTTGGTATAATAAACTGATGTGTAGTTACAGAAATATTTGCATAAAGATTGTACTAGAAAAGTAACAAAATCTAGGAATCTTAAACATTTAAATACCTTTATTATAGATGATAGATGAAGCCAAGATTCAGGAATGTAGCATTTCTTTGAAACATCAAAATTTAAACTATATTAGCTTATTTTCTTGGTCGGCATAGTGAAAAATGTATGTGTTCTCCATAAATCATAATTATACTTTAAGGAGATTTAAAACTTCTAAAATAACTATTTATAGGTTCGTCTGAGACAAATACTTTTGGAGTTACATGCAATCTGAATTTCGTTACTTTATCAGAATTATAACTACATTATTTTTTATCTTAATACAAAAGTATGTGTTCAAAAGTTAAGATCAAAAAATCTTTTTGGTAAATTGTAAGCTTAATATGTATATATTCTGGAGGAAGTTAAATCTTTTTTTTTAAGATTTTATTTATTTATTGGACAGAGAGAGAGCACAAGCAGAGGGGAGAGGGAGACTCCCTGCTGAGCAGGTAGCCTAACACTTGGGCTCAATCCCAGGACCTTGGGATCATGACCTAAGCCAAGGCAGATGCTTAACTGATTGAACCACCCAAGCGCCCCTGGAGGATCTTAAATCTTAATTCATTTTGTTAGTTCAGTCAGAATTTAACCCCAAAACTCATTAGCAAATTAAAAATTCCCTTGAGTAAGTACTTTATCCTTCTGTATAAAGAGAAATTACCAGCTGTCCTTAAAAGGCAAATGATAGTTATTACTATCGTCAAGGCAAAATTTTGTTCCCAAATAGAGTCCCTAGCACATGAATTGATTTTTTTTTCCGAAAGATTACTTGTAAATGAGCTTCTGAAAGTTCAAAACGTAATTATAGGAAAGGAAATCCTACCACTTCCCTGCACCCGCATATAACAGTCTAGTTTTTCGTTGTCCTACAACTACTAAGAATCTAACACTCATACATAATAGAGCCCTGGGTGGTGTTTGTCATGGTAGGCTGATTTTGTAACACAAAACTCCAAAACATTTCAGGGGCTTAACCTAACAAATTTTATTTTTCTCTCTTGGGCCACACCAAGAGTGTACATGGTTGGTTGGTATTCTTGACAGCATTCCAGAAAATGGAGATTTAGGGACTCAAGCTCCTTCCACCTTTTGTCTTTGACCTTCTTTAGAGTTTCATTATTCAGACTGAGACTGTGAAAGAAATGGAACCCATAAAAAAAGACAAAGTTACACAAAAAGTGTGTTAATCCCTTTTTCTAATGAAGTCAGTTTTGTTTTGTTTTGTTTTGTTGTGGTAAAGCCACAATCAGGATCCATGTCCATGTTTGTGGGAAATTTGGACATATGGTCCCAGTTGCCGATAATGAGTTAGCGGTACAGGATTGGAACTCCTGGTGTGAACTGTTTGCTCATAGGTGGTAATCAGACCCCTGACTTAATATAGTCTGTACACATGAATTATGAGACTTACACATGGTTTGAAAGATTTCCACTTAGTTGAGATATTTCATATAATATTTTGGATTTCTTCTCTTGAAAAATAGAAAGATCCAGCAAATCTGGACCTTTTCTCCCACATGGCAATATTCATTAGGGATAAAAAACCTCTTTATTAGTTTTCTTATTTAAAAAGTGGAATGGGGGTCTCCTGGGTGGCTCAGTCAGTCGAACATCCAACTGTTGATTTCAGCTCAGGTCATAATCTCAGGGTCATGGGATGGAGCCTTTGCATCAGGCTCCTCGCTCAGTGTGGAGTCTGCTTGAGATTCTCTCCCTCTCCCTATGCCCATCTTCTGCTTACTCGCTCTCTCTTTCTAAAATAAGTAAGTGAATCTTCAAATAATAAAAATAAAAAGTGGAATGATAGTCATAACTACCTGATATGGTCATATTTGGAATTAAATGAGTGAAAACCTATGGAGTATTGTGGGAAAAAAGTAAATGATTGGTCATACACACTATCTATTACATAAATACTGCTTTTTTAATTTTTCTAAATAAGATCGCAGAAGGAATTCCATAAATGTTAGCAGAATAGAAATGATTTGTAAAAAGCTGCTACATTAGCTCATTTTAGTCCCATACGTAAATATGTATATATCTGTCTCTATTCCCACAAACATGGAATTGGCTCAAGCGGACACGAAGACTGTATATGACGATCCCATAGAATGAATTATTTGAGCCGGTCGTATCTCAGCTTCTTAGTCACACTGGATAAGTGATCTCTCGAGATTTGTAAAACCTGTGTTTTCCATTATCCTGAGTGTTCTTCAATAACCCAATTAGAAAAATAAACACACCTTCTTTCATACCTTAGAAAATGACCAACAAAACAAACACAAACCAACCACACTGGACGTCTAAGTAAGTTAGACTTACTTCTAAGTAAATAGTGATAGTGCATCAGTCTCCACCTGCCCCAACATCTAGTGGTGCTTGTGTACCAGAAGATACCATTCATTCCTGCGTTACAAATGGGAAACCACTGGGTCCACGCGTCCATGTACAGTAGGGAAGTAATGGAAGCATTGTGTTTTGGTTATAGAAGTGCTGGGGAGAAATCAGAGAGGGAGAAGAACCATGAGAGACTCTGGACCCAGGGAAACAAGCTGAGGGTTTCAGAGGGGAGGGGGATGGGGAGAGGGGGTAGCCGGTTGATGGGTATTAAGGAGGGCATGTGATATGATGAGAGCACTGGATGTTATATGCAACTGGTGAATCATTGAACACTATATCAAAAACTAATGATGTACTATACAGTGGCTAACTGAACAAAATTTAAAAAAGAAAAAAGTGCTGGTGAGTTCTGAACAGGCTCTGGTTTCCTCCCTGCAGGTTTCCGTGGTCAATCAGCTGGACATGCAGGTCATTGTTTCCAACGTGCCCCCGACTCTGGTGGAAAAGAAGATAGAAGATCTCACAGAGTAATGGATTTTTGTTTACTTACGTATTTATTTTCAGTTGGCTATAATTTTATTGAATGAGGTCCTTTTAATCATTACAGGGTTCAGATTAAACGTATATTATAAAATACCATCTTAATAATTCAGGTTACCCTTTTCCTGAAACAGATAGCTTCATCTAATGTACGCCAAGCTTCTGAGAGTGCCTGCGAATAGGTATGGAAATGAGATGTGATAAGATCTTACTCAGGATGCTTTGACTGATGCATCAATATAACCTCAAAACACTGCATATAAGAAACAAATCCTAACATTCATTATTAGAGCATATATCTTGATTTTGTGGCCCCAAATTATTCAAAAACCTCATCTCAGTGATCCAGCTAGTCCAGGGAATGCTATTTCTCAAAGTGATGTATCTAGGTGGCTCACACTTATTCTTCCAAAAACCCTGAAGACTAATTTTAAACAATACATATTTGGATTCTTCTAGAATAAATGCCACATTGTACCTTTTGATCGCTGTACACTGAACACGTCACTTTTGACTCAGAAAAAGTTGTGACTATTTTTGTGAAGCTGCAGTTCTCTAATAATATTCTGAATGCTATCGAGGATTATTACAATGCCTTTCTAGTTCACTCTGAGCGACCCGAACCTAGCCTGACGTCATTTCATAATTTTCATATGGGCACATACTTGTTATTCTGTGTCTTCCCTTGAGTTCAGGCTGACAGATGTCAATTATCACTGCTTCTCTCTAGCAAAGTATCCCTCACTTCCAAGTTGCCAGAAGAAGCTTCAGATAACAGCTAAACTTTCTGTAATTATGTGTCAAATACAGTAGGAAAAGCACAGATGGAATTCTGAGTGCTTCTCCGATAATGAAAACATGTGTGCTCTGTAACAATTATTTCTTGCAGTTTCACAAACTTAATTTTTGCGTGTCATGTACAATGTCCTATGGAGAAGGTGATTCTCAGTGTGCTCAACGTGTATGCTTGGAATATCAGTCATGCAGTGTTGGATTTACTTCTGCAAAAGGAGTTTATACACATTTAGCCTTTGTGAAAATAATAGCTGATTACACATGAGAAAATCCGGAATCATGCCTCTCTCTTAGCTGCTTTCATGTTCTCTATGGAAGCAGGCTTTCTCTGATTGTACCATCCAGAAGATGGTAGAACCATCTTCAACCTCTAGCCCTTCATTATGCTTTATTTTTCTTCAGAGAAAAATAAATACTATTTTCATTGCATGTCAATTTCCCACCAAAGCATAAGCCCCATGAGGATAGGAAACCTATCTTCCATTACTATAATTCCAGGCATATAGTGGGCACCCGATGCATATTATTGAATGAAAATTTTATACAAGCAAAATCATGATTCCTCTTTCTCATAGTGAGACATCATTTATTAACACTGAAAAAAAAATGACAAGAAAGAAGTATAACTTCATAGCAGTTTATAGTATTTTTTTTTTCCCCTTAAATGGCAATGAAGATCCGAATGAGAAAAACCAGGCACCTTTCAAGTCTTGAGAGAAAAGTATTCCTGTGAAAGGAGCTTAGAGTTCTGTAACATTGGTTTAGAAACATGAGCTGGGGCAAATCAGTTCACCCTCCCCAGACTGCCTCACCATTTCTAGTCACCTGTTCACAGAAACTAATAAAGCTAATATCATGGGGTTGCTGGCTAGAACTAAACAATATCGGCCACATAGGACAATGGGGATTGTGACTCTTCCAGGGATAACAGATATTCTAAGAAATGAGGTTAGTGACCCAGTCAGGAGGGTAAAGACAGAGTCCCCAGTTTTTCCATTCTTTCCAAAGAGGGTTGTTTAGTATGGAGCTCAGATGATGGATTCAAACAGAAGTTTGAATCTTATTGTAGCCCTGTGACCTCCAGGCAGGAGATTTCACACGTAGGGCTACGCCTCCTCATCTTGAAAATTGGAACAAGAAGGCCAATCCTCTATTGCTGTTTTTTTTTTTTTTTTTTTTTAAGATGTTATTTATTAGAGAGGGAGGGAGAGAGTGCATGTGCACACAAGTGAGGGGAGGGGCAGATGGAGAGGAGGAAGCAGACTCCCTGCAGAGCAGGGAGCCCAATGGAGAAGATCCCAGGATGCTGAGATCATGACCTGAGCTGAAGGCAGACGCTTAACTAACTGACCCATCCAGGCGCCCCGTGTTGTTTTTTTGAAAGAATTAAATAGAAATTTGCTTGTGCAGTAAGCATAGCGGCACATGCCTGATTCCTTATTGTAGATTTTTAAAAATCTGTGTTAAGTTAGAGATTCTTAAGCATAAAAATTTCTGATCCCTTTGAAAAATAGACTTCATTTTTTAGAGTAACTTTATATTCACAGCAAAATGAAGCAGAAGAATTCCCATATGCCCCCTTCCCCCACACACATGGCTTCGCTCCGTATCAACATCTCCCACCAGACTGGTACATTTGTTACAACCAGCAAACCTACACCGGCACATCAGAATCACCCCAAATTCATAGTTGACACAGGTTTACTCTCGGTGGCGTACATTCTGTGGGTTGGAACTAAAGTGTAATGACATCTGTCTATCACGGTAGTATCAATACAGAAAGGATCCACTGCTCTAAAATCCTCTGTCTGCACCCCCTTTCCATTCTTCCCCTGGCAACCACTGATCTTTTACTGGCTCCATACGTTTGCCTTTTCCAGAATGTCATGTGGCTGGAATCATGTGGTGCGTAGCTTTTCTGATCCCTTTCTGAGCGCTGCTAGTGGTAGTGATAAGGACTGTTAGATCTGATTCGGCTCGAGTCAGCGCCAAACACTCCCTGAGCATCCGGAGGAAGAGTGGAGATACATACCGAACCGCGTAGACAACGGAATAATGGTTACAGGAATCTGAGAAGTATAAATAAGCAATTCTTCTTCTATCTGGAGAGGATAATGCTCTACATCAGGACTTGGCAAGTTAAAGCACACAGGCGACATTCAGGCTATTATCTCTTTTTGGAAATAAGTTTTACTTACACAAGGATTGTCGTGAAAATCAGTAACTTAAAAATATTGTTTTTTTTAAATTTTAAGTTACTGTTAATATTTAAAAATTATAATGGAAAGAAATAATGTAGTAAAACAATTTAAATAGCATAAACATTATAAAAATGTTTTAAAATGTTATTAGTCTATTAAATTAATATTTATAAGATTCATATCTGTCCCTCTATAGATAGTGTCCTGACCCACAACCCCCAGCTCTAAGTAAGGAGAGGGTAAGAATTATCAAATAATGTAAGGATGTTAAATAAACGTAGGAGTTCATTGCCCCAGTGGCCAGGCTCACCAGCTCACACATTTCCTGTAGACATTCTCTGATCGCAAGTCACACCATCACTAAAGCCATTTTCTATATCTCCCACGAGACATCCTCACCCTACAAGTGGGAAAACTTGAATTCCATACGATCATCACTTTTATTTCTTCCTTTAGGCAGACTCATAAATGAGGCCAGATCATAATCCATAGTTTTCTCGGTAAGCATGAAATCAGTGCAAACTGGGAGGGTTGATAAAAGAAAAATGTAATGACCGAAGACATTGATTTCATGACGGAGAAGGTTTTGCAGAGGGCGGACAGTATCCTTTGATGGCAAAGAACACAATGCCTTGAAAATAGAAAGCTCCTTTAAAGGGGCATTGCCATAGTGATGGGAATGATCATTCCCCAGTCCCCTGAAACTGACGTAAATGCTGTAATGAAAATTGTTTTATGACTTTTGTCATTTGGAGCTTATAGAATTAACCAATGCTCCTTTCTGGTGAAACACATTTCTTTTAAATTTTATTAATGTATTCAGCAAATTCCAGTGAGAATCTGGGCCCACAGGTGGCCTTTCGTGTTTGTGTTCTGAAGTATTTTAGGTGGAATTTATGATTTATCTCTTCGTGGGCCTTGTGTTTCTCTTACAAATTTTGCAAATAAGCAGTGGGATAAATGGCTGGGAGGATAAGGGTACAGAAACTCAACTTACCAGCAAAGCCCTGGCAAGGGTGTCTCCAGAGGAAGGTAGGAGACGTTTGCATCTGTGTCTCCATTCTCCTCTACTTCACCATGGAGCCCAAAGGAGCAAAAGAAGCTTGGGATTCTAAGGTTTAAATCTTGAAGAATTGGCAGAAATGGCATTTTTGAAAAGTATACATGAAGGAGTTTTTAGCAGTCCTACCTTACAGCAGGAATTGGAATTGATCAAGGTCATGGAGTTGCTCAAACACTTCTCTTACTTTAAATACAATATGGAAATTCAGTGGTAGTAGGACTTTACTGAAGTAGGTATTGATTGGTGGAGAAGGACCCATCTCCATTAAATATTGATACAGCATCTGAAATGTGCCTGCATATAACTGATGGATTAAGGTTACAAAACATACATCAGAAATCAGGCCAGGATACATATTTCTAGGAGGAGAATTGTGAAGTCTCTTGGGAAGAGAACTATGAAATGGTAAACAATAAATACTAGCACTTATATTTTCTTAAATCAGTGGAATAAAGACTGGTCTTGAGGGGAAAGGTCAGATGGAAAGGTAAATCAATAAACACCTTAGCTTTGATCATTCTTACCCTCTCCTTACTCAGAGCTGGGGGTGGGCAGTCAGGACACCACCTCTAAAGGGACAGATATGAATCTTATAAATACTAATGTTAATAGACTAATAATACATTTTAAAACAATTTTTATAATGTCTATAATGTTATTTAAGTTGTTTTAGTACATTATTTCTATTATAATTTTTAAATGTTAACAGTAATTTAAAATTTAAAAATAATACTTTTAAATTACTGATTTTAATGACAATCCTTATGTAAGTAAAAGTTTATCTCCAAAAAAAGAAAATAGCATGAATTGAGCCCTATGTGTTTTAACTTGCCAAGTCCTAATTTAGAGCATTCTATTCTCCAAATAGGGGAAAAAAAAAAAAAAAAAAAGCTTATTTATTCTATTCAGATTCCTATACAAAAACACTTTGGGGAAAATCTCATGTAAAATTCCTAAGTGAAGTATTAGCTTTCCCCCTAACCAGGAAGCCAGTTCCCTTTGAGTTCAGAGGACCCCAGGCTCTGGTCCCTGGCCCATCAGGGAGCAGCTGGGAGGTGTCAGGCTTGTCAATTAAACTTTTTAAGTCCTAATATCCATATCTGAAGCTGGAAATGTATTTATTTATTTATTTTTATTGTTATGTTAATCCCCATACATTACATCATTAGTTTTATATGTAGTGTTCCATGATTCATTGTTTGTGCATAACACCCAGTGCTCCATGCAAAACGTGCCCTCTTTAATACCCATCACCAGGCTAACCCATCCTCCCACCCCCCTCCCCTCTAGAACCCTCAGTTTGTTTTTCAGAGTCCATCGTCTCTCATGGTTCGTCTACCCCTCCGATTTCCCCCCCTTCATTCTTCCCCTCCTGCTATCTTCTTCTTTTCTTTTTTTTCTTAACATCTATTGCATTATTTGTTTCAGAGGTACAGATCTGAATTCAACAGTCTTGCACAATTCACATCACTTACCAGAGCACATACCCTCCCCAGTGTCTATCACC
>NC_138374.1:73789817-73830123 GCF_054177405.1 Leptonychotes weddellii | reverse complement strand
GATTGATATGATGTTGGTTGAAAAAGGGAAAAAGAAAAATTCAAAAAAAAAAAAAAGACAGTTAAAAAAAAATTTAACTTTGAAAGACTACAGAATCATGGTAAAAAAAGCCATGGATTCTATGTGCAGTATTCCCCTAGTGCTGGAGTTCTGCCATTCTCATTGATTGGTAAACTTGGTCTTGGCTGGCTGTTCTTGCTGATCTTCTGGGGAAGGGGCCTGTTGCCGTGGTTCCCAAATGTCTTTGCCAGAGGTGGAATCACCCCGCCCTTGCTGGTCCGGGCTAAGTAATCTGCTCAGGTTTGCTCTCGGGAGCTTTTGTTCCCTGCAAGCTTTCCGTACAGCTTTCGTGGCAGAGAGTGAAAATGGCGGTGTCCCAATCTCCGCCCCAGAGGAGCCGAGAACTCGGGGCTCCACTCCTCAGTGAGCCCCCAGAGAAAAGCAGTCAATCACTCCCGTCTCTCTGGTCTCCGGCTGCACTCTGTGCTCACCCGGCCTGTGACCGAGCATTTCTGTCTCTGGCACCCGACCCCGTGTGGAGTCTCCAAACCCAGCAGATCCCTGCGGTGTGCTCCTGCGCCTCTCCTCCCGGGGGAAGAAGGTAAGTCTCCCCGGATCTGCCGTTTGTTGGGTCCCTGCTGGAGGAGCAGTGGCCCGACTGTGCCATGGATCACGGTTTATGGCAACCCCGAGCTGAGAGCCCGCGCTTCAGCTCCGTCTCTGCAGCCGGCTTCCCCGCTCCGATACCTGGGAGCTCTGCCCCACTCAGTCACCCCAGTCTTCCTGTGACCCCCTAGGGTCCTGAGACCACACTGTCCCGTGAGGGTTCCACCCCCCGCTTAGCCACTGGAGTGATGTCCCTCAGCGGAGCAGACTTTTAAAAGTTCCCGATTTTGTGCTCTACAGCTCTATCACTTGCCAGAAGTGGCCGACGGAAGCCCCTCCCCCTCCGTCTATCCTCCCGAATATCACCTCAGATTCATTGCTCCACACGTCCTACCTTCCAGAAAGTGGTCGCTTTTCTGTTCAGAGAGTTGTTGCTATTCTTTTCTTCGATCTCCTGTTGAGTTTATAGGTGTTCAGAATGGTTTGATCCCTATCCAGCTGAATTCCTGAGACCAGACGAAATCCAGGTCTCCTACTCCTCTGCCATCTTGCTCTGCCCCCCTGGAAATGTATTTATTAAATAAAAAGTAGTTACAGGTTATAAGCACAGGAGTCATGGCAGTGAACAAAGCAAAGTCTCTGTTCCCATGGTGCTTACATTCTATTGGCGGAATACAGGAAGAAAAATATGTAACATATGTTATTTATATATACCTATAAAATATATATCTATATATAAGGGCAATATATTAAATATATATGAGGGTAATAAAGACAAATACTAGTAGTGAAGTGATGGAAGAAAGGTACTATTTCATATAGGATGACCAAGGAAAGCCCTCTGATAAGCTGAAAACCAAGCAGAAAGGAATTCAGGGAGAGAGCCATGTGGCTACTGTGATGGGGGTGGGGGGGTGAGGTGGGGGCATGGAGGCTGTTCTCTCAGAGAGAGGACACTTCTGGTGTGAAACCCCAGCTGTTGGAGCGTGCTTGTCCTATCAAGATAGGAAATGAGTATATAGGATCTCACTGGCCACTTGCAGGATTTAACATCTTCCTCTGCATAAGATACAAAGTCCTTAGAACTGATTGTCCAGTAGATAGCCACTAGGCAGCTGAGTGCTTGAAATGTGTGGCAGGTCCAAATGGAAGGTGATCTAAGTATAATATACACACCAGGTTTAAAAGAATTGGTACTCACCCCCCCCACAAAAAAAGGGACCACATCCTTAATATTGCTTAGGTGGATTATATACTGAAATGATAATTTTGGATATACTGAGTGAAATAAATATATTAATCTCACCATTTTGATTTTGAATCCTTTAATGTGAGTACTAAAATTTTTGTTTGCATGTGATTTGCATTATATTTCTTTTGGCCAATGTTGCCTATGAAGTTTGCACAGAGAAATATGTTCTGGCTTACGTTTTTCAAAGGTTGTTGAGTGGGAGATGAGGTGACCAGCTGTGAGTCTGTAGCAGCAAGGAGTCCAGGGAGAGATCATTTGTGACTTGACTGGAGGTAGAGGTGAACACAGGGGAGGTGATTAGATTAAGGGTATATTTTCAAGGTACAGCCTCTAAAACTTGTCATGGATTCGATGTATGAGCAAAGGCAAGAAGCAATAACGACTCCTGGGTTTGGGTTCTGAGCAGATGTAAAAAAAAATAATAAGATTTTTCTTACTTGGCCACTGAAGAATTTGATAACATGGTATGTGGGAAAGTAATAGTATTCTGTCCTTGGAGAGCGTTGACTCTATTTTTTTTTATTTTTTATTTTTTTAAAAATTATTTATTTATTTATTTGACACAGAGAGACACAGCGAGAGAGGGAACACAAGCGGGGGAGTGGGAGAGGCGGCGGAGCAGGGAGCCCTATGCCGGGCTCAATCCCAGGATCCTGGGATCATGACCTGAGCCGTAGGCAGACAAGACTGAGCCACCCAGGTGCCCCACGTTGACTTTATTTATTAACAAGATTTGGTTCCCATCAATAAATGTCCTGACGCCGTTGTTCTCTTTCTCATTATCATTCTGCTGATTTCCCAAGTTGATGATGAATTGAAACTCCATTATTTCCTCCACAAGGCCACTTCCTTAGCCCTGCATTAAGGTTATTTTCTTCTGCCTTATTTATTCCTCATGAACTGAGTCATTATGGATAGCAGGTATGGTACAATCGCATGAAACCAGTGGAAACCTGTGAAAAAAATGTAAGCCTAGCTGGATTATATGAAATGTTAGTATCTGAGAGTTTGTTCAGTTGTGTAGTCTTTCTTGTCTGCTGCATTTTAAATTAAATTGTTGTAAGTATTGGCAATCACATGCTGATTTTAAGTATACTTAGCACAAGATGTGGTTGAAGCTGGGGAGGTTATCAACAGAGGCTGACCATAAATGATCTAACTTTTATCAGAATGAAATACAGACATTTCAATATATGACTCTCGAAAACAACATTTTCTGTAATTGGCTTCTAATAGCTGTAAAATAAATTGAAGCCAGTCATAAAAATAAAACACAAACTCAACATAAAATGAAATCCTACTTTTTAATATTCAAGGTATAATTCATTATTCTTTGAAAAAAAACATGATTTAGTTTTATTCAAAGCCTTCATTCTTTGTTTCGACATTAAGCAAATTCATCTGCTATTTTTTTCTGAAATACTCAGTTTGGGGCTTTATTTTGGCAGAGAAGTAATCTCCTTTTCAAAGAACAAATACTTTAAACGTACTGTGTGGTAAGAAGTCATAGTTCTTTACAGAATGGAAGCTAGCCCGGAATGCAATTAGACTTTTATAAAATAGTGTCTCATTGTTGTTATTCATGCATATTGTGGTAGTATCTTTAATGCTTAATTCCTTGAAATGTGGAAAAGTATAGGGATTTGAAGTCCAACTTGTATTTCGTGTCCGATAGCAAAATGTTTAATTATCCCAGTGTGTCAGTACTGAGCTAACAACATGGAACCACAGTTACAAAGAGGGGAGCTCTCCCCTTCGGGTGTCCTGTTGTGAGGGTTATAGTGTCCCATTTTGTATGAGTTCTTCGTTGGTATTTGAAGGTATACACTATCGGAGCACAACATGAATAAATTATTTATACTAAGGATTAAATTTCTGTCAGAATGGATCAAAGTTACAGTACTTTTTGTCTTGTTTCTGATAATAGCTTTCAGATATATTAGGGTAAATTCTTACTTTTTTATTTCATGTCCCATGGATTTCCCAAATTCATATACAGTTGGCTCAGGGGTGCCCTACAGTTGAAAGTCCACATATAACCTTTGACTCAACCAAAAACTCAACTACTAATCCTGCTGTTGACTGGAAACTTTACCAGTAACACAGCTGATTAACATACACTTTGTATGTTCTGTGGATTATATACTATATCCTTACCATGACGTAAGTTAGAGGAGAGACGATGTTAGTAAGAAAATCATAGAGGAGAAAAAATACATTGAAGGTGCTGTCCTGTAAAAATCCCATGAATCAGTGGATCCACGCAGCTCAAACCCATGGTGTTCGAGGGTCAAGTATATACTTCCCTACATGCAGAATTAACCAAAAACAAGGACTTACCAAGTCGAGTTGACCTTTTCTGGATATTCCATTGTATAGTAATTCAGTAAAGAATTATGTGGGCTGATGCCCTGCTTTCAATAGGTTTATTTTGTATTTTAAGGGTCAGAATATGCATCATTCATTAATCAACAAATTTCAGAATCTTTATAGTGAAAATGATACTAGTTTCTGTTGGGAGAAATAAAAAGTACTGAGGGATAATAAATTGACTTTCTAGTTGTACTTGCCATCTGGTACATGTAATAGAGAAAAATTTAAATATATAATTGTGACACTCTCCCATTTTTCCCAGCAATATGCATTTATAAAAAAAAAAAAATTGGGCTTAGCTGTAACATTTACATGGTATATTTTGGCAGAGTCAGTATTTTTTTCTCCTTTTATCTTTTTTTGCTTTTTTTTGTCGTTGTACTCACACCTTTGGAAACAGTTAAACCAAGCCAAAACAAACAAAATACTTCCTATAATTCCAGTATGGATGTTTTAATTTTGCTTTTATTTTAAAATAATGTTTGAAATATTTGAACTATAGCTATTGTTTTCAAGAAGAGATACGTAGACTCTTCCTTCACTGAAAGTCTATTTTAATGGAAGATCAATTAAAAATGCTATTTTTTGAGTTTTACAGCACATAGAGCCATCCTTTCATTGCTTTTGTTTGCTCTGTGAGCAAAGTGTAAGAATTAAAAAAATAAAACCATATTGGAGGAAGTATTCTGTTTAAGAAAAGCAAGAGTGAAGAGTAGATTTTGATTGAGGAGGGAAATCAGTTTAATTCATAAGAGACAATTATAATGAAGGTTCCACTATATTGGCTCTAATATTCTTATTTTAACTTATGATTGGTGATATATATATCTATCACTTATTAACTTATTACTTATCAACCTCACTAACGTGTTATCAGTTATTAACACAATTATTAATGTTAATAAAAGTTAATGAAAGGAGTTAATTTATACAGCTATATTCTATTCTGTGATTTGAGGAAAGTGGTTATTCATAATCCAAAGATAAAATTCATTCACAAAAGCAGTAAAAAAAGGCATTTTCCAGCTTCCTATTGTACTTATCTTTTCATCAAAAAAATCTTTGGAAACACAATTGGGGATATTGGAGAGAGAAACCTAAAAAAGTAGAGTGTCATAATCTCTGTTGTACTGTTCCCAAATATCATACCCTTCCGTTCAGTTTATTTTTCAGAGCTTTTGCTTGCACCAAAGAGATCAGAACTAGAAAGCGGATGTAGGGTGAAAGATGGTTATGGGTGGCTCCATTAAAGCATGAGTCACAGTTACTTTATAAAGGTTTTTAAAATACATAAAATCAAAATTCTTCTTTCTATCATATTCTCTTACATTTTATGGTGCAGAAATTTTGCCAAATAGAACAGCTTATTATTTTTTTAAGTAGGCTCTATACCCCATGTGGAGCCCAATGTGAGGCTTGAACTCACGACCCTGAGATCAAGACCTGAGCTGAGATCACTTAACCGACTGAGCCCCCAGGCCCCCCAAACAGCTTATTATTTTTTATAATCAGTCCCAACCTGTGATATAAGGTTCTAGACTGTTCCCTTGTGCATCCACTCAGTTCAGACACCCAATCAGCAAGAGCCAGTTCCTCTCCTCTCTTAATTACACATATGGTTCTTCTTGTAACTTTCTCCAACTCATGCACAATCTACCTCTGTCTATGCTGCGTTTTTTTTTTTAACATGAGAAATAAATTCAACCACAAGTTTATATAAGAAAATTTGATTTGTATCAGCAGCAACACAAATGCTATTTTATTTTTTATTTTTATTATTTTTTTTTTTTTAAGATTTTATTTATTTATTTGAGACAGAATGAGAGAGAGAGAGAGAGCACATGAGAGGGGGGAGGGTCAGAGGGAGAAGCAGGCTCCCCGCCGAGCAGGGAGCCCGATGCGGGACTCGATCCAGGGACTCCAGGATCATGACCTGAGCCGAAGGCAGTCGCTTAACCAACTGAGCCACCCAGGCGCCCCCACAAATGCTATTTTAGACACTTTCATTTCTATCTAAATTGTATTAGATGCTAAATGTAATTATTTTTTAATGTTCCACCTACTCAAAGTGAATTGTAGGCATTTTACAACGATTCATACAATAAAACAAGGTAATATGTATTTAACATGAGTCATAAAAATAAAGCAAACAGAATAGAAAGACATTAAATGAGTCGGGAGTGAGACTATCACAGAGACAATGCGACCGAGCCCTGCCTAGTCGCTAGAGGAGTCTGGAACTTGGTTTTCGCTGGGTTGGGGCCAAAGCGAAAGAAGCAAACCAATGAAAAACCAAAAAGAACAGAATCAGTTACAAAACTGGGAGAAAAAAAAAAAGAACCATTTCTGAGTGAAATGCCAGTTTGGAGGACAATGCCTGTATCCTGCGGGATATCATAGCATGTACAAAGTGTGAAGTACATAGTGTCCCGTGTTTCTCAGAACCTTACATGGGATGTCGTCTGGGTGGCATCTCTAACGGTCTATCAGTGCAGGATATCAGGAACTCACACCTTGGGTCCCTGTGGCCATCTGCAGTGGGTTCTTTAGCCAGGCTTTTGAAACACTATGACTAGTACCTGGGGTGGAGTCCCTCTGTTGCTGGTTAAATGCAGTCCATTTACTGCGACAAAAGGCTAAGTGGGGTTTGCAATCAGGAAATGCGAGGAGTTGCTGTAACCACCACAACAAGTAACACATCTTTGCAGTGCTCTTTTTATTTGTTGGGTCTTGTGCACTTAATGGGTGCTATCGAATTAACTTCTTGCAGAGCCCTTTGAGGTAGGTCTGATTACTTTCCCCATTGTACAGATTGAGTTCCCTAAAGCTTTGAGTTGAGAAGTAGTAATTTCCACCAAGACACACAGGATAGCAAGTGGTAGAGGTTTAAATTTGAGTTTCTATCCAAGGGCCAGCAGCAGGTTGTGTTCCTAACCACTTCCTTTTTGCAGGGCTTCTTAAGAGGGAAACTGAATTAAATATCCAACCCATCCTTTTCTAGGGAGTGGGCTTCTCCCGCACACAGAAACTTCCATCAAATAGTAATTTTAGGTTGGCTCCTTCTCACAAATGGTGATTGAAAAGATAGCCGCTGTAATAATTTTAGTGTTAAAAACTAAAAGGTAAAATCAGCGATAAATAAATACCTGCGTTAGCGATAAAACGATTTCTGTGAGGCTCCACACTTAATTTTTTATAATGCAATGTGTAGTTGAGACTCACTGAAGAGGTACATATAGGTAACTGGATAAAGTGATGTTGTAAATTAAAATGTAGGGGCATCTACCAAAAAAACGTGGCTTGTGAATAAATTAAGGGACCCAGTTCTTCACTGGTGACTTCAGTTTATGATTTAAAGAAAAAAGCTATTTGCACATAAAAAAAGTTCAGTTAAATATGCCTTTCAACATTTATTGCAAAATTTATTTATCCAACATTTATTGTAAAAAACTACTTAGATAAGCTATTTCTAGTTTAAATTATAAACTAATTAAAATTAACGTGGTAACACAAAAAATGTTTTATACACATGTATTTTCATATAAACTTATATGTGTATAAGACAACATTTACATACAAATACACATGTATAACACATATATTATGTAAATACATGCATATATGTACACCTATGTATATTTATATGCATATAAAATGTGTTAATTATATTTAGAACTTTGGAGTTTTTGGAACTTTGTCTAGAGATGACATAGTAACATATTACTAAATATTATGCATACATTACAGATCTTTTAAAGTAGAACAGTAAGCCTAAATAAAAGTTTAAATTTTGGTTAATGATCGTAATTACTATACTAATTCATTTGCACTATATTTGCTTCTTGGAAGATCAAAGACCATCCTTTGTTTTGAGAAAGTTTGTTATAATCAAGTACTCTTCTGTTATATGTTTGTTTACACTATTTGTATTTGAAATTGATAGATTGCTCCCAAGAATTTAGATTCAGGGCAAATGTAAATGACTGGATTTTTCCAGAATACAAATTCTTCTCAAACTCTATAATGAACAGCCACGCAACTTCAAGCAGAAAGCAAAATATACGGCCAGCGGAATTACAAAGAGTCTAGCAGGACCCGTTAGACCCTGATTAGGAAAATGAGACAGATGTTGCTTCTGTGAGAGAATTAGAAAAATGACTTGTGCTTTGGTATGGCGGGACCTTCAAAGGAAATATGCGTCTTACGAGGTCCAATGTGCTGGAAATGGGCTGAGGCTAACTTCAGTGGAGGGAGCTTTGCTGGAGGCTCTTGGGAACCGACCGTGACAGTAGGAGGAAGGAACACGGGCTGGGGAGTAGAAACGAACAGGGGCAGGTGCAGAGCCCAGGGAAACAAGAACCCATAGGGGTGATTAGGTGCAAGTGAGATTTCAGCCTGATGAACATGTTGCACCTCAGTGAGTGAGTTCCAACCGTTTTACAACTCCTGTGTCCAAACTCCAGAGAGCAGAGGGTCTGGTCTTGAGTTGCCTGCAGCCGTTTTTGGCACGGGATGAGGCAGGACGGGACCATGGATTCAAGTCACTCGTACGGGTTGGGCACTGGGCTAATTCCTCCATTGAAATCAGGGTGTTTTTAGGGAGAGATATAAATGCTTTGCAGCCAAAACCCAACAGAGTTCACATGGGTCATGGGGGTGTTAGTGCCTTTTTTTTTTTTTAAAGATTTTATTTATTTATTTGACAGAGACACAGCGAGAGAGGGAACACAAGCAGGGGGAGTGGGAGAGGGAGAAGCAGGCTTCCCACTGAGCAGGGAGCCCAATGCAGGACTCGATCCCAGGACCCTGGCATCATGACCTGAGCCAAAGGCAGATGCCTAACCGACTGAGCCACCAGGTGCCCCTGTTAGTGCCTTTTTTATCAATGCCTTCTTTTTGCGTATCTTATAAAGACGAAGGACAGTTCGTGCGGTTTGGACATATGTCTACCCCTGATGGCAATAACTGACCCACGGTGCCATGGCTTCCATTGGCCATGAGTAGGAGGTGTCCGGGATGATCATTCCTTACCACGGTCGGCGGTGGGGGCTTGATCAGGCCTTGCTCATATTTTTGTCATTTTTAGTGGCTGAAACAAACCTCAAAGCTTGCTACTTTGTAGTTTGTTTGAACAATTTCAAATTATAATTATTAATTATTAATTATGTTATTATTATAAATTATTAAATTACAATAATTAAGCAGTGCTGATGAGAATTCACACGTCTTCAGTGAGAGAAGAGCAGCGAATGCAGTTGGAAACGTGGGGCCTCGTGGCTGTTGGACAGCAAGCACAGGGGATCAGGGAAAGGGGTGATGAATAATCATTGGTCTCACATAGTTTGCTAAACATTCTTTGCACATCACCCACTTTGGTGAGTGGTAATATACACTCATTTAATAAGACTTCATAGGAGTGTAAAAAACAGTCTCCCTCAGGTGTGTGCCTGCTCTGTGTGTCAAAGACAAACAAATCTGGATTTAGAAGAGAGACTTTATTTCTCAGGATTGTTCTAAGGCCGGAGAGAGGAACTAAGATACTAGGGAGAAGAACCATTGTCCTGGGGAGAACCAGCTGACCCAGAGGTTGACGGCACTCAAAGGTTAGGCAGAGAAAACCTTTCTTTTATAGGGAGCAGTGAGCAAGGGTAGAAGGGACCAGTTGTGGGCAAGTGGGGCGACGGAACAGTGGATCTAGATCAGAGAGTGTTTTGCCCCAACATCCGCCGTTCTGGGAGGGACCTGTGGGTTTGTACGCTGTCCCAGGCAAAGGGGGGTCAAAATCCAGAAACCTGAAGGAAGGAGAAAAACTTAACCAGTGTTTGGTTAACAAGAATTTTTATCTGTCTGTTTGTTTGATTGATCATTTGGGACAAAACAGTTCAGCTAATCATGTATGAGGCAAAAAATGGGAATTTGGAGGATCCGTGCCGGCATCCCCCATGGCTTAGAGAAGGATGGCTCTTTGCAGTAGGTCATTTCCTGGAACACCGCTGCCTGGGGCACTTCTTGTTACATCCAGGAGCAAAGGCTTGGGTAAAATCCAACACTGTCACGTGTAAAAGGGGGTATTGTCTGAACCCTAATCTTGTATTTCCAGGAAAATAATTAATCAACATGCTTTAATAGGTATTTCCTGGTTCAGTGTCCACGTAGTATTACTTCTTTAGAGATCCCAAATACTATGTACTTTATAGCAGGTATTAAATCACTCAGCAATTATGACATTATATAAACTGTAGGCCCCATCCCCATCCTAATCTAAAACAGAGCCGGAGATTTCTTTCTCCAAAATTTAATATTCGTACATCTCTAAAACATTTCTTCTGTAAAGCCAATGAGAGGGGGAGGGCGGGTGACTGAAAATTGTGAGAGAAAATCAGAGCACGATTAGCGTAAGCTTTTATTTGAAAATGCCAGGCATGGAAGTCTCCCAAGGACCTTGGGGAAGGAGGACAGAATGTTCTATAGGACTTTAGCAGGATTGTTCTTGGGGCAAGCAGCCACTGTGTGAATATTCTGGGTAATCAAGAGGAGAGTGGGGAGCAGCAAATGGCCCAGCTCCTGTGCAAGAGGCACACGGTGGTGGAAAATCCTCAGCCCTTTGGGGTCCTTCACAGAATATTGCAGTCAATAAATACTTCTCTGAGACTCTTTTCATTTTTGCAGTTGAGTGCGTTTTTCTCTGCATCATAGACCTAGTATCATCGAACGGTATCATCAAATAGTACCTGGTGGCTATGCATAAATCCCACTTTTCCTGAGACGTCAGCCAGCTTTAATGCCATGCTGTGTAACAGCGTGGTTATAACATTGTCACCGTTGACAATCTTTTCACCATATACAAAATGCTGGACTTCAGTAGGAAACAATTCGGATGGCACAAGAAGACAGAAGCGGTCTGTGCTCTGTGTTCAGTACAAAAGGCAACAAAAAGAAGCAGCCAGAACTCTGAAAAAAATGGTACCCTCTTTTGAGAGCCATCTCTGCCTAGGTAGACACTTCAAGTGAAACAATGAAGCATCAGAAATTGATCTCGGAGCTCTAGTCTCTCCTTTCTGCTTTTCTTTAAACAAAGTATAATCTATAAAAATTGACCTATTTCCAAATGAACAACCACAAAAGGCCAGAGCTTATCTAGGTCAAGTAGATAATTACTGGGAGTATTTGTCCAGTTAAGCATTGCCTTTATTGATCTATTTTAAAAGATTTATGCCTCCTGCACATTTAACCAGGCATATTAATAATACACAGATATTAATACTTGATTATGTGGTTCATAGATGGCTCATAATCAGGGATTACGTTGTATCTTCTCTTCCTCCAAATTACTGAGTAGACTGGGCATTTAGCAAGTCCTTCATCTCCTTAAAGTCTTTACTAACTTGTTTCCCCAATTCTCCTCTTGGCCCCCATTGCGGCCTGTTCACAACATAATGGCCAGTGTTACTTGCTTTAAATGTGAGGTCACTTAACATTACTTCCATGTTTAAACTCCAGCAGTGGATCCTGGTTTTACTCAGAACAGAAGGTAATGCCCTTCCAGTCCTTACAAGCCCCTCTGTGATCTGCTCCCACCTTCTCTGCTCCAGCCACACTCATACACCTTGCTTTTCACACGGTGGTGGGGTAAGGGGAGTGAGGGGTGGTTAGCAATTTCCTCCTCTTGGAAGGCTCCTGCCTACGATGTCCATATTTACTCACTGTCTCCTTCAGTCTGCTCACACAGCGACTTCTGAGTGACACGTTTCCTAAATATTCCTGCCATTTTATTTACTTTCATTTTTATTTTTTTAAGATTTTATTTATTTATTAGAGAGGGAGAGCACGAGCAAGGGGAGCAGGCAGAGGGAGAGGGAGAAGCAGGCTCCCCACCAAGCAGGGAGCCCGATGCGGGGGCTCAATCCCCAGGACTCTGGGATCAGGACCTGAGCCAGAGGCAGATGCTTAACCAACTGAGCCACCCAGGCACCCCACATTTTATTATTTTATTATCTTATCTATCTTGCTTAATTAGAATGCAAGTTCTGTGACATCAGAGATCTTGGTTTTGTTCACTGATATATTCCAAGTGTCTAGAACAGTGCCTGGTCCGTGGTATGCATTCAATAAATATCTATGGAATGAATGAATGAAAATAAATGAATGAGTGAATGAAAATTTCCCACTAACCACTTACCTGAGTTTTGCTATAAATTTATTAGACAACTCCAACTCCAACTTAATCTTCTATATATATTTTTTTAAACTCTGAAAATGTATATAAAGATTTTTTTTTTTCCCTTGGGGTGCCTGGGTGGCTCAGTCGGTTAAGCATCCGACTCTTGGTTTCATCTCAGGTCCTGATCTCAGGTTGTGAGATTGAGTCTGGCATCAGGCTCTGTACTCAGTGGGGAGTCTGCCTGAGATTCTGTCTCTCTCTGTGTCCCTCTGCCCCCTGCCCCAAATAAATAGATAAATCTTTTTTTTTAAATATTTTTTAAAAGATTATTTATTTGACAGAGAGACATAGCGAGAGAGGGAACACTTGCAGGGGGAGTGAGGGAGGGAGAAGCAGGCTTCCTGCTGAGCAGAGAGCCCGATGTAGGGCTCGATCCCCAGGACCCTGGGATCATGACCTGAGCCAAAGGCAGACACTTAATGACTGAGCTACCCAGGCGCCCCCCAAAATAATTTTTTTTCTTAAGTTGGGGAAGGGGCGCCTGGGTGGCTCAGTCAGTTAGGTGTCTGCCTTCAGCTGGGGTCATGATCCCGAGGTCCTCAGGGAGCCTGCTTCTCCCTCTCCCCCTGCTCGTGCTCTCTCTCTCTCGCTCACTCTCCCTCTCAAATAAATAAATAAAATATATATTTAAAAAAAAAAAGTTGGGAAAGAGGAAGTGGGGAGCTAAAGAGTTTTTAAAAGTATGACCATATTCTTTTCTTATGCCCATTACGAGAAATTCAAGCAACATAATATAAGGAGGCAAGTTTCCGTGAATGTTTTATGGCAAACTCAAAATCCTGCCACCTGAACCTAAGCATTATTAACATTATATAAATGTCATTGCAGACATCTCCCTTGATATAGGGGGATATGCATGATACAGGTGTTACAGATAAGCAACACTGAAGGTCTCTCTGTCTCTGTATACTCGTAGTGTGTAAATAATTTAGACTGACAGGCTGGAGAGAGACATGTGTTCTTAATGAATTTACATGTAGTAAATTCTCATGACATTTGATTCCAAACTGTATGTATGAATTGGCTTGGCATATTAATAATTTAAAGCAAAACATAAAGGTAATTTAAACAGTGGTATTAATTTATATGAGTCAGTTCAAAGTAAGTGACTAAAAAAATCATAAGCTCAGTTGCTTTAGGAAGCAACAATGTACCCATGTGCATTTGAAGATCAAGGGCTAAAGAGCCATCCTTTGAATAGCATATATATGTATATATGTAATATATTCATGTATGTAGGTAATAGACACAGAGACAGACATGGCAGACATGCTTAGGTCTATGGATGTAGATGGCAAGTGGAAAGACAGATTTTTACAAAATGTGTTCTCATTTAAAAAGGTTTAAATTTAGTTTAACATATATTTATCAGAAAAGGTAAGGAAAGAGTTCAAGTTTGGACACCTTTTTCTTCTGGCTATTTCATTCCAGAAGATCTCCAAAGTTTTAAGAGAAAAGAATTCAGGGAGAAGACATTGTTCCATGTTTTAAATGATATAAGGCATTTTTAGACTTCATTGGTATGTGATTCCCTGATGTGATAAAGCAATTGGTACAGTTGTATTTCATTCCACATTTAAAGTTTTAGTCACAGTGAGTCGGCAATATTCCCCCAAATACAGGAAGACACAAGCTCAATAGACAAGTTTCTTCATTGTAGGAAAACATAGTGTATGCATATATAAGTGATTTCTTTGGAACATACTTAATCAATGTGTACATGCACTGCAGCAGTTATAAATTATTAAAGTGCAGTACTGGGACAGATAGCCACCTTCTGCAGTATTTTTCACAACGTACTCATATTTGGTTTTTGATTTGTGAACTAGTATTACTAGTGAGAAATATACTTTCTTAACAATTCCACAAATTCATTAAATGTCTTGAATGAATTAGAGGCAGGGGAGAAGTTTATAAATGCAAACTTTTAAGCCAAATTAATAATAAGCATAATCATATTTTATGGAACAGTGACTATGTGCTCAAAACTGTGCAGAGATTTGACTATAAGCGTTTGCGCATTTAATGCACACAGTCCTCCCAACGTGGCAGATGACTTCCGCATTTTTGTGGTTAAGGAGTCTGAGCCTTTGATGGCTTCTTGCTGGTCTAAGATTTTTCAGTTTGTAAATAAAGAAGCTGAAAATTGAAGCCAAACGTCTGAGCTCTTTACTGTGGATGTTCTTCCCATTCATGCCTATATCAACTGTCAAGAGTATAAGGTGGTTTGATTTCAAGGCCTTTCTTTCTTTTTCCTTTTTTTTTTTGTTGTTGTTGTTGTTGTTTTTTGGTTAGGGAGCATAACTGTCTCAGGAAAAGAATCCTAAAACACCGGCTAAATACTGCCCCACAGTCTGTGTCTCCTCGTGTAGCCATTCTCAGGTTCTGGGGAGAATACATTTTCTTTTCTTTATTCCTCAGCAAGGATCTCATCAGAAGAGATCCTATCAGGCAGACGGACCAGTGGGTGTCAGCTGCTGAGAAAAGGACAAGGATGAATCATACTTTAAGAAGGGGGACTTTGACTATGCTGCTCCCTACACATTTGAAAGCAAACAAACACAATTAAAAAGGAAATGACAGCCAACAGAAAAAGCGCTTCGCCACCATGGGTCGCGTCCCCTGGTGTGGGCCATACCCCCGTGCTCACTGATGCTGCCATGTCCCCCAGGCTGCTTCTCTGGCAGCGCAGACCAAACACACACCAGACCCTTAAGGAAACGTTTTTTTAACAGAGCGGAAAGCGGGTCAGTTTGGGCATCTGAATTAAAAGCTATTTCCGATGTTTTTTTTTTTTTTTTAAAGATTTTATTTATTTATTTGAGAGAGAGAGAGAGAAACAGCATGAGAGGGGAGAGGGCCAGAGGGAGAAGCAGGCTCCCTGCTGAGCCGGGAGCCCGACGTGGGACTCGATCCCAGGACTCCGGGATCATGACCTGAGCCGAAGGCAGTCGCTTAACCAACTGAGCCACCCAGGCGCCCCTATTTCCGATGTATTAAAGGGCTTTAGATGACATTGCCCCAACTGTCCCCCTTGGAAAGGGCCTCACAACATGGACTCCAAATGGAGCATCAAATCTGTAGATAAATGTAAAGATATTTGCTGCGTCTACTTATTAAAATCAATTCATTTACATTTGAATGTCTATAAATATTTAATAATATAGATTCTGATGTTAATCCATGGGGCTTAATAATGTAAAGTTTTTAATAAGGAAAAGACATTAAGGAAATTGTCATTTGTGATGATAGAGGCCACAGACACTTATATGGCGATAACTTGTGCTTCCGATTAAAATCAAATTACGCAATTAGGAAAAATTGTATTTTCCAGAAATTACCTATAGGTTAACATTATTACTGTCCTTTCTATTGAATATTGTTGACTCTAGACCAAATGATAGATGTTTTCGTTGTTTGTATTCACCTAAATAGCTTCTGAAATTTGCATGCAATATTTTTCTTAACCTGGTAAAACATCTCTCCCTTTTCTCATTGCTGTAATGCTCTGAGTTTTTATACCATGAGGGAAACAGGTATCCTAGTCCTGGACCTTGTATCACAGTCCATGCACCATGTATCACAGAATCTGGTGGAACGTACAATTTGTAACACCAACCATGTGAACACAAGAGTTCTAAGACCCCCTGCCTCCTATAAACCATAGGTAGGTTTATTATTTGTACAATATAGTTGGCAATTCCCATGAGACACATAGAGCTCAAGTGGTATCATAAATTCCAAAAGTCTGGACTTGACTTAAACAGGACATGGTTGATGACCTCTTTCTACCTTATTCAGTTTCTAGCATCACTGGGAGTTAAATGCTGAAAAAATAGAAGTTTTTTTCAAGTGTTCATATTCAGTAAACGTTAGCAAAAACCAGGCTGTCATCATTTTTCATTTACTAAATGTCATTTCAAGTTGAGAGTGAATGTCATGTTTGTACTTTGTTTGATTTATAGGATTTTGGATCGCTATGTTCAGGAGCAAATTCCCGGTGCCAAGGTGGTGGTAGAGTCCATTGGTGCTCGCAGGCATGGGGACGCCTTTTCTCTAGAAGATTATACCAAATGTGACCTGACTGTCTACGCAGTCGACCCCCAGACCAACCGAGCCATAGACAGAAATGAGCTTTTTAAGTAAGTCATTTTATTGTCTGTAACAGCTCCCTGGTGACAGTATCACCCAAATTATTGTTGAAAGTGAAGTGTAAGCAAAAAAAATCAAAGGCAATACCTAGGGTCCTCATGCCTTGACGTTTTCAGGGCCAGGTGTGGGAGAGAGTGACTTTGGAGGTCAGAAGGTCCATTAGGAGCAAGGGGCAGTCCACAGAGATGACCCCAGACCTCCACTCCTGCTCCCACGCCCTGCCTGTCCGGAGGGGGAGAGCACAGATTCCTTCTTCAGGTATCAGCCTGCAACAATGTTGGTAGGCATGAATTTGAAGAATAAATCTAGCTTTCCTCAAGGTTGAATCAGCAAAAATTAGTCTCTCTCTCTCTCTTTTTTTTTTCCCCTTGACTTGGGAGTGGGGGGCAAAGGGGATAACCCCTTCCACCTCAGTCCATACTTTCCATCTATTTATTTCATCCTGGTGAATTTGAATATTTGAGTTATGAATCCTATAAATAAAGAAAATGCAGAATTCTAAGCAAAACAGCTGCTATGCATTCTCCCCTGGAAATCATTTTAGAACAGCTTACCTCTTTGTTGTTGTTAGTTTGAGCTTTGCTTTAGTGACACCTAGTGTCCACCAGACTCTTGGCATGCAATTCTCATTTAAATTGAAATACATTTTTACTTAATAATATATTATTCTAAATATTTATTGGTATTTGTATATATATATGTACCCAAATCCATAATTTCAGATTTTAGTTTTTCTTTCTCCATATATACTCAAGAGCACTAAATAAATATATGCATATACTAATTTACAAATATATCCATATGTGGCTGCATTTATGTATTCAGCAAATATCTATTTATCTATTAAAACCCATACATTCTGAGTTGAGTCTGTTCTGAATTTAAATCTGTTCTTGAGCAAAGTTTCACTGCTGCTATTTTAGCAACAATGAAATAGTGATTTAATAGCAACTTAATTATAAAAGAGCCATAGTTATTAAGTATGTTATTCATCAACTTAAATTTAATAACTGTTTGGGCCATGGGCAAGATAGTATGTTAATCACGGTGGGGAGGTAGAGATGACTAAGCAGCAGCGCCCTCTCAAGTTCTAGAACCAACATCCAGATGAAGTAGCATTTTAGATCTATTAAGCCAATTTTTGCATATTGTATTAATTTTAAAATTCATTTAGAAATATACTTTAAAATTACATATATTCTATTGTCATTATTAACATTTACTTAAACCCATCTGCATTCTGTGTTTTTACATACATTGGTTTTATTTTTAAATATGATGATAGGTTGTTTGAATTCAGGGTGTTTTCCCTAACTCTGGAAACATCTGTTTTCTTTAGGCTGTTAGTCTAGCTTTAAAGAGTAAAGTAATGATGATCATCATCTGAATTGCACATGTAAACGCCTCAGAGGTGAACAGTTTGGAAACTGAAGCCAGTTGGGTTTCAACTGACACTGGGAAGTATAAGATAAACATCCTTCATTCTAAACAAGTTTTCCCAAACCTAGATCATATTGTAAAGAGTAAAGATAGAAATTCAATTGAATAACTATAATAGCCAGGAAAGAAGGGAAAAATCGAGAATAACTGTAAATCAAAATGTTCTGTATTGAAAAGAGGATGGAATGGCCATGAAGTATTAAAGGTTTCCCTTAGCAGCTTGAGCTAGTAGCTGAGAGACACTATAATAATATAAGTCTAATATATTATTAGTTAATTATTAATATAGTAACCTAAGACCCAGACTTGTTCCTCAAAACATTTTATAATGAAATTATAAAGATATATTTCATAATCCAAGGCTCATAATGCACTGATATTATCTATCCTGTAGTTAGGAGAGCTGTTGAAAATTTAGTTTTTAACACTGAACAAATATACTAGAACATTAAGATTATCACATAACGGAAATAGGATTATATTTTCAACTTCCCTGATCCTAAAATGTAAGCTTTTGAGGATGTTGGAATTTCCGGGCCAAAGAATTAGAAACAAACAAAAAAGGTATTTCCTCAGAGGAGTTCACTTTGATTTTTAAAAACTGATTTAACTAGGGCGCCTGGGTGGCTCAGTTGGTTAAGCGACTGCCTTCGGCTCAGGTCATGATCCTGGAGTCCCGGGATCGAGTCCCGCATCGGGCTCCTTGCTCGGCAGGGAGTCTGCTTCTCCCTCTGACCCTCCCCCCTCTCATGCTCTCTCTCTCTATCTCATTCTCTCTCAAATAAATAAATAAAATCTTTAAAAAAAAAAAAACTGATTTAACTATATCAAAACTTTTCTTTAAAAGCTTATGAAAGCATAGAGAAGACCGGAATCACTGTAATGACATGTTAATGACTTTGTTTTACAAGGTTATGAGTATTTTGATTTTTCTTATTTTTGGTTATCTGAATCACTTAGATTTTTTTGCAGTAAATATATATTCCTTTTATCCTGCTTTGATTCTTGCTGTGGTTCTTTGACCTTCTTGAATCTGCATTTTTTGTTTGTTTTTGGTTTTTTACGTTGTTTCAATTTCTAGAATATCCTTAGACATTATCTTTCCAAGTATTTCTTATAACCTAGATTCTCTTTCTTCTCATTCTGGGACTCCAATTAAAATTCGTTTTTCTCCACGTTTTTGGATGCTGTCTGTTCTTGTCTTCTTCTCCTTGCCCTCTGTTCTCTTTGTGCTTTCCTTTAGATAATTGCCGTTGCCTTGTTTTCAAGTTCACGGATTCATCTGTTAGCCTGTTGATGCGCGCATTAAAGGAATTCTTCATCTTTATATCTTTTAAAAAAAAAAAAAGCTTCCATTTCCATTTGGTTCTTACGATTCCTACCACTTTATTGAACTTCCCATTGCTTCAAGCATATTGTTTGCTTTCTGCTAGATTCTGTAATACTAAGCAGAGGTGTATCAAAGTCTGTCTGATGTCCCAGCATCTGGGCTGTGTCTGGTCTAGCTCCACTGCTGGGTCTCCCTGCAGGCCCTGGGAACTTCTCTGCATTCTCTTACCCCTCTCATCGGGGCAGACTGCGCCTGCTCACTGCTTGGCTCTTCCCTCACCGTGAACATGCAGCAAGGTGGGTGGGTGGCTCTCTTCTCCTTGTCTAGCCTGAGTGCCTGGGATGTGGGCTGAGGCTCTCTCGCTTTTCTCCCCCGTCCTTCCCATGGCAGCTACTCACTACACCATCTTTGTGGTGTGTCTTGGGTGTCAGAGTGTTCCCTGCCCCTCCCGACCAGTAGGAAACCTCTACTCTGTGCAGGGTCTTCGGCCCAAGAGAATGCCTGTTCCTCCTCTACATGGAGTGGATTGTTGCTTATACCTCTTCCCCAGAAGCAGTGGATTTAGCCTGACCCCTAGGGATTGGGATACTTCCTCTCCCTCTTTCTGCAGCTTAAGGCTCTTGCTTTGTAAGCGATACAGGTCCGAAGAATTCCAAGGTGCTCCAGCCTTAGCTGCTTGCTCTCTCTAACCCTGCACTAGAAGGGGATTTCTCTCCTGTCTCCAGCCTTGTCCCTAGTTTATCTTATCGGGGCCCTTGGAAAACAGTTTGCAAGTGAGTACAGCGCCAACCCCCCACTTTGAGTTCATGGATCTCTTATGCCAACTTTGCATGTTGGTACACACTTAGCTTCTAAAAATTTATTAAAATTTTAGCTCATTTGCGGGTGCCTGAGTGGCTCAGTCAGTTGAGCATCTGCCTTCAGCTCAGGTCATGATCTTGGGGTCCTGGGATTGAGCCCAGAGTCTGACTCTGCGCTCAGCAGGGAGTCTGCTCCTCCCATTTCTTGTGCTCTCTCTCTCAAATGAATAAATCTTTAAAACATTTTAGCTCATTTCTTTTATTTGCTTTTTTGGCCGCCACGTTTTCCTCATTCTGTGAAAGCTGAAACAGTGCACGGTCTCATGTCCCTGTGGAGGAAACTATCACTCTTTGCCATTTGGCATTTTGCTTGCAAAAAAGTTACAATTTTCATACTACCCGACTTTTTTGTCATTAGGGTGGGAGTCACAGGCTCTTATGGCTTTCTGCACCCTTAGCAGAAACAAATCATATTGCTTTAAAATAGAACTTAACTAAATATTTGTTTAAAAAAAGCAAATACAGTTTTAGCTCATGCACCTTTTTATACATCCAGCCTGTTTAACATTGTCCAGATGGTAAACGAGAAGTGGAGAAGGTAGGAAGGGCCTGTACACTCTACAAACTGCATTTACAATATAGCGTATAATAACACATTTATACTTTAAAATAGAATCTGACTACCAAGCTCTTATAAAGCTTCTTTCAAATTCCTAAGACCAGGGGCAAAAAAAAAAAAAAAAAACATAAAAATTAAGAATAGTGAAAAATTAAATAATGGAAAACTAATATTATACTCTAGTTTACTATAAATAGAGTATGATATATATTAAGGAATATAAAGTAGTCTATAATTTGGAATTGTATAAAGGAAATAGTGGTCTACCCGTGATTTGCTTTATTAAGCAAAACAACCTTATCCAGGTGGAGTGGATGTGGGCAGATGTATTAACCATCACTCCCTCTGTATGCCTGTTTCAGAAACCCAGAAACAGGGTATTTACCAGGAAAAGAGGTAGCCACCCCTCTACCATCTAGGTTCAGGGTTTTGTGAAGTACAGAGTGCATACTCCTGCTCACCCTCCCCTTTATCTCTACATTTATATGTACACTGCACTATGATAACCATCAAGGTAAAATGCAGGGTCAGCTGGTGCTTACACACCATACTTTGACAGTCGAGACCCACAGGAGTAAACAGAGGCAGGGATGCGTGTTTGCATGTGTTCCATCAGCACAGTGAATCAGAAGACAAGGAATTGGCTTAGGAATTTACTGCATTTCAGTGATTTGGGAGAGCGAGGTTCTTGTCTCACAGAGTCGAAGAATGAATCTCAAGGACAAAGGAGAGTGAGTAAAGTGATAGAAGTTAAGCAAGGATACAGAAAAAGCTCTCAGGAGTGAGAGGGGTCCTGGCCGGGTTGCCACTGAGGGCTTTTAGGGTTGGTCTTCTATAGAAAGTTAACCAGGGAACTTAAATCCTTTTACCACCATAGAGCAGGGACTAGAGGTAACAGCTTCAGCGGCTTACTTCCTTTTTAGGGTCGCTAATTTTCTTGGTCACAAGTAGCTGTTGGAACAAGACCCACCTCTGATACCTAGTACAGGATGGTCTGGTTTGTTCCCCGATCTATGGATTCCTTTCATCTACACTTTTGAATTTTGTGAGCCTGATCTTATGGCCCCCTCCCTCTCTCTCCCTACCTAGCTTCACCTGTCCCTCACTCATAAGGAAAACAGAGCAGATCTAACAGATAGATCTCCTTCCTAAGATAAATAAGCAGGGGGCAAAATGGGATCAGTAATAAATACTGAAAAACAAAGTAAAAGAAATAACATCCTGATGACTCAGAGGTAGAATTTATCTCTGTAAATATTCTCCTCCAGAAACCACTGGAAAACAGTTTAACGTTTTTAATGGAAAGCAAGACCGTATGGTACAGTGAAATGGTATGTGTGTTTGAGGAGCCCTGAATCCTTCCCTGTTTCTGGTGAAAGAACCCCACCAATGCTCTCCACCATGGTGCTGGTGGTGGGGTCTACACTGCCTCCCCTCAGGACACCAGTCCTCTGCTCACTGCCTGGCTGTGTGTCAGTTAGACACACATAAGGACTCAGAGTCCTTCTTCAAGGACCAACATGGAAGCTAGCTTTGTCCGCAAATCAGAAAAAGTATAAAACAAAAGCCTGAAGGTTTGGGGGCCACTTTTTCCACCTTGGTATGGAAAATCTCCAAACTTGCCCGAAATGAGGAAACATCTGAAAAAGAAATTGGCAGCATAAAGTATATACATAAGAAGCTCAGGGCACACTAAGAAAAAGAAGAAAAAAAAAGAATTACAAGGAGATCAAAATATATTTAGAGGACATTGAAGATACAACCTGACAAGTGTAGGCATCTCTGAGGTAAAACACTTTAGTTGTTATTACAGAAACATAAACTAAAAATATAACGAAAAGACTCCATTACTTTCCCACAGAATCAACGAAAATGTCATGTGTCACTGAAAAGTGTCTGAATATGTTTTAATACCACTGAAACACAAATAAAAGTGACTCGATTATAAAGAAAGAAAAAATTAGCTAAGCCTTAGACATCCCATGTGCACGATAGAATGTCAAAAGGCAGTGGGAATCGGATCCACAGTTTTTTAAGGAAAAACGTTGTGACTCAGGAATTCCTACCCAGGCAAACTGTTTTGCATGTAGAAAGCAAAAAGAAGGATATTCTAGACGAGGTATGGGTTCAAAAGCAATCCACTCTTCCATGAAACAATGAGAACATTTACCTAAATTGAGAAATAAACCAAAGTAAATATCAAAATAAAGGAGCTCTTGGAATGTAAAAAGACTAAGGAATATTCCCTCAGGTGATGGGATGTCAAATGCAAGAATCCTGTAGAAATGGGTCCATCTGGTGGATGCCACATGATAGGAGTGAATTCTTCCCCCATACTAATGATCTACCTCTACTTCTGATTCTTCCCAGTTTCTAATACTGTTTTCTTGCAACAGAACTCAATCTATACTTTATTTGGAACTTCTTACCTTATCTAATAAACAATTCAAACAAAATGTGGTACCATTCTATTCTAGCACTTGGAACCATGGTTCAGTCTTTATTATATTTTTTAACAGACCTAAAAATAACCTAGGAAAAACGCTATAAAAGTATATTTTATATCTACAAAAGCATATTTGTAAAAAAACAAAATAAAAAAAACAAAAAACAACAAAAATTCTAACTGCCTTATATTATCATATGAAAACTTGAGTAAAAACATGTGCACCTTTCAAACTAAAATTGAGTTATCCAAGCCATTGCGTTTCTTAAATGGCAAGTCTAATAACTATCCAGTGGAATTCGTATCTGATATGGGTCATCTCTTTATTTTTTCCATAAGGAAGCTATGAACACTGTGCAGCAGATATAAAGTCAGCATGATCATTCAGAAAATTAAAAAATCTCAAAAGGGATAAAATAGACTGTAAGATGAACAAGCATGGGGCACTTTGTTATCATGGGATGGTGAAATTTGAGGCCATTTAAAAATTTTTTTCCCATTTCTTTGTGTTTTCCACATTTTCAACATAAGTGTGGAGGCTTATATTATGCAATATATTTCTAAAATAATAGTTTTCACTTCGTATATGCTGTGTAATTATGAGAATAAAAGATATTTTTAGGAAAGGTTCAATTTGGATATACCAAAATGTGAGCAGCCTCTGTGTTGGGGGCCTATGAGTAATTTTGCTTTTTGGAAAGTTCTGTGCTTTCCAATATTCTATAGTTAAGACATTTGATTTTTATAGACGAACATCTTTAAAAATTCAAAAACAAAAATACCTAAGACATGGTGTGGCTTTCTGCTATTAAGAACACAACTGTTACATCAACATTGTAGTATTTATAAGGGATTGTGCAAATGTTCCCAAGGAATTTTGAAAAAAACTATTACCTGCTAATTACAACATAAAATATGTCACAAAATCATTCAATCCAATAAAATTAAGTAACAATTATTCCTTGATTACCCGCCCCCCAATGCGATGCCCACAGTAGGAACTGCGTTATTTAGAGGAAGAGTTTGTAAGAACTGTTGGCTTAAATTAGCTCATTCCTGTCGTCCTGACTGATTTGCTATCTGCATCATTCATAATAGTGTTCTCTGTCTAGACAGGAAACACCTTTTAATTTGTTCACCTCTTGCCCATAAAATGTCATTTTAAAGGTTTGGAATTTAAAAGTGTCGACATACAAGACAAATGGAGATTTTGGAGCCTGAAGGCTTGGGTTGGTCTCTCAGATCCGTGGCCCTAACTGTGTAGCTTTCTGGCCTGCAGTAAATTAGCATTATAACATTCTGTGCTACGGGATCATTGAGGACCCAAGCAGACAAAATGCAGGATGTAATTTTAAACTCTGCTATATGTAATTTAGAATATTTATTCACCTGAATAACTTAATAATGTATATAATTTCAAGAGTGATATTAAGTTCAGTGGTGTTGGTAATTATTTTTCTCAAGTCTGTGAGCATATTAAGTAAGGGTCATTGTTATTAATATCTGTGATATGTGTCTATTGGTGGTCATTGCTCTTTTTATATATTTTTTTAATTCATAAGACTCAGCTTGTGTTTCAATTAAAGAAAATATTCAAAGTTATCACAAATTTATTTTTAAAAAGTTTAGTATTTAATAAAAATAGTAAGATACTACAAAATTATCTTCTTTAAAATATTTTTAATAGTTTACAAAAATATTTTTAAAGAAAATACTAAAAGATATTACAAAAATCTGTTTAAAAAAAGAACTTTTTTTCTGTTAACATCACTGACTTCACTATTTATCTAACAATAAAGATTTCTGGATGGCAAACTGCTTGATATCAATAAAGACTTCCAGCCGCATTACGGGGAAGGAGGACGCATTTTGGAGATCCGCACTCCAGAGGCAGTGACCAGCATTAAAAAGCGAGGAGAAAGTCTGGGCTACACGGAAGGGGCCTTGCTGGCACTCGCCTTCATCATCATCCTCTGCTGTATTCCTGCCATTTTGGTGGTTCTGGTCAGCTACAGACAGTAAGTATCCCTCGATCAGAACATGGGATCATCGAAAAGCCACCCCTGGGGACATGGCTTTGGAGTCCCAAAACAGGAATGGTGCACACATTTCGGGGACTGCTGTATCCTTCTTTCACCCAATGGCCTTCCTTTAAGGGAAATCAAAACAAACTTCCAGCATTTCCCACAGAGTACTCATTGTTCCCGTGCTCCTAATATGTTCTCCTCCGATAGGACTGTTAGGTTAGCTCCTGTGGCTATGTTCGTGCTCTTAGGTTCCAAGCCTCAGGAGGGAAGGTAGCAGGGATCCTAGGGAGTGTCAGATGCAGTGGAATGACATGCGCAGATATCCCTGGTCCCGAGGAGGGTCTGCGACCTAACCACATGGTCGCGACAGCATTGTATCCATGTTGTTAAATTTGCATCTGTGTTGGCAAAATCACTTAAAAATCATGGTATGCCATAGGTCATTTTCCATGGGGGTTTTTCCTTCCTGGGTAGCCCTGTGAGAACCTATATTGTAACATACGACCAGGATATTTTGGCTGTGGAGGCCTTCCATTTTTCTCATTCCTACGGGCAAATGTTTCCATTTAAAATATCTATATTTGTCTTATTTAGGCCCTTCGAAGTAGTGAAGTAATTACAGCTAATGTGAGCATCTGTATTCGAAGTCGTCTAGTAAGCTATTCTTTATTTGACACTAGGTGCGGGGAACCTTTGTGATAGAGGTCTAGGCATTTAAAACATATTGATAATGATTGGTGAAAAGAGTTCTGGAATAGGTTAAGAAGAGTGGTGGCCCTAAGGGTACCCCAAAATGCAAATAAATAACAGAGATCTCCAGTCATATGAATTAGTGACATAACACAGAGGAAGGAATAATGGCAGAACTGTCCTTCATCATTTAAAATACTTACAGGAAGGACTCAACCAGCACTTACATATTCTTAAATTGCTGTCTTTGTTCTCGAACACTGAGAATTTTCTTTTGAATTAAATCAAGCAAGGTAATTCCAACCTAAAAATTGAAAAGTAGGCTCTGCATGAAGATGCCATAGGAATATCTTTCATCACAAAAGCAACGTGAAGTTGCAAATACAACATTTAGGTTGAAATATTGGAGTCTGAAGTATCCTTAACAAATCAATTGATACACCAAATCTAAAGCCTATGAACCAACTTAAGAGTGGACAAATGTTTTAAATTTTTAAGCCATCAAGCCAGTATTAATTTTCATGTTAAATCTAATCTGTCTTACAGTTATTCTTGTTCATTGCATTGCTTCCCAAAGGAATCCTGTAGCAAGAAAACCAGGGAGGAAACCTCTTATATTTGACACACAATGCAGTGAACAAAACCGAAGCATCCTAGACATTATACTCAGTGGTCTGAAATTTAACAAACCACTAAGATGCTTAGCATTTAAATATGTTGTAAATGATTTAATTTTTTTTTAGTTCAGTAATCAGATCGACACTCTATGAATTCATTTTAGTTATAGCTTTTTGTAAACTAACAGAATTAAACAAAATGAGGTTTGCACTGCTCATGTTTCAAAGTAACATTCTAATATTTACACATCTAACGTTCATATTTTTATATTCTGCTTATAAGAAAGACTGGATGGATGGCTATTCTTTCGTATTAACATTCGTTTTTGAAATTCACTATACACAGAAAAGTTAAGGGGCAAATATGGAAAGAAAGTGCCATGGATTCATGACCCGGGAGGGGCACCTTCCAACCTCTGCTGCAAAGAGAAGCCCAGGGTATAATCCGGGCTTGTTGCCTGACTCCAACCCTGTAACACACCCAGGGCGCTGAGAAGCCGATTACAACGATCATCTTTACTATTCCATTTCTCCATCAGAGTTCAAATTCATGTCTCCATGTTTTCATCTAGTTTTTTTTTTTTTGCTCCATTTAGTTCATTTCTTTGTTTCCCTGTAATGAATGTTTTCACAGCTTCTGTGATGTTGCCAGTAATAATAAAGTGCTCCCACATTCTGATTTTCTGAATGGAGATACTTAGTTTCCCTGCTGTGTCATTAAGTCTGTGTCATTATGAGTTTAACCGGTAAATTATTCATCATGCAGAATAAATCAGATGTTAAAATATTATGAATGCAGCACTTCTAATGTAAATTTCTCTCTTTTTTACTCATTGCTTTTCAAAACAGGTTTAAAGTGTAAGTATAATTAACATCTTGCATATGATTTTACATACTATGAAAAGAAAAACCCCAGATACTCCTTGTATCTATCTGCAGGAGGTGTATACTTTTTAGTTCAAATTCTCTTGTGCTTTTGTATATACAGAAGTGAGCTGGTTTTTCACTTTGGGATACAAGGGGGGAAATCTGAAAAAAGGCATTTTGCTCTGATAGCTTCCACACTTTGAGATCTTTGTTTTGAGGAAGGAACTAACTGTTGGTGTCCAGGACATTCAGAAAGGGCTGCAAAGCTCTAAGGATAGAATCCCGGGTGTCCTAGGTATCCAAAGGAAACCAAAGCTAGCCATCCCCCTCCTCTTTAGGAGAGAGATCCTCTGTAAACTACACAACCTCTATCAACGAATGTCAAAAATGTTTCAAATCATTTTAAGTAAAATAACTCTTCTTTAAACAGATGGACGATGAAAGATAAAGAAAAATTATGTATCTTGAACATTATGCATCTTCAGCATTGCTTCCAATTATGAGATCCATTGAATAACCACCAATTATTAATCACATTTTTATAGATAGCTTGCCCCCACCTTTAATATTACTATTTCACTTAACTTGAATATATTTCTACTGAATTCTACCCGTTATTCAAGGGTAAATCTTTTAAAGAACTGAAGGGGAAGAGGATATAGGAGAAAGATACTCTGTGGGGATGCTTTTATAAATCTGTCAGTTTATAAGTTCGAATATTTGTGTTCCTGATGTTTTTAGTGGGTTCGTATGCTAACTGATACATACATGATTTCTAAAATGAGTTTTCCAAAACATCCTTGCCTTATTCAAGCCGCCAAGCTGAGTGCACCAAGACAGCGCGAATCCAGTCGGCCTTACCTGCGGCCAAGCCCGCGGCGCCCGCACCAGCACCCGTGGCCGTGCCCCCGCCGCCCCCGCCTCCCCCCGGGGCGCACCTGTACGAGGAGCTGGGGGACAGCACCATGTAAGTAGGCCTTGCAGCTGCCCTGACAGGTGGGTGTGATGGATGCTGGGGGGTATTTCATTTCAACCTGATGCGGAAATGCAGGTTACTTGAATTACGACATTTTTCTTAGAAAAAAAAAAATTGTTAAGATGAGAACCTAAGAAAAGTTGAATTGAAAAATAATAACCAAAACATAAGCAAACAAAAACCATTAAAAACTGAGTAAGACAAAATGTGCAGATGTCTAGCTTGAATAGTCTATTTAATCTGGAACCCTTCACAATTATGCAGATACATTTTTTTCTCCAAAATTAAAAATACATTCTGAAATTTTTTTTCTCATAGGAAATAAGGAAAAATAAAGCATAATCATAAAATAGTAATTCCTGATTTGGTATCAAAAGCCAACTCCTATTTGGTAGTTTAAAACTGATGTTATGGTTTAAATCATAGACTTTTTAAAGATACTATCTTAGGATATCACAAGACAGAGTAATGAAAATCTGAAACCTGAATGAAGAATTAAATATTAAATATCCAACCACTTAAAGAATATGCTTTTCATTATATTCCTCTCAAAAGAGACTACTGTGATAGCTTAGTATTTCTCCCACAATATTTAGAACCTCTAAGCATTATCAAATCATCCACATTTGAAAAACGTTTAAATTATTGTGAAAAGACTTCACAGATATTCCCATAATGATGCTACCCTTATAACCTGATTCCTTTTGGAGTTATTTAACTTGCCTGTGTTTTAAAAATTAAAGAGTAACTATTTTTGGACATGACATGCACAACAACCAATGATGTTATAAAACTTTGAATATGACTGAATTAAATCCAAGATACCTTTTAGCAACTGGAATTTGGTGGAGCTGAGGGACTAAAACACACTGGACTGTGTTACATTTGTAGCATTTACTAGTAGGAATAAAGCAAGCCTCAAAAATTATGAAATTTACCTTTTAATGGAAAAACTGGTTTTAACCACATGTATCAATATTCTTTGCCATATTAATACTATTATACAAGGTGATGTTAAGAAGTTTTAAAAATGTTAAAATTGATTTTTATGTTGTATATCTTAATGCTAAAATTGAATTTAATGTTTGAGACCTTAGTGCTTGGCATTTTATTTCTAAAATAATATGATACAGGATTCATGCTTTTAAATACAGTTTTTAAATTTTTTTAATGAGTTGAAAACGATGGTCTCTTTTTGAATTACTGGTGAATGTAGGAATTGAGCCAATACGATTTGATTCTCTCTATATTAACCACCTCTCTCCAGCAAAAAAATACTCAGAAACTAAACAAGACTTAGGTGTAAAGTTTTGTTTTATCTGAAAATAGTGACATATATTCATTTTTACTTAACAAAAGTAGATATACTGTAACATCATCTGGAATCAATATAGTTTGATGGTGACCATTTTCAAATAGCAACACTTAAGGACTACTTTTATTTGAAAAATTGTGGTAGACTTAGAGAATTTTGCAATTATAATACGCATTTAATGAAGTATTTTGAGTTCTGCACATTTAAATATCTTTAACAAATGTTTAACCTATCTATTTAAAAACTTTATACCGGGATTCTAACCATATATTACTAGAAAATAGACTAGCTCCAAAAGAATTATCAAATTTAAAAGAAAAAAAAATCAAAGGTCCTTTTTGAAAAAAACCTTAATGATCTAATTAATAACATCATACAGATTCATCAGTTGCTATGTAATAGTCATCACAGAACTTGTATATTTACTTTGTCCCAAACAGTATCAATACCTTCTTTATAAATCAGTGTGGACTAATTTTTCAATTAGGACATAGAAATAATTCTCAGAATCTCATTTAAAATATCTCCTTTGGGATTGAAATCAACCATGTGTATTGAAGGTGAATTTTACCTAGGTATAGGAAACGGACAGCTAGCTATTTTATGTGATGAGACAACCAAAGAAATGCCATATGGTTTTGTCTAAAATATTATTACATATCATTCTTACGAGTAAATACAAAGAAAATACAAAAACATGCATTTTCTTTTCTGGATATACCTATCAAATGTTTAAATCAAGTTCCTGTTAGTATTTTCATAATCACCTCAAATTAACTATAGTTCAAACTCTTTTTTTTTTTTTTTTTCTGTTGCATGTTTTCTCTTTCCCACCTGTGGATACATAGGCATAAGTAAGTAAATAATATCATTCTAATACGAGGCATTAGGGAAAAAAGATACAAGAGAATAGATTAAGTTTTACTCTAAATATAGTAATCTACATCTTTTACCATGGTGTCATTTGCCTTTTAAAAAGAAAGTTCTACCTTCCATACCTCATTCCCTTTTGGTGTCTTGAAAACCTGTGCCTCCCAAGAAGTGTATCAAAATTCTCGCTTTTAATTTGTTAAAAGTATTTCAAGGTGTCTCTCAATCAAAAGTGATGCGGTCCCATTATATAGATAGTTCTTTCCAAGAAGAATTAAACCAAGAACAAATCTATTTTTAAAAAATTGCCAAATAATGTGTCAAGTCCATTTATTTAAAAAAAAATGACTTTGCAAGATCAGGAGAAGGGTTTGATGTCTGCTTAATCCAAATTGTCTGTCCTTCCTGAATTATCCAGGTGGGCCTGATACCCCAAGTCCACTTGTGAGGATTCTCCCTTTGTAGTTTGTATCTTTGTGAAATGCCTCAGTAACAACTTCAGCTTTATATAGCATTTTATTGCCTCACCTGTCATTCTCCTTTTTCATTGTGGCCACGTAATTTTTATTCACAATATTTCCTTTTATTTCATTCCTGCTGTGTGGGTAAATATTAAACAATAATCAAGAAAATGTTTCTCTGTTTGAGCTTGAGAGCAAAATCTGAGGAGAGACTATTGAAAACCAGCCAGCCTTGCTGGGAGAAAGGTCCTGATGCTTTCATTACAGACACTTGCTTATGTCCTTTCACTTGGTTGACTTTATTTATCACTCTCAGCCACTGAAGCTCAGTGTCAGTGTATGAGCCACTCTTCCAGGGATATCGAAACTATGTAATTTGAACATAAGTCTTTTCATTAAAGTTGGTCTTGACCAAAATTTGATGCAGACCATATTCAAAATCCATACCAATAGCCCCTCTTCTTATTTGTACTGTTTATAGCATTTTAAAATGGATTCAGCTTAAAATTGAAATGGAAGGGAATAACCTCTGTCCAGATTCTAGCATAACTCCAATTTCTCCATTGTGATTTTGAACTGAACTCTATAAGAGAAATTCTCCCACCTGTCCTTGGAGACTTTAATTCTCTAATTTAGGAAATAGAGAATTCCTTTGTGTATTCTCTTCTAAGCTTATCTCAGATAGGAGAGTACTTTTAGCTCCAGGACAGAATGACAGAGGAGAGATAATGTTACTGAATCAGATACAGCTAAGGATCCTTTTCCCCCCCGAACAGACTGCTCTGAGCACCCCCAGCCAAAGCAAAGGATATGAAACCATTAGCCAAAATGCTGGTTTGCAATTTGGAGAATCATGATTTCTGCATAAGGGAACTGTTACGTGTGGTCATGGATACTTTGCTGTATCTAACTGGGAAAAAAAAAATCAGTCTACAGATTGAAGCATTTTTCTAAAGAAAAAAAAAAATGAAAATTTCTCATGCTACTCACAGCTCTCAAGCTTTTCTTGCCCTACCTTTCTGAGAACAGGGACATGAAAGTAATGTCTGGCTTCCGTAGATTAGTGTTATTTGGCCTTTTATATTTTGAAGTCATAATGAGAACCATAAAGACATCTTTCTCGTGAAAGCTATGTCACAACCTGTTTCCTTACATTTCATTATCTTCTTTTCTTTCAAGTCTTTTCCTTCTCTACCATTTCCAACAAAGCAGGGGAAATAAGTCAGTCTTGGAAGACAGGAAAAGTCCCCACACTGTGATGCCCTTTTCTTCTTCCAGCACTATTGAGACTCACAAGCAGGCTCACGTAGATGGATCCCTTAAGAACAACCAGCCCAAGTCGGCAAGAAAATACACCCTGACATCTGATGAGGACACCTTAAGTATCCACAGTACTCTTTATAAGGAAACTCTAGATCCAAGACCAACAAATTCAGACTTTTTACTAAGAACAGATTTTATAGACTCATTTTTACCCAGAACACAAGCCCGAAGTAAGTCCCTGAGGGGCCCAAGAGAAATGTTTCAGAGGATGTGGAATCAGCCAGTCCGCTTCCCTCAGAGACCAGTGTGGGAACTTCCCAGGGGACCAGAAACCATAGAGCTGGAGCAATGGCAAAGCCACAGGCAGGAAGGTGCAGAGGAAACCACAGAGACCCTTCCAAACAAAAGAGGTAGCAGTAATCCCCTGCCTCCAGTTGGAGATTCAAATGTTGCCAAGAGAGGAGAAACAAGGCACGGTGAACCACTGCTCATACGTGGAGCAGAGCCCTTGGAATCTCTGTCTTCAGACTCCTCATGTTGCTCTCCTTCACCTCAGTCCTCCTCCTCCACTTTGCTGACTGTTTCAAGAACTGTGGAACTCCAGTCCGAACCTGGTATCATCCTTTCTCCTGCTGACTGTTCCTTGGAACTTTCTCCTTCAGTGCCCTGCATTTTAAACTCCCCCGTCTTTAGGAGAGAGACACCCACATGTATGTTGACAGTTGAAACCAGAAGGAACATTTTTGAAATGCTTCCCAAACCACCAAATATCTCCCCTCTTCCTCCCCCTCCTCCACTTTTTCCACTTTCCACCCCCCCTTCTTCTCCCTCTTCTTCTCCTTCACCTCTTCTACCTTCACTCACCTCCCTCCCTCCCCCATCCCCCCCTCTTCCCTCTCCTCTGTCTCCTCCATCTTGGGCTCCGTCCATTAAGTGTGTCTGTGTACCCGTTGTTAAGCACACTGTCAGTGTGACACCCGCCGAGGAAATCGAGCCCTCTGTCCCACAGCCACCAGCACCCGCAACAGTGTGTCGTGCAGATCCCCAGAGAGAACCAAAGGGCATCCTCAAGCATATTAAAAACTTAGCCGACCTTGAAAAGTCGGTAGCTAACATGTACAGTCAGATCGAAAAAAACTTTCCACCAACACACAACTCAAGACTTGGAAGTAGTTGTCCTCCAGAGACAGAAAGTGTGGAAGTCACTGAACACGACCAGGGGAGTTTGCACAGTATTGTCGAGGGCCCTGAGAACCCACCTCACAGTCAGTCTGCCTCACTGTAATGCTCTTCCTCTTTTAACCGGACAACTCTTCTGTTGACTGAAATCTTCGAGAGGAGGCAAATTTGAACATTTAAAGAAGATTCCGTTCTTTTACCCTAAACTCAGTGCAATGCTGTTTTTTTCCTCATTTTTTTTTACTTTTAAAGATTATTAACCTCATCTTTTCTAACTCATATTATAGATTTACCTTAATTTTCTTAACTACGAAGTAGCATTGTTTGTCTGCATTTATTTAAAAAGTAAGTAATTTCAATCTATTTTTCAATGGGAATATGTGGGCAAGAAAGTTCGATCTCCAGCTTAAACCAATGGCTTGTTAGCATGTTAATGCAGTAATGCCTACATTTACTTTCTGATCATAGTTTTATTGAGTGCTTCAGAAAAAAAAGCAAACTGTTAAAATAATCTAAAAAAATGATATCATAGGTTCTGTTCTTTCCTTGAAGGCCATGTATTTGGTAAGTTTAAACACTACCAAAGTAAAAATGTTATGTATCTAGAAATGTAGGATTTGACAGATATTATGGTATTCCAAAATAAATCCCAGGTGCTGTAAGATGTAGTCATCTGTTTTCTTACAAGAACATTCTCTATTCTGGCTTGCTTTTATCTTACTAGTATGCTTATACATTTGAAAAATCTTTTACTTTTTCAATTATGGTCTTACTCTGTTTATTTCTCATTATGTTTTTTCTTCCCTTTATAATGAAAATAAATCTTGTTGGCTTTTGTAAGACATTTCATTTTTCCCACAGATGTTTAAAGTGGTCTTCAGTTTTGCTTGTCCACATTTTGGTATCATCTCATAATGTGATATCATCTCATAATTATAATTTTATCAGAAGATTCTCCTTCAAAGAAAATATTTTTCTCCAGTTTAATAGTTTAATAAAGAAATTCTAATCAGTTTCATCAAAATAAGTTTCAATAAATGTCTACGAAGGTTTATCTACTATGAATTTAGTTACTATTTGAAAATTAAAAATATTTTTATTAAGTTTATCAATAATGTTTGTCTATCAAAATTTTAGAAAAGTATATTAGCTTCATTTCTAGTTATCTTTTTTTAAAGATTATATTTACTTATCTGAGAGGGAGAGACAGAGATAGCAAGAGATAGTGAGAGATAGCGAGAGATAGAGAACAAGCAGGGAGGAGAGGGAGAAGCAGGCTTCCTGCTGAGCAGGGAGCCTGACTACGGCTCGATCCCAGGACCCTGAGATCATGACCTGAGCCGAGGCAGGGGCTCAACCGACTGAGCCACCCAGGCGCCCTGAATAGTTACCTTTCATTACTCTGGATAAATCATCCAAATTTAGTCGTACAAATAAAATATAAACACATTAAATAGAAATCAAGAAGGAATATATCTAGTGAACTGTCATCAGTTTTATATAAGCCTTTACTCTTTGTATTAGGCAAATAGGATAAAAATGTATACTTCAGAAAGAAATTTTATGTTGTAGTTGTTCTCAGAACTCAGCTCGGCAAAGTCTTAAAGGCATCAGCTCAGCTAAGTGCTATCTTCTTAATGAAAGCTGCACTTGACCAGCAAGTAATTACACGGTTTTCCCATATAACACATGGAATAAATTTTATTTGTAATTTCCCACTTTGAATACAAGTGTAATTATTTGATTTATTCTGCAGTTTTAATATTGTAGAAGATAAAAGTCTACACAGGAAAACAAAGCACAATTTCAAAATATAGGCAAAAGTCTTGCTTGATCATTTCCACTGTAAGTATATTAATATAGGCTCAGGGCCCTATAATGCATCATTCCAAAGGTTTTGTTCAGCTCTTACATTATGTGACATTTCTTCAAGTATTTGGTCTGTCATCCCTAATAGTATCAGATTTTTTAAAAAAGCTATAAATCTAATGATTTTCATTAGCTCCTCTGATTCAGATTCTTTTCATCCAAATCAAGAGTAATTTTCTTCTTGGGGTTCTTGAACATGATTTTTTTCTGTCTTTCACTGAAACACTTCAGTTGGAGTTTTTGTTGGCAGCCAGTTATATGCATGAGAACTTGTGCTATTTGGCGGACTCTGACAAGGTATTATTCATGAGTGTGTAAGCCTTTGATATGACTGTGTGTTTTTAAAAACTATTTTGTATCGACTTCTTGGATATGTGAAAGAAATTCCTTGATAATGTATTCTCTAAATAATTACAAAGAAATATAAAAACTCCAAATATCAATTTTATGTAGGTATCTACGGCCTTATAAAATTTACTTAGTCTAAATGTTTTACTAGTATCTTAGGCTTTTCAAATGAAACATCCATTCCCATGTTTTATATTTAATCTAGTTTTTTACTTACACATTCTGTTTAGAGATCTCTGACTTCATCAGCATGAGACCTATAAATAATTCTTTGAGTACACAGGCCAAAATATTATTACTCTTCTCAATCCCTGAGCCCCCACAACCTGACAGCCAACCTTCAGAAAAAGAACACCATTTTTTCTTCTGCATTCATTATGTGCTAATTAGTGTGTAAGAAATTATTAGATACCTTTTTAAAAGACAAAAGTAGGTTACCATACATTTTCCTTATTGTTAAAAGTAAGCTTAATGCATAAAAAACGTAGGAAGTGAATAACTAATACACACTGGATATAATCTACATAAAAATGCATCAGTATTATATGACTGGTCTTAGAAGGATGAACAGGAAGTCGTGTTAATTGAAAGCCCACAGACAATGATACACAGTGATTCTGTTGTGTGCTTTTTCCAAGTCACATTCTGCCTTTGAGCTGAGACAAACAGTACAAATAACCACATGAAAGATAACAAAAAGTTACTTGTTAACTAAAAGTTAACTAAAAACAGTGTAGCTCATCTCTTGATACTTTATTTTCTACATGTAGGGAAAAGGCTGCTAATGAAAAAAGTCAGCTTAAATATCCTGGAGAATGAAGTCCAGCTTTGGTTGGACACTTTATATCACGTATGTGACTCAATTCTCATTACTAAAACCAGAGTATGAGCTGTCATTATCTGTTCTCTGAAAGATACAAATTGAGGAAACTTCTAAATGCTTTAGAAGGATTATCATTCTCATAACTATTGGCAGAATCATAGAAGCAAAACTCACTAAAGAACCATTTCAAATAATGAATTGCCAATAAGATTAAGTGAGCATTATACTACCATTATGACCAACCATTTCAATCAGTAATGCCTTAAGCACTTAAGATTTGTTCAGATAAGTAGACTTATTTTGTCAAGGCCTTGTAATATTTTAAAGAAATTCTCTAGAGAGATCGTTTTGTTGGACTTTAAAGTTATGTGTCTCTACAGAGCAGTTACTAGCTTTGTACACTTGGTTCATAACAGCATACAATATGTACGGTACTTTAGGTCAACTGTAAATAATAGACAAAAAAAATCGTTATAGGGCGCCTGGGTGGCTCAGTTGGTTAAGCGACTGCCTTCGGCTCAGGTCATGATCCTGGAGTCCCCAGATCGAGTCCCGCATCGGGCTCCCTGCTCAGCAGGGAGTCTGCTTCTCCCTCTGACCCTCCCCACTCTCATGCTCTCTCTATCTCATTCTCTCTCTCAAATAAATAAATAAAATCTTTAAAAAAAAAAATCGTTATAATTAATGACATTCAACACTAAAAGCATTGTATACTTCCCCCCCCCTCAAGTACAGTGGAACATTTCCCCAACTTGTGGTCCATGAACTTTATAAATCTGTATGGTAATACTGAATATGAAATGAAAATGAAAGTATTCAGCTCTTATGTCTCATAATGTCATTGACCCTTAAAACTAGTCAGTATTCTGCATTCATTATTTTTAGAATAAATTGATGCAAACAGACAAAAAAACATCTTACCAACATTTGGAAGAATATATTCTAGGCATTGAGGTCATTTTTATCCTGTATCGATATGCTCTTCATGTATAAAACACATCTTTTCCCCAAATGAGTATCTTATATGTATCAAGACTTGTCTAGGTTAGAGATGATATAGAATATTTTTAATCCAGTTGATAATAAGAGAGTCAAAGTGTGTTATTATACACCACTGAGATAAAATAGATTGTGTAAGGTGTGCTGTTGATGCAGCGTGAGAGTCTGTTTTAGTAATGCAGGCATGAAACCTCGATGCTCCTGTCCTCATAAACTGCCACAGAATGTATTTCTCACTGAGACAATTTTTAGTAAAAATTACCTTATTTTTTCCCAGATTAAAAAAAAAAGCCCTTATCTATAATTTCATTTAATCTGAAACTCTAAGTGGTTTAATACTGATTTCTTTGTTTCTGCCTTGCAGGAGAGGTTATGCATCAGAGGTAAGGGCTTCATGGTGTTACATAAAGCTTACTAGGAAAATATTTGCTTTATAGGCAGGACTGATTTTCATTCTTTCATAGGTAGGGTATTTTCCTTTATTTCAATAAAACTTATAAGTATGCTCTGCTATTTATTGTCTTTTGTACCTGTTGCTGGTTTGTTCTGGGGTTTTAAGTGGGTGAACAAATATCAAATGCTCCCCTTTCCAAGGATAAATATATTGTTTCCTGAATTGCTATTACTCAGTATTGTGACATTAGCCCAGATTTTTTTTTTTTTCCTAAGGCTAGAAACTTACTCTAGCAACCTGGGACTTTTGTCCCTTTTACCAGAGTCCAAAGCTCCTTCCTAACACATGAGAGCTTAAGACCTTAAAGAGTTTTCAAGAGTCAGACTATGAGAAATCTCTGGCTTCTCCATCATGTTCATGTGACTCTTGGGTCTGTGGAGAAGGTGGTGGATGTTCTAGCCAGTGGGATTTGGCCCAGCTGTCCTGAAAGTGGTGCTGTGGCTGAGTTGAGCAGACGGCTTCCCAGTCAAGACAGTGAAGTGAGCTCACGACCCGACTGGCCACTAATTTAGAATGAACAAGTCCTAATGTATTTGGAAATCCAGAAGAATGCATTTAAGAATAACTGGTTTTCAGGGACAGGTGTCATAGCTAACAGATTGGATCAGACTATCTCTACCTTCAACTTCCTACTCCTTTAAAGGAATACCTTAACTAGACAAGGTCACTCACAGCCGTGTCATGGACAATCGATCCTCCCTTCAGTCACGTGGTTGTTCTCCTGGCCATTTCCAATGGCTGGTTTGCCACTGGAATGGTCTGCTGGAATTTCAATGCCCACGTTCCCAGTGTCATTCCCATGTAAGATTTGTGTTGTGTAACCATTCCCTCAAGGAGTGGATAAACCAAAACTTGAACTGTGTCTCTTGTTCCCATGTGTTTAAAGGGTAAATTATCAGGAAACAGACCAACAGACAGACACCATGTTTCCTTTGAGTGTGGGTGAGGCTGAGAGGCAGTAAGGAGTGATCCCTGCAAAATCCAAGGAAGGACAATTTCCCCGATCACAAAAGAATTTCCAAAATCATGCTCAATGCTTGACTGTAAGCAGCCCAGGTTTTGGTAAAAAGACAAGTGGGGAGCATTTCTTAAATATGACGATGAATATGTTATGACTGTATCATTATGTTATGCACTCTACCCTTCTCAGTAATGAACCTGATTACACTTGATGTGACTGGGGAGGAAAAAAAGGGGGCAATTTAAAACAGAGTTAAGTTTGTTCAAAAGGATCCTGTGGCACTTGAAATGCTTTTAAAATTGTAAATAACTTTTTACCCGAAAAAGTTTGAACCAAAAAGTTATACAGGTTTTCATTTATTAAAGGTTATTAACTTCGATGTTAATTAAAACAATGATGAAATGCAAACTAATTCTTTATTTCACATTCCAACATCAATAGTCAAAATATTGGTGGCTATCACAGGAATAATAACTCATAATCCCAAGGTAACCAGTTTTAAGCTGTGGCCTTTTTTTTCTCTCTTTTCAATCATGATCTCCCTTTTCCACTGGAATTATTTTCTAAACATTTTTCTATTTTAATTTCCTTTGGCAGCAACAGCAACTCCTGAGGCCTTCTCTTCTTAAACCAGAGGTATCAATTTCCTTTTTCTTTTCGACCTTGCTGAGTCACCACAATATTTTATGTAATGTTAAGGCCCGTCCTACACGCAGCAGAACGTAATCACATGGCATGATTTTATAAGACAGAGAAGGGGTGGTTTAAAGTGGAAACAAATACATAAGTAAGCAAGCAAATCACTTCTCTCTTGCTTGCGGGAGCTGAAATTGCAAATTTTTAGCTTCATTCTCTAGGAGTTAGACAAATAAGACCTTTGCTCCTATTGAAAGCAAGCTATCATTGAATGAGACAAATTATGAACCAGATCAGTCACTTGAATTAGTGGATCTAGATTCATCAGAACCATTCCTGAGATGAGCTTTGGAACAGGCAGTGTTTGAGGAAAGAAAGCTGGTGTCGGCACTGAAATATGTGATAAATAGTCTTTAATCATGTGACTGAAAATATACAGCCTTGGGCACATGTCTACTTCAAAGTGCCTGTGACATTTTCTTCTGCAATGAGGAAAAGATATTCAGAATTATATAATAAATGCATATAATTCATACTTATGCTCATACGCTAATTTTAAAAAAATGTTAATTTTAAATGTCTCTTCCTTTTGGCAGATTTAGTATTTTATAAGTTCCACTTAAAAATTATTCGTTGTATTCCTAAAAAAAAAAAAAAACAGAATCTTAATTTTATTAGAGAGAGGGTTTTTTATTTATTTATTTATTTATTT
>NC_138374.1:73766456-73789317 GCF_054177405.1 Leptonychotes weddellii | reverse complement strand
ATGTGGCTGTCCAATTTTCCCAACACCATTTGTTGAAGAGACTGTCTTTTTTCCACTGGACATTCTTTCCTGCTTTGTCAAAGATTAGTTGACCACAGAGCTGAGGGTCCATTTCTGGGCTCTCTATTCTGTTCCACTGATCTGTCTGTTTTTGTGCCAGTACCATACTGTCTTGATGATGACAGCTTTGTAATAGAGCTGGAAGTCCGGAATTGTGATGCCGCCGGCTTTGCTTTTCTTTTTCAACATTCCTCTGGCTATTCGGGGTCTTTTCTAGTTCCATACACATTTTAGGATTATTAGTTCCATTTCTGTGAAAAAAGTGGATGGTATTTTGATAGGGATTGCACTGAATGTGTAGATTGTTCTAGGTAGCATAGACTTTTTCACAATATTTGTTTTTCCAATCCATGGGCATGGAACATTTTTCCATTTGTGTCTTCCTCAATTTCTTTCATGAGTATTTTATAGTTTTCTGAGTACAGATCCTTTGCCTCTTTGGTTAGAATTATAACTAGGTATCTTAAGGGTTTTGGTGCAATTGTAAATGGGATCAACTAATCCTTAATTTCTCTTTCTTCTGTCTTGTTGGTGTATAGAAATGCCACTGATTTCTGTGCATTGATTTTATATCCTGCCACTTTATGAGTTCTAACAGTTTTGGGGTGGAGTCTTTTGGGTTTTCCACATAAAGCATATCATGTGCAAAGAGTGAGAGTTTGACTTCTTCTTTGCTGATTTGGATGCCTTTTATTTCTTTTTGTTGTCTGATTGCTGAGGCTAGGATTCTAATACTATGTTGAATAGCACTGGTGATAGTGGACATCCCTGCCATGTTCCTGACCTTAGGGGGAAAGCTCTCAGTTTTTCCCCATTGAGAATGATGTTCGCTGTGGGTTTTTCATAGATGGCTTTTATGATATTGAGGTATGCACCCTCTATCCCTACACTCTGAAGTGTTTTAATCAAGAAAGGATGCGGTAGTTTCTGAAATGCCTTTTCTGCATCTATCGAGAGGATCATAGGGTTCTCGTTTTTTTATTAATGTATTGTATCACATTGATTTGTGGATGTTGGACCAAACTTGCAGCCCAGGAAATAAACCCACTTGGTCGTGGTGAATAACCCTTTTAATGTAGTGTTGGATCCTATTGGCTAGTATTTGGGTGAGAATTTTGGCATCCATGTTCATCAGGGAGAGATATTCGTCTGTAATTCTCCTTTTTGGTAGGGGTCTTCGTCTGGTTTGGGGATCAGAGTAATGCTGGCCTCATAAAAAGTGTGGAACTTTCCCTCCCATTTCCATTTTTTGGAACAAATTCTTCTTTAAACGTTTGGTAGACTTCCACAGGGAAGCCATCTGGCCCTGGGCTCTTGTTTGTTGGGAGATTGAGGACTGCTTCAATTTCCTTGCTGGTTATGGGTGTGTTCAGGTGTTCTGCTTCTTCCTGGTTCAGTTTTGGTAGTTGATACATCTCTAGGAATGCATCCATTTCTTCCAGGTTATCTAATTTGCTGGCATAGAGTTGCTCATAATATGTTCTTATAATTGTATTTCTGTTGGTTGTGATCTCTCCTCTTTCATTCATGATTTTGTTGATTTGGGTCATTTTTCTTTTTGATAAGTTTGGCCAGGGGTTGATCAATCTTGTTAATTCTTTCAAAGAACTAGCTCCTAGTTTCGTTCAACTGTTCTCCTGTTCCTCTGGTTTCTATTTCATTGATTTCTGCTCTGATCTTTATTATTTCTCTTCTCCTGCTGGGTTTAGGCTTTATTTGCTGTTCTTTCTCCAGCTCCTTTAGGTGTAGGGTTAGGTTGTGTACTTGAGACCTTTCTTGTTTCTTGAGAAAGGCTTATATTGCTATATACTTTCCTCTCAGGACTGCCTTTGCTGTATCCCAAAGATTTTGAGTAGTTGTGTTTTCATTTTCATTTGTTTCCATGAATTTTTTTATTCTTCTTTAATTTCCTGGTTGACCCATTCATTCTTTAGTAGGATGCTCTTTAGCCTCCATGTATTTGTGTTCTTTCTGACTTTCCTGTTGTGATTGAGTCCCAGTTTCAAAGTATCTTGGCCTGAAAATATGCAGGGAATGATCCCAATCTTTTGGTACCTGTTCAGACCTGATTTGTGACCCAGGATGTGATCTAGTCTGGAGAATGTTCCATTTGCACTAGAGAAGAATATGTATTCTGTTGCTTTGAGAGGGAATGTTCTGAATATATCTGTGCGGTCCATCTGGTCTAGTGTGTCATTTAAAGCCCCTTTTTCCTTGTTGATCTTTTGCTTAGATGATCTGTCCATTTCAGTGAGGGGGGTGTTAAAGTCCCTCACTATTATTGTATTGTCAGTGTTTCTTTGCTTTTGTTATTAATTGCCTTATATAATTGGCTGATCCCATGTTAGGGGCATAGATATTTACAATTGTTAGATCTTCTTGTTGGATAGACCCTTTAAGTAGGATATAGTGTCCTTCCTCATCTCTTATTATAGTCTTTGGTTTAAAATCTAATTTGTCTGATATAAGGATTTTGGTGTCCATTATCTCCCCCCCCTTTCAATTTGGAGGTGTCTTTGGGTCTCAAATGAATGTCTTGCAGATAAATATGGATGGGTCATGTCTTTTGATTGGGGCATTTAGTCCATTTACATTCAGAGTAACTATTGAAAGATATGAATTTAGTGACATTCTACTGCGTGTAAGGTGACTGTTAACTGTTTATTGTCTCCGTTACTTTTAGGCTCTTTGCTTAGAGGACCCCCCCCCTTCAATATTTTTTGTAGGGATGGTTTGGTGATTGCCAGTCCTTTTAGTTTCTGTTTGTCCTGGAGCCAATGAGGTTTATCCAAGGTATGCTTTACCACTGACTGAAAACTTTTCACCTGGCTTCTAAGACACACATTAATGTGTTTTCGAAGTTTATGTAAATAGGAATAGATAGAATCATATGTTCTATTTGCACCTAACTTCTTTTGCTCATTGTTCTGTTTGGTAGAGTCTGTTATTGGGTGATGCAGTAGTGTGTATTTCATGGGCTTGTGCCTTGGTTCCAGTTTTTGGCTGTTACAAATGATATATTTTGGTGCACAATTGTACACATTTATGTGTAGCATATAAATGGATCTATATTGAATTTTTGTGAAAGGATGTGTATATATTTGACTTTTGTATTATTGCTAAACATTTTCCACTGGATTTGGTGGATTTATAATGTCTCCAAAAGTGTCTGAGAGGTCCAGTTGCTCCGTGTCCCTGCTAAAACGTGGTACTACTGATCCTTCTGTTTGTTTGTTGTAGCCATTCTGGTGGGTAAACTGAAGCAGTTTTAACATGAATTTGAACACCTTCGCTGAAGTATTTGTAAGCTGCAAAGTCACCGGAGAGTAGTAACATGAAGAAGCATCAAGGGAAATAGGGAAAGTGAATGGAGGTTATTAGATGCAAGAAAGGAGCACATGGGAGACCCGCCTGTGGCAATGGGCAGGGTGTGAAAGACAGAGGACAAGCAGTAACTACTAGAACATGATCACTACCAGGAGTAGTGCCAGCAACTAAATTCATGGCATAGAAATGGAGCCCAATGTTGCCATCTTGTTATTTTTGATCGCATTTTCTGATTAGAATTTGGGCAACTAATATCCACCATGAAGGCTGTGAATTCCACTTTGTAATGACTTTTTTCCCCTCTGACTTATTACTAGATCTGGACGAACAAAATAATAGATGACCTTAGGGATAAATACCGACCAATTTTCCTGTGGGTACTGATACTTTTTCCTCCCTCCCTTTTCTTACTTTATTGCACAATTCATTTGTTTAACTTTTGCAGTTCAGCCTACTTGAAATGTTAAAATATAATTAAAAATGGAAATATAGTTATTTGTGTATAGCTCAGGAAAAACAACTCTCTATACGAGCAGAATGACAAAATCAGTAGTGTTTAGAATTTAGAACTGAAAACTTTGAAGGGGCTTCTGCTCTTTTTTTAATAATTAAATTCAGAGTTAGCAGTATGTTTTAAAATGTAAACATCCTTGAGAGGTATCACAAATTAATGTCATTTAATGTATAAATGATTATGAGGAGATTCTTTCATAAATGTAATGAGGAGAAGCGCTCAGGGTGCTAGGAAGCTGTTATCAGGAAGGTAACTTTATCATTTCCTCAAGGCTAAAGTCTATTAATCATACATACTTCAACCTGAAGTGTCTACTGATAAGTTACTTTAACAGATTCAGCATTAGAAAAAAAGTACCTTTTTTACCCCTTCAGTTCTAATGACAACTATATTTCATGTCAGATAGAGCCAGAGAAAAGAAGTTTTGATTATGTTTGACTAACATATGTAATTAAAGTTTTTTGGCAGGAGTGTTCTGAGAGTCATGGGATTCTAGGTCTGGCAATAAATCTGAATTCATTCAATCTAAAATGTGGTAAGAATCTATTTTCAAATGCAATTTCTCTTTCTGAACAACAGGAGTTATCCATGGAGTCTGGAATTGATCCTGGCCAGGAATATGGACAAGATTATTACAGTTATGAGCATGGGTACATCTTCAGATTTTTTTAATCCAGTATCAGTGTTTTTTTAATGACTAATGAGCTATTGAATATTGTTACTAGCATTTGTGTTATAAATGTCACTTCATCTTTTAAAAGGGATTACATATCTACTTTTAGTTTCAATCAAGTTTTATCCATTTTTCTATATTCAGTTCTGGTTTGTTAATATTGACTACAACTCTAATGATGCAGTAAAATCATTCAAAACTATTTAAATGAGAAATAGAAGTCAAACATATTTGCTCAATTCCTGAATTCACCATTTCTGACACATGTTTAACATTTTATCTAACTAGTCAGCCTCAAGATTTGCCCAAGAGAAATTAAGAAAACATACTTTAGAATGCAGTAATATCAAAAGAGGAATGTATACACCATTCCAGACCATGTTTGAAGCAGATCTTCACTGTAAAGATAGAGATGTTATGTCCCGAATAAGCTATTTCCTGTTCTAAATTCAACTAATTAAGGAATGATATGCTCTTCTCTAAACACCAGTCTCTCCCAAAACTTAAATCTAAAATAACCTCTTTTTACTATTAATTCTAGGATACCATCATGGCAAAAACCATTGGCCATCGGGTTGTACTTCTCACTCTATGGTTTTATAACTAGTTGACAAGGAGCACAATAGGTGCTGAATGATGAGGACAAAGAAGAAAACAGAGGTCAGTCATGGTTACCAGGATCCCATGGAAACATGTTGAAGGCTGTGAGTTTCTGTTTCAGGTATGAGATGCCTCAATATGGAAGCCGTCGCCGTCTGTTACCACCGGCTGGACCAGAGGAGTATGGTGAGGTAGTTGGTGAAGCCGAGGAGGAGTATGAGGAGGAAGAGGTAATGCCATGATGTTTAACCCTATTTGAATAGCGTGCTGCCAAAAATTTCAAAAATCAGAAATCCTATTCACTTACTACTCTTTTTTCTGTAGAAATTTAATAACATGGACCATTTCATTGCCTTGTGTGTAGAAGGAAATTAATTCTGCAAATTTAATTTATTTCCTTCTATAAAATGTTAAATGCCTAGAATAAAGTTAACATTATAATCAAATATATTAAAACTATTTTGCAAAACGATGGTTACTTTGGTTCCCACGTTGTCGGGCATACCTAAAAATCATGGAAAAGTACAGTTATCAGAAGCAAAATATTACCACCAATATGTTTAATGGAATTCTATTATGCATGTTTTAATTAACATGAGTCATTTATATACTTTGCCTATAATTATTACTTGGAACATTTATTCAAAACAAAAACAAAATAAATGTCACTGTAGCTTTACCCTGTTCAAAAGTAAGAAAATATCACATGAACTATTCAGATAAAGTATCATAATCTCCTGATTATATAAAGAAAACATATGAAACTATTAAAGTGTAGGGAGGGAGAGAGGAGAGGTGATGATTACTTCTTTCTCCTTTGATCTAAGATGTAAAATAAATTCTGAATGAGAAAAAAAATTGGAAAACCTCAGCTTTTAGTATTAGAAAGTACAAGCCAAAATACTTTCCATCTGTATGCGGTGGGGATGAACCGTGGAGAACTGGGTGCTTATTCTCTGAACCTAGTTATAACCCTGCAGAGTCATCCCTCCTTGACCTGTGTGGGACAAGGTCACATCACAACCATCCCCCCGCTGACGGTTCAATTGCATTTTCGTGATTTTCAGGAAGAGGCAAAGAAAATTAGAAAACCAAAAGTCCAAGTTAGAGAGCCTAGTGAGGAGGAAGAAGTAGTGGTCACCATTGAGAAGCCACCACCAGCCAAACCCACGTACACAACATGGAAGAGAGCCAGGATCTTCCCAATGATTTTCAAGAAAGTTAGAGGTCTCGCTGACCAAAGGGGCCTCGCCGAACTTGAGGGGGAAGAGTGGCAGAGACACCTTGAGGAGGTGGATAAAGATTATCTGAAACTCACTCTGGACCAAGATGAAGCCACGGAAAGCACAGTGGAGTCGGAGGAGTCATCATCCAGTGACTACACTGAGTACAGTGAGGAAGAATCCGAGTTCAGCGAGTCAGAGACCACTGAAGAGTCGGAGTCAGAGACACCTTCGGAGCAGGAAGAGAGCTCGACTCCTGAGTCTTCAGAAGAGTCAGAGTCCACAGAGTCAGAAGGGGAGAAGGCCCGGAAAAACATCTTTCTGGCCAGAAGGCGGCCCGTCGTTCAAGAGGTCAAGGAGGTCAAAGGGAGAAAAGAGGAGCCCCCTGAGGAGCTGGAGGAAGAGCCCAGGGTGGAGGAAGCAGGAGAGGAGAGTGAGCAGGTCCTTGAGGAGGAGCCAGCAGGCCTTGAGGTCCCTGAGGAGGAGGAGGAGGGCAGTGTGGAGTCGGTGGGGGCAGGTGGGGACAGCGAGGAGGACTCTGAGCCGGGCCGCAGTGTCAGCAGCAGCGAGAGTCAGTCCGGAGGGCCATGGGGCTTCCAGGTGCCCGAGCAGGCCACCAGCAAGAAAGCACCCCGGGAGCAGCCCCCAGGAGCCGACTCTGAGGGTGACAACACAGCTCTCTGAGCCAGGGCCCAGGAGGTGGGAGTTTGCTGTGGCAAGTGCTCTTGTGTGCCGTGCTTTCTGTGTGCTCTCTGCAATGACAAGCCAAGGGAGGAACATGATCGTGACCTCTAGCTGACCTAGGATTAGAGGCATGCCCGGAAAGGGAGCATACGAGCGCTACAAGTAGACTTGTACATCAGAGTGCATTAGGGTCAGACTGACTCATCTTCCTCTATTAGCCATTTCCAAGACAAATCATGAGTCGATAGTATCTCCTAGTGGAATTTCTGTGAATCCACTATGGCATTATGCATTACCAGTGATGCCCTGCCTGGTCAATGGATTTTAGGACTACCTGGGGCTGTTTTTATTTCATCTGTAGACAATAAATCCTTAGGATAAAACCGGCAACAAATGAGACCTCTTAAAAGTCTACTTTTGCATATATGTACATTTCAACTGGCAAAAGTATTATAAAAAATATCACGAACATGTTCAAATGGGTTTGTATTAGGAGATAAATGAACTTAAAAGTTTTTACCATTTCTTTTCTTTTCCATTGTGGATATGAGTTAAAGTGGATGTAGGAAAAAAACTGAATTTTTACAAAACTTTTTTCTGGGTAAGTAAACATAGTAAATTTGAAATATATATCTGGAAATCAAAAAGCATGGCTTACTTAGTCCAACCCATTGGTAGTTCACATATTCTAAAAATGTGATACTATTTTGAGAGTAACCTAGTATTGGTTAACCTTTGCTCTTTGCCATATCTCATGTGGGTTGGTAAAAGAAAAATAAATTTGTAGACATGTCCATTGTGTTCCAGTTGCCTACTAGAGGAAAGTTTACAATCATTCGTTTTCATTTTTGTGTATTACTGAATCAATGATTCAGGATGGGAAAATACTTTCTTTCAAGTTCACATATATTTAAATAAAATGATCCAGAAAACCAGGATACGTCACGTGAATACAAAAAGGATACAAAAATTGTGGCTATTATATTAGCAATTAGAATGATGTGGGTTAAAAACATCTTTAAAATTTGGGAAAAGGAAGTATTAGTATGAACAGAATATACTAATACTGTGTGTTCCCTTCTATTGAACTTCTCGGAAGAGTAGAGCAACTGTAGAGCAAACAATGGATCAGATCCTTACCTAAATATAAATAATAAACCTTTTTTTTTTCCCATATAGAGCAGTACTTTGATCTAAAAAAATACAAGTGCTTCCTGAAATGTCTGCTTTTTTTTTTTTCTTTTTTTTTTTGAAATGTCTGCTTCTTAACCGAGCAACACTGTCTTCAGAAGTGAAGCTCTAAATCAGTGGACAGTTGGCGGGAAGGAATGTGCTGTTAATAATATTGAGTTTCTTCTCTCCCTTTTGAGTTCTTTAACCTTCTATGGCTTTCTATCAGCGTTTCTGAATTTCACAGACCTTGTCATTGTTGCCCCTTTCATTCCTTTGACAGTGACTCCTTGTTTTTGATTTTGGCAGTGGGCGAGAAAAAGAATGATCAGGTTAGTTGTGGATCGCGAGTACGAAACGAGCTCCGCCGGAGAAGACAGTGCTCCGGAGTGTCAGAGAAGCCGCCCTCACCGTCCCACCACACACAGTAACATCAACGGCGACATCTACATTGCCCAGAACGGGTCTGTGGTGAGAACCCGCCGTGCCTGCCTCACTGACACCTTAAAAGCAACTTCCCCTGTCCGACTGGGGAGGCATTTTAAGAAACTTGACAAGTTGGCAGTGACACACGAGGAGAATATCCCCCTGAACACGTTATCGAAGGGGCCGTTCTCTACCGAGAAGATGAACACGAGACCCACTCTGGTTACGTTTGCCCCTTGCCCTGTGGGGACCGACGGTACCGCAGGGAAGCCATTGGGGCCCAGGCTGAAAAGCACAGTTGAACAGGAGTCCATGGTTGACAGTAAGAACATCAAGGAGACTTTGGAATTCCCTAGTGACCACACGCGCTCAGACGACGAGGAGCTTTGGATGGGCCCCTGGAACAACCTCCATATACCAATGACAAAACTGTGACTGATTTTTTTAAAAAGTTATTTTGATTTTTACTTCAGTTTTTAATAAACTGTGCTTTTTATTGTCACTGAGAAAATGATGTATGGGATTTATATCATGCACACAAGCTAAAACTTTGAACAATATGCTTTAAAGTTTAAAAAGAGACAAATTTGCACTCGCCTTTGTATCAATTAATTGTTCTTCCCAGAAAATCTTTCTGGACAGACTCTCAATTCTCTGAATAACATATCATTTAAACTTACCATTTAGCTGTTTTGTTGGATCTTTAATTTTTTTCATTTTAATAAATGAGAAATAGTAAGTTATCATTTCTATTTTGTCAGTTAACCTAGATTAGTCTTCAGCTCTATCTTCACAGAACACTTTTTGGCACATGTTGTGAATTTAGTTTTCATAAAAATGGGAAAAATTATATTAGAGCATTTTACAGGTAGTGGGTTTATACAGTTGCCGTCTATACCATCCTGATTTTTTTAAAGGAAAGAATTACAGAGTGATAGCAAACGTGAGAATCTTCTGTAAATTACTGAGAATCATGAGCCTATTTTCCTTATTGTCCAACATAGTTTTTCAGATTTTTACATATGCATTTGTTGACCTTTTAAATAACACTTGAAATTGTATCTCTTTTATAAATACTATTCACAACTTTCCCTGGCATCTCCCCCACTCTGACCCCTTCGCACACATACTTCACAAACACTCTATCCACACCAAACATAGTAGGTGATTTAGTTTCTCCATCTGAAGTTAAATAATTTCTGGAGCATCACAGAAATCTCACCCTCAGCAAAAGCTTACTGAGGGAGGAAAGGATCAAATAGGCAATAATGCATCTAGAACCACAACTTCAGTATGGAAGATGTAGTAAGATCAGAGAAGTCTCACATTAATGTCATTGGTCATGAATATTTTATAAACTCAGTATAAAGGCATTTGGCAGGGTCAAGAATTTATATAATAGGTGAAATGCCTATGAAGGGTATAAATCCATAGCTTCAATCACTTCTCCCAGGTACAGCTTATTTATAGAATATTTTAATACCCATAATATTTATGTGCGTATAGTGCAGAACCACAATATGATTGCCTGGGCATTTTTTTTTTTAATCAAAAAACACAGTTTTGATTTTTTACCACTGAACAAAGCACAGTGTTTCATCATTAACAAAAATGAAAACCAAGTATTCTTTCCAAAAAAACAAAAAACAAACCCAAGAAACTTGCCTTGTGTGTTGCATACTCTCCAGATGTTAAAAGGATGACACGATATGAGAGAAAACTCAGAACTGTATTGAATATGACTTCGTATGATACTGAGTTCACCTCAAATTTTGCACAGTATTGACCAAGTTCAGATTTCAATAAAATTCTCATGCATGCTTATTATATGGTTGAAAGAGACTGAATAATGCACTATTAATTTCTCTCACCTGTTTCATAGTTTAAAAATAGTTGATTATAATGCTGTTTCCTTATTTCCAAAGTGAATGAATTGTATGTAACATGAACTTGCTAACTTATGTAACTAGTATGGTTTAATTTCAGGTTTCAAAAAGTACTTGAGATCAAATGCAGGAACATCTCATTTATCTGACATTATTGGAAATCAGTGCCTTCTATACCCTTACTGGAAAAACTGCCAGCATTAACTGGAAAGAAATATGGCATTCTAACATTAGGTTGTTAGAAATATAGTCTTGCTCACACCCCCAGGTTGTACTAAACAAAAATCCACGTTCTCACAAGATCCCAAGGTGGTTGGTACGCGTATTAAATTTTGACAAAGAATGACCCATACCACTGAACTCCAGAGCTTACTCCTTAAAGCACCAAAGCAATTGTTTTTAGTATAACATACATCGGATAGAAGTTAGATTGTGCATATTATATTTTCCTACCTGTTCAGTCAGAGATCACTAACTATACTATTTCCCTAACGTCTGAGGGTCATCTCACCTAGCATCCCATGATGGTCTCTGTGCAAAGAGCTTTATCTGTTTTTCTCCCTCCCTTTTCAGGCTGTGGTATTTAACTAATTTTGTCACTTTGCCTCTCTCTAAAATATATCTTCCAGTTTATTTCTAATTTCCTGGTGAGAAAGTCTGTGTCTTTGTTTTGCATATTATTGAAAAATTATTAAACCCTAGATAGGGATCAGGCATGTGGATTCAAACAAAAGTCTGGCAATTCGCAGAAGCTTTTTGGGATCGCTATTGGGATCTGAGTGCTGTCTGAGAGATCTGAAGTTGGCCGAAAACTAAAGTCTAGATAATATGAGATGTCACTGTATTTTAAGGTTCACTTTTTACAAGGAAACATCAAAATATCACAAGCTACTTAGCAGACACATTTGAGCAATTTCCAGTTGACCGCTTCAGTAAAAACAATAAAGCTAAGCAGTATTCACACAGAGCAACCAAACCAAACATTTGGTCAGTATATTTTGAGGTAAAGTATACACAGCAGCAAGAACAGTACCAACTAAATAAGTCTGGACTGAATCAGTTACTTGATAGGACTTTCACTGTTCTAGAACACTCTGACTCAGGATTAAAATTGTGGAACCCAGGGGAGATGCCCACATAGTTTAAATTTAATACTTGATATAAATGATGTTTCTATGAACTTATAAAGAAATTGGTGGTTGTTTTTCCTAGATAGGCATAGTGATCGTTCTTAGTCAGTACTGGCTTTTGATCAGGAAGAAGGAACAGGAGATCCCAGCTGGTTAAGATGAGAACCAACTGATAGGACTCTCTTATTGCTAAACCTGCAGATTTCGGAAGGTCTCGAGGGCAGGAAGGGCGGGGGGAGGAAGAAGGAAAACTAAGTTGACAGAACATTTGTGACTCTATGGCCATCAGCTCACAGATGCCAACCTCTGAGCCCAGCCTTCTCATTTTCATTAATTATAGACGCTGAGTTGTTATAGAATCATAACTGTAGGTTAGCCAAAAGCATCTTTTTAAATCCAGAAAAAAAGAAGTTTGCCTTGAATTTTACATGTGATACATCATTTGTGTTATTAGGCCACTTTGTAGCTTTTTGGGTTTTTTTTTGTTTTTGTTTTTTTAGACATTGTTAACAGGGAGGTTAAAATGTATTATTTATCCTATGTAGTTCTTCCAAAGGGGATATGGTGGACACTATTAAAATATCATTAATTGCATTTATGGATCATAGAGCCTGAAAAAAAAAAACTGAATTTTGATGCTTGAGGGAAGACATGTTCTTTCTTTTATTTCATGAGTTTTTCTTTTTCTCTTGTTCTGCTCCACTGTCTGCACTCTGCCCCAGAAGTGCACCTTCTGTACACCACGTCAATTAATTCGTAAAATAGGCAGAAAGTGCTAATAATCTATTCTCAGGGCAGATGCACACTGGTGCCTGCAAATAACACAGCGATAGGCTGAGGGATAGGTTCAAAATAATATTGAGGACCTCTATTTTTTTGATTGTTTCTTTCTCTTTTCAAATGATACCATGAATTCCTTTGGTTTACTTTTCTCTCTTTTGTTTTTGCATTTGTGGACCTCGATCTTTATAATGATCTTTACTCTTTAGATTCATTTTTCACTGCAATCTACTTTAAATTTATGGTAAGTTAAGCACATGTATGGAAGATGTGAACTTTGTCTATGGTTTGGGAAATTATCAACACATTCACTGCTTTCCCAATTTCTTTATTCAAACACCTGTTTTTCCTTAACAAATATGTTACTGTATGAGGAATATGAATTAGAAACTTTCAGTTAAAATGCATTGTTACTCACCACACAATGTTTCAAAAATAAATTTCCATTTAAAAAAAAAAACTGTTTCTCATTATTCTGTCAGGTGAGGATAAAAATCAGTAACTATTTTCCCATTTACGTGTTTAATATTTCAGTTTGATAGTACAAAGGAAAACCTGCTCTGCAGACTCTTATCTTTGAATGATGCAGAGAAGGGAAGTGTCCTTAAAACCCTCATCCTTTTATAGACATTTCAGTCATGTACACAAGTCACCAAATTCTAAGAAGGATGGACACGGTATTTCCTAAAATACTGGCTGTTTAAAAAACTATATAATCACTTAAACACGAAAGTGTTCATATACAATCAGTTACATTCATAGAAATACTAAATAGGGAGCAACTGGGTGGCTCAGTCGGTTAAGCGTCTGCCCTCGGCTCAGGTCATGATCCTGGGGTCCTGGGATCAAATCCTGCATCAGGCTCCTTGCTCAGCGGGGAGTCTGCTTTTCCCTCTCTCTGTCCTTCCCCCCACTGGGGCTCTCTCTCTTTCTTTTTCAAATAAATAAATGAAATCTTAAAAAATAGAAATGCTAAATAGAATAACTATATCAAAAAGCATGGTTGACATGAAGTTACATTATATCTTTAACATGATAGAAGGCTGATGTTTCAGAGATTTACAATTTGTACACCTCTATCTATATCTAATTTTCCATCTATCCACCTGACTCGTATTTCCCTATTATAACTTTGTAATGCAGCTGATGATATAATAATGTCAATCGCCTTTTCTCTCAAACAATCAGGATCGGGAAGGATACATTTTCTAAGACAGCCATCATGAATAGAGAGAGAATTCCTGGTCCTTTGCCATTCTGGTGTTCATCACAGACAGATATCTCTGTATCCCTGTATTTCTAGAGCCTACATGCCCTACATGAACAACAGCTGTTAAGGAAAATATTGAGTGAGTTCATTCTTGGCCCAATATTGTGTAACTTTGGGCATGTCATTTTACAATTTGCCCCCTTCATTGGAATATGGCAATAATAACATTCACTAAGAGGTAAAATTGGATATTTAATCTGAACCTATTTTGACATCTCTATAATGCTACATGTACAGAACAAAAGATTAGAAAATTTCCTTTGCATTCTTCTTCATAAATAGGCCTTCTATTATTTTACTGGCTAAATGCCAGTATACTTTATGTTTTTTTTTTTTAAGATTTTATTTATTTATTGGACAGAGACAGTGAGAGAGGGAATACAAGCAGGGGGAGTGGGAGAGAGAGAAGCAGGCTTCCCACTGAGCAGGGAGCCCAAGGCGGGGCTCAATCCCACGACCCTGGGATCATGACCTGAGCTGACAGCAGACGCTTAACAACTGAGCCACCCAGGCGCCCCAATGCCGGAATACATTTTATCAATCTATTCCATATAGTAGGTATTCTAAGTTACAGGTATAGGTCTTCAAAGAGAAAGATAAATTTATAGAATTTCTCCCTAGGACTTGAGCTTCTGTGTATAAAAAAAAAAAAAGCACCAGTGAATGTGTACAAGGGACCACTGTGAGGTCTCGTCCAAAACCTGCTTCATTTTCATCTAAACACGTACCTTAAATGCATCTTTCATGTAATCACTGAATTACAATGGTTCTTTTGAATTTGTTGTGAAAGAGAAGGTTTTTATCAAAATCTGTCCCTGTCACCTTAATCTCAACATCATGATTTACATAAAGGAGCGTACTGATGAAAGATGGTATGGAAATATCAATATCTGTGATTCTGGGTCCCTTTGCTACCTACTTCCCAGGAGATTTTTTTACCTCTGCCATCTCCTATAAAGAATTCTGATCTCTTGGGCGCCTGGGTGGCTCAGTCGGTTAAGCGACTGCCTTCGGCTTAGGTCATGATCCTAGGGTCCTGGGATCGAGTCCCGCATCGGGCTCCCTGCTCTGTGGGGAGCCTGCTTCTCCCTCTCCCACTCCCCCTGCTTGTGTTCCCTCTCTCGCTGTGTCTCTCTCTGTCAAATAAATAAATAAAATCTTAAAAAAAAAAAAAAGAGAATTCTGATCTCTCAAACCCTTTAAAAATATCATTCATAGGACAACGAGGAGAGAGAATGAAATTTTAACTAGCTTTTAGATAGGTAGATGGTAGGTATTTGTAGATATAGATATGTAAATGGTACCTATATAAATGGTGTATACACATAAAAATGGTATGAGCCCATATCCACATATTTAAATTGTTTTACTTTAGTTAGATATTTAAATTCATAGAAATAAAACAATACCTTTATCCAAATGCTACTTTTACTGAATCTCACATGTCACGTAATTTTATTTATCCTATTAAACTCACCATCGATATCAGTGTGTGTTTTCTCCAGAGGGACAGGTACTTGTGCATATAATATTAAGACAGTTAATTTTTGGGGTGGTGTGGGGAAGGGGAGGTTAGAAATATATACTCCTGATACAACAAATATTTGTCTTTTAAAAGGAGGCATAGATACTGTCTGCCTTTTCAAACTAATCCTTAAAGGCTTATTTATGCCAACATGTATAATTGAGACATTACAGTAGAAACAGTACCTAAACAGCATTATTAGGTTTATATCAGGTCTTTGCTACCCCCGAGAGACAAAGTTATCCAAAGAACTCTAAGTCTTGATTTTACTGCTAAAATAATTTGGGTCCTAAGCTAACCAACACATCATTATCTAGCCAATTTTTCAATGTACATATCAGTCAGTTTCCCACTGTTGCTTAAGGAATACATTTTGGTTCTAGTCATTCCCTGGTTACTATTTTCCATCGGTCACATCACAGAATCTCTGGTTCGGTTTCCGTAACCATGAAATGAGTTTGGACAGAAGAGTCTTGGGGCCATTCTGAGTTGAGGCTGAACTCATGGGAACGGCATTACCTGGGACTGAAGAAGCCTGACTGTGCCCATCCCCCCCACATCATGTCTTTACAGCCCATTTCAGAACAGAAAGGTGTCGTGGTGATTTACAAAAATGCAGAGACTACAAGAGGTGGAATAAGGTTGAAAGAATGAGACAAAGGGAAATAAAGATGAGACAAGAGTAAATACAGTGGTTACATTAGCACTTATGTGCCCCATGGTCCTAGACATTAGTTATTAATTTAGCCCTAATCTCCCCCAGCTGTCAGACCAAAAAGGGAAGTATAATTAGTCACAAGATTCATAGTGTGCATAAAGTTAAGAAACAGTCATTGGAGAGAAGTCAGCTTTGCTTGTTGCCAAGACTCGAGAGAAATTCGTCCTAAGGGTCTTTAGAAAAACTCTGCTATATGATATATTGGCTTAGTTGCCGCCATTCAAATCTCATTTCTGTAGGTCTGGGCTTTCTCTTGGCCAGCTCACAAACGTCAGCCTTCCTTCCAGGAGCTCTTCCAGTGTTTAAGTCCCTGACTATTCCCGTTATCAGTGTTTCCCACAGTGATTACTCCAAGAGTAGATTGCCAGAATATTTCCTCCTTCCTTCCACTAGCATTCTGTCTTGCCCACAGATTTATATTAATCCCACTTTAATTAAGTCATTAATCAAAGGCTGGGTTGTAAAGGTCTGCAATTTTCACAGCTCTGAGGCTGTGCTATTCGCTGATGATGGCATATGCAAATGCAGACTGATTTCTTTATTCTGAACATAGACTTGTTCTCCCCTTGAAATTTGAGCCTGAATTTAGAGAACATTTTTTTTTTAGACAAATGAAACTAGCTCTTATAGATAAAAATTTGAGGAATATGTCATCCCCTTAATTGCTGGACTAATTTAGCCTAATTATGTCCAGTATATTAATTAGTATTTCATATTCATATATTTGGAAAAGAATGGGTGTGGGTAGTGTTATTTTTGGCGATCTCTTATAAACCAGTTCTCCAGAAAACAAACAAATAAAAACAAATCAAAATGGTTCGTTGTGTTTTCAGATTCCCACCATAATCACGGACTGATGGCTTCATAACCAGCTTGCCAAATCCTTGCACTCAACCTCGGCCTTACCGGCCTGTATGGACTGCTTTGCATGGTTTGTACTAAGCACCAACTTTCACCCTCCAAAACAGCAGCAGAAACTGTTTCTGGAAGCCAAGAAAGGCTTTACAGAAGGATATGCCTGAAAGACAACAGCAAAGGATCAATTAGACAAGTCTCCTCCAGCCGTGGGAGAGGAGAGACCACGAGAGGACGGGAGGATGCCAGCCGAGCAGAAAGGCCATTTTGTGCCAAGACCAGAAATGTAACAAAATTATATATTCACGAAACGACCAATAATTCCATTTCACATGTTAACGGAATGCAATGGAGTAGGGTGGGGTCAGAAAATGTAAGATGAGCCTGTGTCTCAGGCAGGAGCTAGACCATCAAAGAACCTACTTCCATCTTATCACAGACAAATGGGTAACCACTTAAAACAACCTCGCAGGACAGAAGATCGCGTAAGAAGCTCTGTATATAAGATGAAGGGGAAGATTCCTAAGGAAAAGGTTATGAGTAAGAGAAAGAGAAAACATTTCAGCCCAAAGGCCTGGATTCAAACCTCAGGTTACTGATGAATACACTAATGGGCCCAAGGACCCAGGACAATGTTGTCATTTCTCCACTCTTCCTGTTCCTGTTGAAGTTAGCATCACCTGCCCTTACAATGTGGATTTCAACCCAGATCCTCTCATTCACTTTTCTTTCATCTGGTATTGAAGCTGCCATTTCATGTCAAGCTGGATTCCTGCCCCAAGTGGCTGTGCCTGTCTTGCCATGGGGCGCTGCTGTGACTCATTCCTGACAATCAGTTTTATCTATTTTTAATCCCTTCTGGAGGCTATGAATGGGATGTCTCCACTACTAACATGTTTCAGGTGACCATGCTATGTCTCTAGCCCCTTCGGTCAGTTAGAGACACAGCACTGCGGGCTGGAAACTCATCTCTCATCTTCCTGCTTCCGGACCGTTCAGTCGGACAATGAAGCACTCAGTCTCTCAAAGGCTGACCCACAGTTAGGGGATTCGATGGACCTTCTGTGTTCGCTCCCACCCACACACATCTGGAGTTTTTGCACATACTGGGATGGCAACCTCAAAAATGAACTCACAAATATTTCTAATTCTTCCTCCTCCACCCCTTCGTGCTCCACACACCTCAGTGACACAGTTTGGTCCTTCCCTGTGGCTGTCTTTCCAAAAGGGTCATCTCTTCTTGGCTGCTTTCTGATTAATGAACAGAACAAGGGGGGTGGGGTGGTACCTACATAAGCCTACTTTAAATTTTGAGATTTTGCCTTGACAATTCTTGGCCTTGTTTATTTTTACTGGTAAAAGTAACCCAAGCCCAGCCTGGTTGTACACCCTCCGAGTGGTAAGATGATGGAAGGAGCCAGACAGATTCAAGTGTAATAATGATGCAGACATCTGGATTAAAAACACGCAGTTTCTCTTGCACTTAGCACTCATGATTGAAAGGCTTGGGTGCAAACAGAAGGTAATCACAGAAGAGGTGAAATTATAGGCACTAGAACAGGCCATGCTAACACCACTGTGGTGGAGGGGGAGCATCTCCCCAAGTTCCTGGGTGGGAACGAGGCACCTGAGAGGGACACACAGCCTAAACCAAACTTCATCCACATCTCGAATTCTGGCCTGCTGCTGCCCCTGTTAACCCTCCCCGCCGTGCCCTAAAACAGGACAGTGCATGTGGATGCCATTCTGCTCTTCCGGAAAGCCACCATGAGAAATAAGCCTTAACTTTGTGATGATAATATGCATATTTCTTCACTAAACCAATGTGAGCATGGTCCAAATAAGGTTGTACAACAAATCTCGGAGTTCATTGTGAGCTTTTGGGTTATGTGTTTCTCCGGGGGCCACAAATCACCTCCATTAGGACTGATGTTCATTTTGGCCCATTTATTGCCCCAAAGAGCAGCAGGCTGATCTAAATTTTTTTGCCCAGGTCACAGTAAGTAACGGCCTCGCCTTGGACTGCCTCTTGGCTACCTAGCATGAGAATTACTGACCCCCTACAGGACTTAGCATACTTAGCTGTGTCTGGTACCCTGGGCCCATAATTTGGGGCAAAGACTGGCTTTATAATTCCTGGAATCCTGTTGATAACTGCCTTAACTAAGCTTGATGACATAGTTATTTCTGGCCTCTGTCAGATTAATTAGAACGGCCAGTGGAGTGACACACTTCTAGACTTTTCAAATTCAGTCAAGAACACATCAGGCACACGGGGTGATGGTTGATAAAGGAAATCCACCAAGATTCAGGAGCATCTCTTAAAGTTGCTCACTGCAAACACAACCCTGAGAAATGACCCTGAGTAAAGAGCTATGAGGCCTTGGATTTCCCCCCGTTTCACCCTGAGGGTGTTTTTGTTACAGACTTTTAATGAGACCAAAGTGTGAATGGCTTCCCCTAGAACCTGAGAGGGCAGATTGATAGCAAGTTACAAACTGTGGATTTTTAGTCCATTTTGCCACTGTGTGCTCACAGTGTCTTCTGTGCCATTAGGAAGCCAAGGTCATGCCTTCTCCAACATAATCTAGATCTCAAGTCTGGAGGAAAGGGGGCTCCCATTATATATATATAATATACATAAAATTTCTTCATATTTTATAATATATTTATAATATAAATATATATCATACATATATAAATACATTCTGAAGGGAAATATGTATATATATTCCACAGAGAAAAAGTCTGATGGTATATTTGTACTTTATATTTCTTTTATGTTAAGTGTGGTAATCAGAATTCTTGAGGTTTTTTTATTTTGGCCAATTATCTGAATAAAAAAATAAAAGAAGGCTAGCTGTTTATTTTTTTTAAAGATTTTATTTATTTCAGAGAGAGAGAGCATGAGCAGGGGCAGCAGGGGGGGAGCAGAGGGCAAGGGAGAAGCAGACTCCCCACAGAAAGCTAGTTGTTTATAATTTTTTTCATCATAATTATCTTTAGACCAAAGGTGCTAATGGGTGCTCTAGGGAACACTGTTTTGGAAATGAATTTGTTTAATATTATTATATTATACTTGATGATCTGAAAGACAGAAGAATGTGGCCTTTAATGAAATATCTAGCAAGACTAATTTGAAAGGTGCTAAACACACCATCAGAAGCAAATTAGGGGCACCTGGGTTGATCAGTCAATTAAGCGACTCTTGATTTCAGCTCAAGGCATGATCTCAGGGTTCTGAGATTGAGCGCCATGATGGACTCTGATCTCAGTGGGGAGTCTGCTTGAGATTCTCTCCCTTGGCCCCTCCCCACTGGCACACCCTCCCTCTCTAAAATAAATAAATAAAATCTTAAAAAAAAAAGGAACTTAGAAAAACATGAATAATTGAAACAAATTCATATTTTGCACAAAATTACTCAAGGAAGTCTAAATCAAATGAAAATAATGTTCCCCTACTAGCAAAAGGGACAATCAGATTGGGAGAGAAATTGCCGCACCTAATGGGAAGCACTGCCTTGATGAATGCAGGACTTTCTCGGCTGAGAACAATTCAACCAACATATTTTATTTAAAAATAAGCAACCAGCTTTTGAATGATCTGCCTCTCACATGGAGAATCACGCTAACCCCTGAGCCGTAGTTTATTGTCATGGAAAGAATAAATTCATGGCTGATGATGAGCTCACTTGTCATAGGAAATGCTATAGCCTTTCCTTTAAAATATTCCCTAAAGTATTTGGCTGGCCCCTGTAACTGCCTCCCTTATGGTGCCAAGCTGTCTACTCAAGTTTTCCTGGATACAACACCTTGGAACAGAATACAGCGGCCAAGGTTCCAGGAAATGCCGCAGTATATACAGTAGCTTACGTACAAATGCATTATCTCATTTCTCTCAACAAATCGTCTCTCTGCCATGAAACGTTACAGTCCTTGTATTCCATGACAATCCTCTCCTGACGGCGCCTCCCACTTATGTTCCGTCCCCACTCATGAGCACTTGCTCCCATAATCATAAATGCCTCGCAGATTACCCCCGCTTTGGGGACAGCCTAGCACAGTTACCTCCTCCGTTGGTCCTGCTCTTTGCCCTTCAAGACCCTGTCTTTTTCTTCCTCTTGGACCCCCAGCTTCTACAGTCTCAAGGTTAATTGTGGTGGTTGTTCTGTAAGCCGAGTCACCACCAACACCAACAGCTACCCCTTCCCAACACAGCGTGAACCACCAGCTACTGTGCACGAAATTACATGGTTGGTACGGCGGCCCTAGGAAGATGCTACCTTTAGTATTTCTACTTGGCAAATTAATTAAAAAAGTGAGTTAAAGGAGGCACACAGAGGTTATATCTTATACCCAACGTTATGGATCTTCTAAGTGGCGAAGCAAGGATTTGGGAGCAGATAGTCGGACTCCAGAATCTGAGTTTAACCACTTGGTTGATAGAGAAAATTGCCCTGGGCCAGTATGGAAAAGGGACATCTTTGAATAAGAACTTAGTGCAAAGGAGAAGCTCAGCCTCTGTAGCTACAGGTGCAACCCCAGCTCGGAGTCAGGCTTTCAGCTAGGGGTGTGTTCTCACAAAGACCCAGCCTTACATCTTGGTCACTGCTGAGTGACCAATTCTGTGCTCAGTATCACATGCCAAGTCAATCTTAGACTTATTAGGAATATACATAAATATAGTCTACATAAAAGTTTTATTGGGGCGCCTGGGTGGCTCAGTCATTCAGCGTCTGCCTTCGGCTCAGGTCATGATCCCACGGTCCTGGGATCGAGCCCCGAATCGGGCTTCCCGCTCAGCGGGAGGCCTGCTTCTCCCTCTCCCACTCCCCCTACTTGTGTTCCCTCTCTCGCTGTCTCTCTCTCTGTCAAATAAATAAATAAAATCTTTAAAAAAAAAAAAAAGTTTTATTGTACCCACTTCAAAAAACCCGAGTCTGTCAATTGACATCAGTTGATAAGTCTATACATTGATTCTTCCATCAGTTAATACTAATGCATTTTAGGGAGGGGCAAAAGATGGTGGAGGAGTAGGGGACCCTATTTCAACTGGTCCCCGGAATTGAGCTGGATATCTACCAGACCACTCTGATCACCCACAAAACCAGCCTGAGGTGCAAGAAGATCTGGATCTCTACAAACAGAATATTGCAGGAGGTTGGTTTTGAGGTACGAAGCAGAGAGCCGTGATTCTGCAGGCAGATATCCAAGGATAAATAGCAGCCGGAGGGTGCCTGGCCATGGGGATCCTACACCGCCGGTGAGTGACAGCCTCGTGCGCTGCGGATGGACACAGACTCGCAGACCGGTAGCATCAGGAAAGGACTTTAGGGCAGCCCCCGGGGTGGAAAACCAGACTGGCGGGGTCATGTGCATGTGAACCACAGCCCCCCAGACAGAAACCCAGAGCGATGGTCGCGCACACACGAACTGCAAGCTCCGAGACGGAAACCTGGTGCACCTGGGTCGTGCCAGTGAACTGCAACCCCCGGGGTGGAAACCCGGAGTGGTGGAGTTGCCCACACAGGAACTGCAGCCCTCCGGACAGAAACCCAGAGCGGCAGAGTCCTGCCCATGCGAACTGGGAGTGGCTGACGGTTTTAGAAGCACAAAGGGCAGAGATGAGCTCCAACCTGGAGGCAGGACTGGGAGCACTGTGGAGGGGCACACAACCCAGGACCCTGCAGTTTATAGGAGCACAGACAGAAACGGAGACAGGGTAGCCTGCAGGACTCACAGAAGAACAGACTGCGGTCTCTCTGCTCTGAGGCAGAGGGTTGGAAATGGTCTCTTCTGCTCTGACTCACGGAAGAGACATGGAAAGCCGCCAGGGAAAGGTGCCAGAGAACCAAAGACTGATTCCCACTGAGCCCATCCCCCACCACAGGGGTGCAGGGCAACTCCGCCCAAACAGGGTTGCCTGAGTAACAGCGCGGCAGGCCCCTCCCCCAGAAGACAGGCTGGGAAAACAAGAGGCCAGCAACTCTAAGGTCCCAAGAAAACAGGTGCATCTTGCT
>NC_138374.1:73743493-73765956 GCF_054177405.1 Leptonychotes weddellii | reverse complement strand
GACATCCCTCAGCAGAGCCGACTTCTAAAAGTTCCGATTTTGTGCTCCGTGGTTCTATCACTTGCCAGAAGCGGCCGACGGAGGCCCCTCCCCCGCCGTCTATCCTCCCGAATATCGCCTCGGATTCACTTCTCCACACGTCCTACCTTCCAGAAAGTGGTTGCTTTTCTGATGAGAGAGTTGTTGCTCTTCTTTTCTTCAATCTCCTGTTGAGTTGGTAGGTGATCAGAATGGTTCAATCCCTATCCAGCTGAATTCCTGAGAGGAGACGAAATCCAGGTCTCCTACTCCTCCGCCATCTTCTAAAACCACTCTTTTTAAAGACAAGATAAATTGAGCAGGCTGAAAGCAAATCTTGTGCAACTGATTTCCATGAGTAAGTGTCAAATTCCATCCTCAGGATTGAGTCCCAGCCTTGGAAAGGCTATATCCCTAAGATTATTATGGTTATCTATTTGTTCCATATTTGACTCTTCAAATGAGAAAGTATTCATTTCATGTAAACCTTTCCTGCAATATAGTTCTCAATGGAAATTAACCTGGCAAATATAATTTACATTTATGGGTTATTAATTAGCTCTGCAAAGAGTGTGCTTATTTTAAAAGGCTTGCTTAAAACACATAGTTACTTTAGATACAAAAATTAAAGATGCTAGGGGCGCCTGGGTGGCTCAGTCGGTTGGGCGTCTGCCTTCGGCTTGGTCATGATCCCATGGTCCTGGGATGGGGCCCACATTGGGCTCTCTGCTCAGCGGGAAGCCTGCTTCTCCCTCTCCCTCTGCCTGCCCCTCCCCCTGCTTGTGCTCTCTCCCTCTCTCTGTCAAATAAATGAATAAAATCTTTAAAAAAAAATTAAAGATGCTAGCAGGTTATTCATTTGCTTAATAGGGTGTTCTGGAACTGGATATCATCTCTCCTTTTTTTTTTTTTTAAGTTTTTTATTTGTTTATTTAACAGAGATAGAGAGCACAAGTAGACAGAGTGGCAGGCAGAGGGAGAGGGAGAAGCAGGCTCTCCGCTGAGCAGGGAGCCCTATATGCGGGGCTCGATCCCAGGACCCTGGGATCATGACCTGAGCCGAAGGCAGATGTTTAACTGACTGAGCCGCCCAGGTGCCCCAGATATCATCTTTTTGCAGTGATTCTCCATCTGTGTTCAAGCAGCTTAGAATTCAAAAAGTCCTTGGGGGCTCATAGGATGGCGGTGGATGGGTAATGGAGTCAACAAAAGCAACATCCAAAGCAGACCTGTATGAGGTCAATAATGACAGAAGAATCATAATACAAAGAATCTTTAAACATGAGCATACCTGAAAATAAACTATATGCTTATTATAATGAATACTGCTCCATAACCTTTTTTAAATGTACAAAGTGGTTTTGTTTGTTTGTTTGTTTAACCAAATATTGCAGCCACAATAGAATTACCTCGGTGAACTGGCTTGTCAGAGTTCAGAATATTTGGGGACACTTTCATTTTTTCCTGTAAAAGAACTTACCACCAACTCACCTAATTTATTAAGACATTTTTGTGGTAGGAAGACTCAGAGGGTCGAGGGGTGAGCTTCCTCTCATAACTTACATGTACAGTAACATGATTCTTAGATAAAACTGATTAAAATCGAGATTGTAGGTACCAAGTAGATTATGAACATTACAATATCATCAATTATGCTTGGATTTTTTCCACCGTTGAGTAATAAAAAAATTAAGTCTGGCATAGAAAAAAATAAGCAGAAAAAGAAATTACTCACTTTTGACAATGAGAGTTTTATTAGTACATTTGTCATGAGTTTTTCTATTGTACTCGTGCTTAGCATTAGACTATTAGTAAAAAGTTAATGAGAATTTAGTTACACTGAATTAAGTCTGTTGTTAAATGTGTTATGCAGTCTATAAAATATTACAAGGACCTCTCTGAACACTATGCTACAACCAGTTTTCCAGTGGTTAACCCACGCCATAATTATTTACTTCAATAGTTATTAAAGAACTAACAAATATTTTTAAAGCATTCAAAATGACTAAATGCTTCAATTAGAGAAAAGTGCTATATCTTTAGAAAAAAAATATTAACTTATTTAACTCACAAAGAGTAATAACTGAAAATACATGCATTCTCCATAATAAAAATCCTACTAATTTTCTGAGAAAAATGAATTCAATTACCTGCTTCAGAACCTTTATTTTTGTTTGCTTTTTAGCAGTGTGGGGTCCATGTGTATGCAAAATGTCTGTCTTATCTTCTCATATTTTGTACTTAGTCAATGAAGAGAATATATTTTTTAAAAATTGTTCTGTCTTTTATCCATTTATTCTGTGTCAAGCAACATCTTAAAGCCAATGCCAAAAAGGAGAAAAGTAGTATTTCCCCCCTTAAACGACAAGCCTGCTTAACTTACAATCAAGGGCTCACCATACTGATGTATACAGTAGGACACACAGCTGAATACAGTAGGTGCTGAAAGCTGAAGAGTTGCGGGGGCAAAGCTGTGAATCGTGTGGAAAAGCAGCTTAAAATAGATGATACAGAAGGGTCTTATGCTCAATGCTAGACTCAAAATTGGTAACTTCCTGACTTTTCTACTAGTGTTGAGATTTAAATTCTAACCAGGAGATAATTTACCTTGAATCAAATGCACCTATAAAGCAGTGACATTTTCAGCAAATAGTTAATTCTGGGGGAAAATAAGGAATTTCTCTATCCATGACAAGATAATTTCAGATGATTTGTAACTAGAGTTTTACAAAGAAGAGTTTTGCTCTATAAAGAGGTTGCTGTAATTTGATAATCTAAGTCACACTTTGTGATTAGCTGTCACTAAATGACACGCTATTTATGAACATTTTCAAGAATGTTGAAAAGCCTGTGGTTTTACTATGTATTTACAGCAGGAATATCAGATAAAAAATTGTTTACTTCTCTCAGAAAAGTTGAAGTCCCCAACTTTGACCAGCTTTCAGAAATACCACGCTACCCCAGGGCACAGGGTGCTCGATGTTAAGTGTATCTCCTGCAAAAACAATGAAGCAAAGTAGACTCACAGTCGGTGCTTCTTGCTTAAGATCGTGGGGACTGAGTCAGGATTCATACTCAAATTCCCACCTATTGACAGTGGACATAAAGATAAAGTTTTGCATTTATATAGGTATTTAGAAATTATCAGAGAACTATTTTTTAACGATTTATAAATCATCTATCTTTTTAAACTTTTGTAAGAGTCACAGAATAAGCAAGAGCAGTTTACTGAGAAAAGTAAGTATTCTTTCTATATTTTTGAAGAAAAAAGGATGGAAGAAATCATTTGTACAGTGTTAAAAACACAACATAAACTTACACTGTTTCTGTGAAAACCCTTCTGATGACTGCTGTGGATGTTTGTGTTCCAACCCAAATCCATACATTAAAGCCCAAACCCCATTGTGATGGTATTTGGAGGCAGGACTTTCGGAGCCCTCATGAATGGGATTAGCGCCCTTGCAGGAGACAAGAGAAAGATGGATGATCTCTCACCGTTTTTGTGAGGATCAGGGAGGAGTCATCCATCAGCAAACCAGGAAAAGGGGTTTCACCAGAGATTAAATCTGTCCGCACCTGACCTTGAACTTCCCAGGCTCTGGAACTATGAGAAACATGTTTCTGTTCTTAAGCCACCCAGTCTAGGGCATTTTTGTTAGAGGGGCCCGAACAAACAAATTATTATACTCAAATTATTATCTTAATTTTAAATATTAATGATTATATTGAAGCTGCAGCCCTCTTTGTAAAATATTGATAAGAAATATGTACTATGTTTTAACTCAATGGTAAAAAAAAGAAATCCAATCAAGGAAATTTACCATACATGAGCACGAAGAAACACGTTTTACTTTCTTGTCTATCCTGAAAAGCTACCAGGTCACTTCATTGTTAAACAACCTGAATCTTGAGCATTTTATATCCTCAGCTCCTCTTATCAGCAGAGAAGTGTTTTATAATCTAGAGCCTGAAAAACAAAGCTTTTATAGGCCCACCTGATAATTTCTCCTTAATTAAGGCTGATTGCATGCTTAAAGGGAAATCTCCATTTTTTATTTTTTAAATAGATCTGTTGAGGAATAATTGATATGGAAAAAATTGGGTGTATTTACTGTGTACAGTTTTAAGAGTTTGGAGATATGCATGCGTCTGTGATGATGCATGATCACCACAATCAATATGATAGGCAAAGCCACCACCTCCAGAATTTCCTGCGCCCCTCTCGTGTGAGTCTACCTGTCTGTGTTATGTGCAGGAAGAACACTGAATGTGAGATGCACTTGAAGGTTCTGTTTTGTAATTTCCTTGATCAAAGGGAAAGTAATATCATTTTGTTTACATCTCTCTTAAGAGAAGGAAGATAGAAGGTTTATTTTCACAGCTGCTTACCAGCTGCCTGGCCTTGGTCAAAATCCTTAATCTCTCTGTCTTATTTTCCATATCGCTAAATTGTGGACAATAATGGTATACTCTTTTGGGAGGATTAAGTAAAATAATCCTATAAATAAGGTGCTTTACTGCTGGCACATCCTTTAAAATGTTTTGTTTTATGAGTCCCCATGGTAAGGCAAAAGGAACCAGTAGATCTGCTATCAGACCCTCAAGGAGGGGCAAGCCCAGGCGCTATCAAATGATCTCTTAATCTGGTGCTATTGTTAAGCCACAAATCAAGTAATAAAGCTGGAAGTCGGGAAATAGTTAAACCGAAGCACAAGTAAAGACCTCATAAAGCAACATTGTCTTATTTCCAGGTAAATGACAAGTAGTTCGTGCACATTTTTCTTCTTGAAGGACAGGGCCCTCCTTAGTGCTAATGTCAAGAAAAAAGATGAAAGTGTTTCCATTTCAATGATAACAAGGGAAAAAAGATATAAACAGCTTTTACATTGAAATGGATAGTTTAGCTGTAAAACTTATACCTATTCATGTCTGTGGCTCTTGAACTTGAAGAATGATCTATGTGGGTTGAAGTACCACTAAGCACTAAGCTCTGAGCACTTAGGAAAATAGAGCTACTTTTAAAAAAATTGTTATGAAGAGTGCCAATAGTACAGAAGGAATAAATTTAAAAATTATCTCACAAAAAATCATTGTCCTTGCTGGAGAAAATGCGGTTAGGTATTCTCATTCACTGTTGTAATAATGATTCAAATGTGTAATATTCTATTTAATTTGGCTGACTCTTGAAAGCACTGCCTTGCAGAAAAACAGATGTCTCTTCAGGGGATGCATGAAACCACCTATTAAAGTTTCCTGTGTCTGTGGGATGTGCCCACTGATCACTAAATACCGAATTAGAATTTTTGAATTTATAGACTACACTAAAATCATATCTTTCAATATTATGGTACAAAACTGAATTCAATGATTCTAACCACACCAGTGATGTTGTATGGCATTTATTTAAATAAAGTTGATAGTGGGTTTTTTTTCCCTTCTATTTAATTATGGTCTCATGTAAAGATACTAAAATTCATCTTTTTTGTTTTTAAATATTTTATTTATTTTTGACAGAGAGAGAGAGAGCGAGCACAAGCAGGGGAAGCAGCAGAGGGAGAAGGAGAGGCAGACTCTCCGCTGAGCAGGGAGCCTGATGCTGGGCTCAATCCCAGGACTCTGGGATCATGACCTGAGCCAAAGGCAGACACTTACTGACTGAGCCACCCAGGTGCCCCTAATATTCATCTTTTTGATGTTATGGGTCAGTGAGTTTTTTTTTTTTTTAAGATTTTATTTATTTGAGAGACAGAAAGTGAGTGAGAGAGAGAGAAAGAGCATGAGTGGCAGGAGGGGCAGAGGGAGAAGCAGACTCCCCGCAGAGCAGGGAGCCCGATGTGGGGCTCGATCCCAAGACCCCAAGATCATGACCTGAGCCGAAGGCAGACACTTAACTGACTGAGCGACCCAGGTGGCCTGGGTCAGTGAGTTTTGACAAATGCGTATCAAGAAACAGAATGGTTACATGGCCCTTTGTAGTCGACCTCCCTCCATCCTGGGCAGGGGGCAACTACTTACCTGTTTTCTGTTGTTACAGTTTTGCCTTTGCAAGAATGTTCTATAAATGGAACTCTACAATCTATTAACTTTGCCTGTCTTCATAACAGTACAACTCATTTGAGATTTACTCACGTTGCTGCATATGACAGTAATAGTTCATTCCTTGTGTTGCTCAGTAGTATGCCCCTAGGTGGGCAGACCACACTTCATTGATTCCTCAATTGCTTACTTGACTCCATATGTCTTCTTTGGTAAAGTGTTCGAAATTTCTGTCCACTGGACAAAAATTGGATTTTGTTAGATTTTATTGGATGGTTTGTTTTCTTATTGAGTTTTGAATGTTTTTTACATATTCTGCATACAAGTCCTTTATTGTTTATGTGATTTGACTGAGTTTCTCTCAGTCTGTGGCTTGAGAGTCTCTTAGGAGCAAACATTTTAATTATGATATAGTCCAGTTCATCATGTTTTCCTTTAAATGCTTCAAACCAGTAAGTTTCTCATTCTTTGTTGTGGGACTGTGCATGCATTGACGTTCAAGTGGATACTTTGCAATTCTGCTTCAGTCTTCTCTTCCTGCTTGCATAGGGCCTCAAGGTCAACTAGAAGTGATGGTTTTGGGTATTCTCACCCCTTCCCTGGGAATATAAAGAGCCTTGCACATGTGCACAGTCTTCTGCATGTCTGTGGCCTTCTAGATTCCCCAGAATATACTGGAGCTTTTCAAAGCCCTTAATGGACATCTCAATCCCAAAGTTTTCCTTTTACATTCTTTTTTTTTTTTTTTTGGCAGCTTTCTGTTTGCCCCAAGTGTTATCAGTGCCATGGGCAGCTGCAATATTAAGCAATTGCTGCTGATTGTTTTTGACAAATGCCCTCTGAGAAGAGTCCCCAGAATATACTGGAGCTTTTCAAAGCCCTGAATGGACATCTCAATCCCAAAGTTTTCCTTTTACATTTGTTTTTTTTTTTTTTTTGGCAGCTTTCTGTTTACCCCAAGTGTTATCAGTGCCATGGGTAGCTGCAATATTAAGCAATTGCTGCTGACTGTTTCTGACAAACGCCCTCTGAGAAAAGGCTGTTTGCACTGACTGATCTCTCAATTAGGTCAAATAAAGGATAAGCCATATGAGGAAGCTTTCCAGGGACCTGCCAGACAGGCTAAATAATGACAGTTCTCTGAAAATAATGCTTTTAAGGAGCTCCAAACCTATTCTAGCTCCAGTGGCTGCCAGGCTGCCAGGGTTAAGCAGGCCTTGGTTTTTAAGGTTACTACAGAGCTTGGACAAGGAGATGGAAATAGGGTCAGTTGTAATGTTCTGACCGAGATTCAACTATTTTATTGGATAAACATCTCGCTGATCATTACAAGCCTTCGGTTATTTTCTTAGTTTTGAAAAAGTTCATTTTGACTATTTTTGTTCCAGTTTTCTCACTGTTCTTATGGAGAAGCAACAAATTAGAAGTTCTTAATCCACCATTCCTACTAATGTTCCACATGCAAATTCTTGTTTCAGGTCTCTGAAAACTGTTTTGTATTTCAGCTTTCCTAGCTTTATGGACATGGAGCCAGCCTGGGTCCAGTATCCAGGACCACATCTCTCGGCCTTAATATAAAGTTATCTGCTTATAACAACTGGATTTTTACATTGAAAAACCTCCTGTGTTTAACATGGAGCCTTTGGGGATCCTCAGATTCAAGCCACACAGTGTCTTGTCATCTGTAACTTTGACTGATGGGATCTCTCTAGGCAGGTGGCCCATGGCTCAAAAAACTTGTGTTGGGGGCAAGCCTGGATACTTCCAAACAAGGTTATGTCTGCACACTAACACACTGTACCCCCACCCTTTTTTTTTTTTTAGTGTGACTAAAGGAGTTTACAGAAATTTGCATATAAGGAAAAATATATAAATAATTATCCTGTGAAAATATTTAATAAATATAAGGAAAAGTACTGTGTGATCTGAATCTTTGGTGAAGGGTATTTTTCTCTATCACTATACAACAAAACACTTGACAGCATATTGGCACAAAACAAAATTGTATTATCTCTCTTCATTCTGTGGGTTAACTGAGTATGACTTGGTAGATTTTGCTGGGGTCTCAGGCATAACTGCTGTCATATTCCACAGGAGCTGAAGTTGTCTGAAGGACTGAGTGGGCTGCACATCTGTCATGGCTCAATCCCACAGTGGCCAGTTGATGCTGGCCATGAGCTGTGCCCCTCTGTAACCTACTTATATGGCCTGGTCTTCTCACAGTATGGAAGCTTGGTTCCAACAGAAGCATCAGGACAGACCCAAGCAGAAGTGGTAAGGCTTTATATGACCCAGCCTTGTGAGTCTCAGAACATCACCTTCACCATATCCTATCAGTCAGAAGAATAGCCAACTGCCGAGATGTGGAAGGCATAGGAAATAATGTGGCATGCTCTCTGGTCGAAATGCAGACTATCAGTTTTGAGAAAGGGGGTGATACTATCATACCCCTCTTTTAAACAAAATCTCTCAAGGGTGACCTTCTAACAAATGCCTTGTTTTTGGACTGAGCAATAGAAAGAACGGTAGTATTGTTTACTGAAATATGGAATCCTAAATGAGCATCAGGATTTGGAGAGGGGGGTGGGATTAGAGAGAGTTCAATGTTTGCTTTTGTTTAAGTGTCCAAGCAGCCTAAGAGTATAACATGAAGATAAATAATGGACATTGGTGTAATGTAATCATATCTATTGACCTACTCTGGTTTGAGCGATACATATACTGTGAAGATATTTTTTAAGCAGAAAAATTTTGCAATTATTCAAGGATAACATTTGTAAGCAGTGCATTTTGGAAAATTTAATAGAATCTTTACACAAAAGGAAGGTGTTGAAAACCAGTAAGTGTGGAACCTCCGTGGCTCTGAAAGTGTTTAATCAGGACAACAGATAATTCCAGAAATGTCTCTGTAAAAGTGCACAGAATGATTGGTCTGGCTAATGACTATTCCATGCCTATATAAGTCTGACTCCCAATGGTGTACTTTACCGCTCATTTTCAGTTTCTCTCCCACACGCTATTCATCAGCTAGAGCTTATAGGCAAGTTTCTCAAACTCTTAAAGCATTATTCCCACATCTACGAAAGGGACAAATAATAACTCAGTACTTTGAGATATAATGATAATTATAACACTAACACAATGATATGATAAGACCCAAACCCCTTATTTCAACTTGAAAAATCTAGAAAATTTTGAAAAGTAGAAGTTTAGAAAGACATACTTGACATCAAAATCAGACATGAAATGACAGGACAGTAATAGATATATGTCAAGTAAGGCATTTCTAAGAAGGACATATATATGTTTATTATGTAAATATCCCTACACATTCTATAGAAATATTAGTGTATTTAGTTATGGAGCTCTGTCCTAGATTTAGCATTAAACTCACTACATGCTGTGTTATATGTAATATGTTAGAGCTCAGTATTATATACAATACTTTCCTAAAAGCTCAAGATTATGAAATCCCCAATTACATCTGGTCAAAGATTTTTAGATAAGAGATTGGGACCTGTAATAATGCACCTTTTATTATTTTTGTTGTTTTTACTCTTAATAGAAACAAAGAGGAGGGGGATCTCAGTAGCAGGTGGCCAATCTTGGTGGATGTGAATTTGGGCCAACCTTCATGAGGAATTAGGAGACAGACTTTTCACCTCTTCTCAGGCTGTGATGCTTCTCAGAAAATGATGCCCCAAAGCATAACAGGCAAGACAATGTGGATATGCAACATTATGATTTATTACCTATATCGATTTGACACGAAATAATGGAGGGAACAGGGTTCAGCAGAATTCAGATGTTCTTGCAACATTCTGGCTCACTTGACCCTCTTTTCTATAACCTATGTTCTTCCTTGTACTTGTCTGGATTGTGCTCAGGCACAAACATCTCCCTAACTTTTCCCTACCTGCCTGTAGGCTGGATCCAGTCAGACCATATGTGACCCCTGAGGTAGTTTCTATTTTTCAAATTTGGGGCTTTCTCCCCCTCATTAAAACATCTTTAAAAAAAAATGGAAGTCTCATTGCCAAAATATCATGGGAGGGTTACACCCTTTAGAGCATGTTGGTCTCAGTTGTGTGTGGTAACGTTCCTTTTGTTCAACTTCCAACTACAGTCTTGGTGCCCTGCATTTTTGTGCTTATAGAAGTAGAAACATTCTTTAGTTTCTCCTTCCTGATGTTGCTGTCTTGCCATAAACTCTTGATTTGTACACATTCTCCTGATTTCTAGCTTTACTTGTGATATTTTCCTTCTTAGTACTGGTACTATTACTTTCTTGACATTCAAAACCAATACTATTGTTATCACAATAATATATTTAATTAGATGGCAAAATCTATGGAAGTCAAGACTTCTTTTCAGGGACATTGCCAAATCTCCATGGAATACACTAAAAATAAATAAATTAAAAATGTGATCTTAGTTAGAACCTGCTTATAATACATTTCTAACCAGGCTTAAACAGTTTCTAATCAGTCCTTAAAACAAGGACTTTTTTAGGGACGCCTGGGTGGCTCAGTCGGTTAAGCGTCTGCCTTCAGCTCAGGTCATGATCCCAGGGTCCTGGGATCGAGTCCCGCATCGGGCTCCCTGCTCCACGGGGAGCCTGCTTCTCCCTCTGCCTCTGCCTCTCCATCTCTCATGAATAAATAAATAAAATCTTTAAAAAAAAAAAAAAAAAAAAAAACAAGGACTTTTTTAAAGTATAGAAGAAAAATTAGCAATAGACAAGCTTATGTTTATATACTTAGTTGTCTTAGTATTGGGAAAATCATGATTTAATTAATGTTTGTGGTAAAACACAACTGTTTAACTCAGTTGACAGACTTGGAACAGACCTAAGTACACCATAGATAGAACCATTATACAGTGTTTTATGATGAGATCTACCATAAAAACACTAACAATTGCCGTTCCATGAACTAAATACATCTTTTTAATGGAAATTTTAGTGTAATCTGAGTTAAATATTTAAGGACAGATCCATTTATTACAAACACACCAAGGAAATGAAAACCAAAAACAATACCCCAGTCAAAGTGTTGTGTTGCATGTAGAAATGGACAAATATCAATGCAATGAGCCCAGTGTTCTCATATGCCTGCTGAATGTCAGAGAGATCTTGGGACTTAGTCTGTGTATGTGTCAAATCAGAAAATAAAATTTCTAGTTCTATGTTATCTAGTTAAGAAATATTTATCAAGGGAGATTTTTTTAAAAAATATAACTCAAAAATGCTAATACAATTTAAAGCATTCTGAACAATATTATATCTTATTATAGATAATATAAAATATTAACAAAGAAGGCAAAAAACTAATACAGTATCCTAATTTACTTTGTCTTAAATGTATGTTTTGAATGGGGCACCTGGGTGGCTCAGTCGTTAAGCGTCTGCCTTCGGCTCAGGTCATGGTCCCAGGGTCCTGGGATCGAGCCCCGCATCAGGCTCCCTGCTCCGCGGGAAGCCTGCTTCTCTCTCTCCCACTCCCCCTGCTTGTGTTCCTCTCTGGCTGTGTCTCTCTCTGTCAAATAAATGAATAAAATCTTTAAAAAAAAATGTATGTTTTGAAAATTAGTTTTTCAATGTAATTTTTATTATTTATTTATTTCCCCATATTTTTATTACCCTATCATTCTCTTTTCTATTTACACTTTCTTTCTGATAAATGATTACTTATTATTAGGGGGCAATGACTTTGAAACACTAATTTAAGTATATTTTCTTTTGAAAAACAAAATTTTATGTTTTTTGTCCATTGGCAAATATTACAAGCCTCCATGAAGGTTTTTATATTTATCATATGGGGAATTGACATCTGTTATTTAATTAGGTGGTCTATTTTCTTTGCATTTGTAAATAATTTATAATTAACTTCTAGGTGTAGTTACACAATCACTACCAAAGTTAACACCAAGTTCTACATGCAAAGAAGTACAATAAATCTCAGTTCCAGCTACCTGTGCAACTTTTTACCATGGAATAATCTTCTGGGGTTTCAAGAAGTTGAGAGCTTCAGGCAAATATGTGGATTAATAGGAAGGAAGCCAGAAATTCTTTAATCATGGGTTACAAGACATTAAGATTGAGGACAGAAAGAAGGGGGGGTAGAGGGAGAGGGAGACGTAGGGAGAGAGGTAAGGAGGGAAAAGGAGAGAGAGGGAGAAAAGCCCAACTATCTTCTGCATTAAAAAATATTAGCAAATTTTTCACCCCAAGAGGATTACTTAAAACCATCTTTTAAATCTAATATTGATCAAACAGAAAATATTTCATTTTAGAGCAGAAAACATTTTTTATGATGAATTCTAACCAGGATGGAATGATAGAAATTCAAGCACACTAGCCTCTGATTGCTTAGTTTACAATCTTGCAGAGCTGTCAGCGAAATGACATAAATCTTATGGGTACATCTCTAAGATGCATTGACCAAGTCTCATTAGTTATTAGTTTATCTGTCCTCAAATATTTTTTTCTAGATAAATCAATTTCTAGACATGCCTCTCTTTACCAACAAATAATAAAGGCTATTATTTCAACACGATTCATTGAGTGTGTATAATATGGCAGCTACGGCCTCATCTGGTATAATCCTGTTATTTATAAAGTACTGTTTTGGTTTTTTGTTTCTTTATTACAAATCACCGGTTAAACATTGTAAAAAGTTTAAAATCTGAAACAAGTTTTTAAAAAGTAAAAAACCATTATTGAAAAACAAAAATTTCAGGATTCTTACATTTTAGGGATGTTTCCTTCAGGTATGATTTCATAAATATCAGGAACACGTTGATTCCAAAGTGGCTCGTACTATTCTTGATACTTTCTCTCCTGACAGTTTCAGTCAGAAGAATGTCCAAAAGATTATATTGTAAGGGTATCATTTGAAGTATTTTTACTTCCTTGATTTGTTTTTTTCATCAGCTGATTGGCAATGTGAATGCCAGTCATAACTGGTTTTTTAAGTCATACAGTCAAATGGGGACTCTGCTGTGCAGCCAGCAACAAGCTGGTTAAAATGGAAAACTTAAAACCCATCTATGATTAGCAGAGTGTTCTTTCTACATCAAGTATAGCTGTGCCTTTAGTGCAGAGAGCTTATGGAACCACAAATAGAATCCTAATTTGTTTTAGCAAAACTAATTTGTTTTAGCAAAATTAGCAAATGTTTTAGCAAATTTAGCAAATCTGTTTTAGATCAAAAAGTTAGTTAGCCATAATAATTTTAAAATTAACTCTAACCGAGCACTTCTTGTGTGCCAAATACTGTGCCCCGCATAAATCACATACTATTTCAGATACTTGTTACAACCACCCTTAAAGTAGATCTTACCTTACACACATTCAATAGAGTAAAGGTAAAATAACAATGAATAAAATAAATGCTCTAAGCTCTGAAAGTTACTGTGTGAATTGGCAAAAATCATGTAGAAAGAAGGTGGCAGATAAGGAATCAGAGCCAGCATTTGCATTCCGCAGCCAAGTCTTTAGGGATTCCCCAATAGAGAAGTGTTTCTGTTAGCATATGTTATTCATTAGATGTCTGACACGTATTTCAGAAGAAAACATTGTGTATCATTTTCATTTCAGATTCAATTCACTTGAGTTGCTTTCCTTCTTGAACCAGATAGAGATGTTGCAGATGCAAAAATAATATAACTAAGTTATTTCCATAAGTCGGAAGAGGACACAGTTTTAATAGCCAAGGTGGTGCACATAACAATCTCTTTGAAAGTCACCAATATAAAGACTAGCGTCAGACTAACATTTTCCAGTTATCTTTTATAATGTGAAATGCAAAGAAAACATTTAGTTAAGACCATTTCATAGAGTTATTTTTTAAAGATTTTATTTATTTATTTAACAGAGAGAGAGACAGAGCACAAGCAGGGTGAGCAGCAGAGGGAGAGGGAGAAGCAGACTCCCCGCTGAGCAGGGAGCCCGATGCGGGGCTTGATCCCAGGACCCTGGGATCATGACCTGAGCCAAAGGCAGATGTTTAACCACCTGAGCCACCCAGGAGCCCCTCAACAGAAATTCTTAACAGTAGGGAAAAGAAAAAACTTAAAGATCAGCTACCTTGGTAGTTATCTGGAAAGAAATAAAATTATTTCACTATTTTACACTACCCACCTCTACTTAAATTCCAAATAAATCATAATTTTAAATATAAGAGAATGACTCCATGTAAATATTAATATTAAACATTGATGAACACCTATGTAACATAATAGGAGAAAAACATAGTCTAGCTATAACTGAAATTCCAGAAATGGTAATGTTAATGATATATGTATATGATTATTTTATTTATTTATTTATTTATTTATTTTAAAGATTTTTTATTTGACAGAGAGAGACACAGCGAGAGAGGGAACACAAGCGGGGGGAGTGGGAGAGGGAGAAGCAGGCCTCCCGCGGAACAGGGAGCCCGATGCAGGACTCGATCCCAGGACCCTGGGATCATGACCTGAGCCGAAGGCAGACGCTTAATGACTGAGCCACCCAGGCGCCCCTGTATATGATTATTTTAAAAACATTTCTCATGTCAAAAAATATAGATCATAGCAGAGTAATAGACAAAAGAAATGAGGAAAATATTTGCAACTTATATTACAGAACAATGGCTTCTAACTAGGAAAAACAAAACAAAACAAGCCCCATACCCCAAAACCCAAAACAAAATTGGGCCAGAAACATGATCAGGCAGTTTATTGAAAAATAAATGTAATGGGTCAGTCATCACAAAAAATGATGGACTTTGAACTACAGCGAGATAACCGTTTCTCACACTCTCTACAACAAAAAAATCACAGAAGTTGGACAACTTCTGCTGTGACTGAGACACATGGCTCTGGTGGGAATGTGAAATGGAGCAAATCTCATGCAGGGACTTGAACAGTATTGAGAAAAATTACTCCATGTCTTTTCCCTTTATCCAAGCAACCCCACTCCCAGGAATCCATTTACAAAATATAGTAGTGGTCGTACAAAAAGCATGGAAGTCAGGATATCCATTGCCCCACTATTTTAATATGAAAGATAGGAGGAAAAATGGCATTTAGTAGGGATTGCTTGGAAAAAAAGTATAGTACAATGGTGTGAAAAGGAATGAATATTATTTCTATAAATTGTGAAGAGAGTATATATAGGATATACTGTTCGGGGGAAAAAGAAAGAAGCAGAGACAACTTTATATAAAATGCTATTGCTGTTTAAAAAGGAATAGGGTAACTATACTTTTGCAAATATGTTGAGGAAATTGTGCCATGGGAATGGGTTACATAATAACAGAGTTAAATATAATTTAAAAATGAAATCCAGACATTTTGGAATAAAAATAGAATACCTTACTTCACCTATGTATTGGATTTTTGGCTAACCACATTGAGAGGGATTTTCTTCAAGGGATTTTAAAAAGCCACAAGTTAACTGTACTTATACAGTAGGATGTATCATAAGATACAGCTCAACTGCTTACATAAGTAAATGACAGGAGAAAGAAAAAGAAAGGAAGGGAGGGAGGGAGGGAGGAATGGCTTACAAATGTTATTAGTGATATTGTTACAATTTCATTGGTACTGTTATTCTAATATCCTTGTCTACATCTATGTGTATTTCTGTCTTTAAAGTAAAATAAAACGCATTAAGTATTCATGTTAATGTAGTTCAAAGTCAATGTTTCAGCATAAGAAAAACCAAGAAAATAAATGTCCCTAGAGGGAGGTTCCTGGAATCTTGGGGTTAGTCCTGAATGTCTATGCAGGAAGCCAGAAGCTAAGGATACCAGAGCAAGGCAGTGCCTCGAGAGAAAAAAAGCTGAGCATGGTGTCAAGAGCATCCAGATGTTAAAAAAGTAGAATAGTTCAAATGCTGCCAAGTTAGAGAGGTTGGATAAATGCTTTGGGTTTTCTTTGAAACCTTACAATATCCACGTCCCAGGAGTAAGGATCATATTCCAGAATTAAGGACTATGTTGTAGGTGTAAACAAAGAAAAAAAAAACACACCAAAAAACAACAAGAAAAACCATGAACACAATAAAAAAGGGGATAGGAGGCGTGACTTTAGTCAGCTGAGAAGACTGGCAGTGAAGATGACTCCAAGCCAGGAGCTGGAATTGACCAAGGATGTCTCTCTTTGCATCCAGTGGTTGCTGCTAGCTTTGCTGGACCTAGGCTGGGGTTTGGGGCTGGAGCACTTATCTGTGGCCCTTCCATGTGTCCTGGGCTTCTTAAGAGCAGAGAGGAACTCAGGGTTGTTGGATTGCCAGCGTAACAGCTGAGGATGTCAAGTATTCTAATGAATGGGATGGAAGCTGACCTCCCTTTATGACCCACCAGGCCCACGTCTCCTCAGGAAACAAGTGAGACACTCAATCACTTTTTCTGACCTGGCCTCAGAAGTCAACCAGAATCAATTCTGTCATATCCTTTCTCATATAAGCTAATCAAAGTCCTACCCAGACTCCTAGGAGAGGACGTGGGCCACATCAAGGCTCAAAGAACTTAAGGATATGTCTAAACACTGCCCAGAAAAGCTAGACACAAAGCTCTACAGTTCTGTGGTGACCCAACAGCCATTTCACTACGTACTAATAAAAAAAAACATGTTTCAGGAAAGAGACTAGATTGTACAATCTCTACAAAGTATCATCCACAGTGCTCAGTGTACAATTAAAATAGCTCTAAATCATTTAGATGAACATAAAAAGTGAACCATCTTTAATAGAAAAAACCCAGAAAACCTTTTTGGACTTAGCATGAATTAACTATAATATATGTTTAAGAGCCTACAGGAAAATACAAATATAATGAGTGAATGTATGAGGAAGATTAGAAAGTAAAATAAAAACTGAAAAAGGAAAATGGAAAAACTGGACTGAAATATACAATATCTGATATCAAAATTCATGTGATGATCTGCAGAGCACATCTACATGGAGAGACTGGTCAGCTTGGAGCCCAGGCAATCAAAAACACGCAAGTTGAGGGTCGAAGAACAAAGATGAAGAAATGAATAGCATGGCGTGGTCTAACATGTGAACTTGGTGCTCAGCAGAAGAGGAAAGAATAAATCAAGCGATTCTGAAGAAACAACTGTCAAATTTTCCAAATGTGGTTAAAAGTATCAGCTATGTATTCAAGTAGCAGAGTAAACCCCAAATAATAGAATGATTTAAAAATGAAACCACACCTAGCTATTTCAGAGTCAAATGGCTGAAAACTCAAAGACAAGATCTCAAAACATGGTGAAAATCAAGACAGCAGGCACAGAACAGAGTCACTTGTGCTAAGCCCCAGGTCATCAAAGCGAGAGTTAATTTACGGTGTCAGTCTCTCCCAGAAATGGGATCTTCAACCAATCAGTCAGGAGTCACCTGGTCGCCTCGAGGGAGGTCATCTGTCTCATGGGTCCCAGCTGTCCTCCAAAGGAAAGTGACCTTGCCACAACGAATCCACTTTTTGTTGGTGTAACTATCTTTACTCCCTTCTGCTATTGATGCAGGAGAGCGAGGTTCCGGTCTCACGGAGTGGAAGAATGACTCGCGGACAATGGAGAATGAGTGAAGCCATAGAAGTTTATTAAGTGAAGATACAGAAAAAGCTCTCCAGAGTTAGAGGGGTCCCGACAGGGTTGCCAATGAGGCCTCAACTATATGACCCATTAAAGTCCCAGCCGCTAACGCAACCATTCGAGGAATTGGCTGGTGGTCTGTAATTCCCTCCTTACTGCCCAAAGTATTCTAGTAAAGCCCAGGAAACATTGGGCTCCCTGAGTTTTGATCCCTGGCCATGATTAAACCTAAACTGTACCTAACAGAAAAACATATCTTACCAAGCAACAAAAAATGGGGAAAAGATCTTCCTCCTGAAAATTCTCACGAAAAGACATTTTTAAATGAAAGAAACCTTATATCTACATAGGCAACATTCTTCCCCTGTATGACAGAGTCAGTGGGACCACTGAACCCATAAAATTCCCAGATGCTTAGAGAAGGAATTGCAGAGGATAAAGGCGACCATGAACTGAATCCCTGGGCCTACTGATCATCGGAGATTGGCAGGACCTGAGGCGGGAGAAAGCCCTTTAAGAAAAGCCAATGAACAGAAAGCAGACCTGGGCAGGGTTAGGCTAGCGTTCCCTTCATTTGAGGAAGGGGGATTGACCACACCTTTCTCCAGAAGCCTGTCACCTGAGACTGAAGACCTGCGCCTGCGCTATGTGCATTTAACTGGCCTACAGGTGCCCGGTTTTGCTGTTTATAAGCAGAGGTCATCTAAGGGAGACACGTCTCCCAAGGAAGAAAAGAAAAGTCTGCTTTTACTCGCCCTTCGGTGGAAGTGATCCCGTGTTTCGGCACCAAAATGATGAGGGAGAGCGAGGAGTCCAAGAATGAATCCCTTGGGCAACGGAGAGTGAGTAAAGCCATAGAAGTTTATTGAGTGAAGATAGACAAAAAGCTCTCAGGAGTGAGAGGGGTCCTGGCCAGGTTGCCAATGAGGGCCTTTAGGGTTGGTCTTTTTTAGAAAGCTAACCAGGGAACTTAAATCCTTTTAACATTTTTACTGATACCACCGTAGAGCAGGGACTAGAGATAACACCTTCAGTGGCTTACTTCCTTTTTAGGGTCTGGTTATTCTTTGTTGGTCACAGGTGATTATCATAAAAGATACCCACCCCCGACCCCCCACGCCTAGGGCTGGGTGGTCCTAGGGCTGGGTGGTCCTAGGGCAGGGTGGTCCAGTTTATTCCCTTATCTCTGGTTTTCCCACACCCCATGTTTTTGGGATTTCTGTGAGCCTGATGACACAGCCCCCTATCTGTCTCTCCCTACCTAGCCCCACCTGTCCCTTACTCACTCTGAAAGTCTTTCATTTTGTGCAACAGCTTGGAGCTCCTTTTTATGTGTGAGATGGAATGCTGCCCGACTCATGAATCCTTGAGTAAAGCCAGTAAGATCTTTAGCATTTACTCAGCTGCATTTTGTTTTTCAACAGCCCTCGCTGAGATAAGCAGTAACAACAATATGAATGACCGCTGCCTTTCATCGGAAACAATGGAGGCGTATTACTGAGTACACTTTTTAGTTTCTGTCACCTCCCTTCCTTGGGATAAATGACTCATGGGATTCTTTTTTTTTTCTTTTATAATTTATTCTAATATTTTTGGAGTGGAAAGCCTAGATCTCCCTTAAAGTTTATGAAGCAGTGGTAATCTGGGAGCTCATAAAGGAGTTACCTAAGTGGAATCCTGTCTATTCTCAGCATCATTTTCTCTTACTACCCTGAATAGTTCATGATAACATTCCTAAATCAGATTGATTGTAAACCCTGGGAGCATTATCTAAAATTGCAAATTTGAAAATACACATGTTATCTAGGAGGATGCATAAGACTGTAATGGTAGTTTAGATGTTTTTCCAGGAGTGCATGATGATTAATTAGTTTATAAAGATCAGCTAATTGTAGACAGGAAAGTCACAGAGCACTGGCCTCTATTGGGATGGCATTCACAAAATTCAAAATTCAACAGATGAGGTTTGGATTGTTCTCGAAAGCTCTGGAGAGGGAGTATGGCGTGCTGATGGAGCTGGGCAAGGGGGCCTGGTGCCCAGGAACCCGAGTGAGTGTAGGGATGGTGGCGGACACACGTGGAGGACCGTCGGGTTCGATCCTGACCTGCCCCTTGATGGCTGCCAGAACTGAGCGTCAGTCATCACCGTTCAGCCTGTGAACCTCTAACTTTGAAACAAAGCACAACATGCATTCCCTTAGAGCCTTAGCAACCTTGCTAGGCAAGGGAGGTGAAAAATAAATGAGGCATTTCAAAACAACCACCAAAGGCACGCAAGTACACAAATACGTCCTTTATTAAAGCATTTTTCTTGTGTTGCTTTCCCTTTGCTCCCCTCCTGCTGAAATAACACTGGTGCAGGCAATAAAGGGCCGGCACAGGGGAGTGCGGGGAAAGCAGATGCCCCACGCATGGTGTCTGATGAGACAGAGGGGTTTCCAGGAATGCATCCCTATTACCACTGTCTCACTGCAATAACCCTGTGAATTCTTAGTTTCTGGCCACACCCAAACATTCCACTGAGCTGTCTGTGTGCTGCTTAATTAGTCAAAAAGGCAAACTATTTCCAGAAAAGACGTCCGCAGAAGACAGGCACACGGGCACTTTATCGCAGTGCATCTGTCCTGGACAGCCAGGGACCATGAAGGGGTCACACGTCTGCTGATGTCACCATCAGAGCTGGGGACCTGGCCACCAGCTGTGGAAAGAGCTCAGCTTCCTCACTGCTTTTCTTACGCAAGTCTGCCTTATCATCCGGGAAGATCTTCCATGAAGGATAGTGCTCCTGCATTTAATGGGATAGTTTGTACACCTGATTTTCTCATCTCAAGCTCCACGTCAGCAAGAGGAAAGGGAAGGATCTTGGCTCCAGTGGGCTTGAACCATATTTCCGACTCCACTTTATAGTCAACGGTTCTGTAGCGCACCCCGCAAAGTCTGACTTACTCTTTTTACCTGGGTAGGGAGTCCCAGGACAGGCTTGGTTTCCAGGAGCCTTTTGCACAGGTTAAAATCATCCAGAGAGTGAATAATAAAAATTTTCATCTGTGCAAACTTTGCTTCTCTCCTGGGCAATGCATATTACGGCCTTGCTCAAAAGCACATTTTTATTGTTTTTGCTGTGGGAAAGCCTTTGGTTGCAATAATAGAAGTAGTCAAATTATGTAAAGGGTAAATGTGTTGTTTGGAAACAAGGACAAGCAATGAAAGTGGCTGTGGTAACGGGGATGCTCCTGGGATCCAAGGCAGCATCTCATGCTTACAGAGGTTTGGATCACTAGAAAGACTGACAGACTCCACAGAACACATTAATGGGAGACTTTAATAAAGTGAAAGGATAAGGTAGAGCAGGATAAAGGAAGGGCAGGGCCCCATCTGGGCCGAGGGCCTTCTAGGAGAGGCTTAGCAGGCTTTTAGTGACATGAGACACACTTTGTGAATTATGAAACAGCAGGTATGTGCAAGGAATCTTGGTGTCAGGAGACATCAGGCAGAAATTTCCAACAGGACCTTTTAAGCCCCATTGGTCACATATCCATGTCAGGTTTGTAACCAGTTCAATGATATGCAAGCCATCCATTGACAAATTGCTAAATAATGTAAAAACTGGTTATCAGTATCTCTGGGAGATTTTTAAACTTTAACTAGTACGAGGAAAGATCACTACTTAGCCCTTTGTGCTCTTGTTTTGGTCAAGAGCTAACACCAATCCCTCAGGATTTGTTATAGTCCACCTGTAAAATAATTATATTTTACACACAATTGTTTTCTCCCTTTGTCTCCTTCTCCAGCAACATCTTCTCATCTCTTCTTTAAATCTTCTGTTTTCACAGCCTCTCCTTGGACATGGCTCCGTCTTCTTACCAGGGCTGACCCTACTGGTCTGGAGCCTGTTACCAGCATGGGCTTCATTTCAGAATTCCCATCTGAGGGGCAGTTACTGGTTGTTGGCCAGCAAATGCATTGCTTCCCCTCAAGGTAGGTGCCCATGGATGGTCCCTTTAGCTTTGGAGAGTGGGTCTGGATCACCAATGCAAGCATATTTCCGAGAAAGTTCTGGAAACGTGCAGGCTCCTTTCCCAATTGCAAACGCCATCCAGAAGAGTTTTTTAGGACCTGCTTTGTGGGGTCATGGATGGGATTCAGTGCCCAGAATGAAATGATAAGCGATGGGAAGCAGGTGAGCTCTGAGATACTCAAGCCCCAACTTCAGTCAGAGAACTCCTCCACTTCTATTTTAATTAAAAAAAAAAAAAAGTTTAAAAAAAAAACAACTTAAAATTTCACCACTTACCATTGAAATATAACTTTAATCGTTCTTAGACAATATATAAATCCTTTTGATAAATTAAAGCAAATTTGAGAATTATATATCCTATTAATTTGAGATCTCTGAGTACAAGATTATAAATTAAGTCCTTAATTATTTGAGAAAATTGAAGTCAGTATCCCTGCCTCTAAAGTTTGCCCAGATAGACAAATATATTACTCCTTATAGATTGCCAATAAAACATATCTGCATTTATTATTAAAATGCACACACTTAGGTTTTTCTAAATGAAATTAACATGAGAAAAGTAAGAAAAATGGTTACTTATTGAGACTCTGTTCCTTTAAAAAAAACAGAATGGAAAAATGATTTATTTTTTTATTGTTATGTTAATCCCCATACATTACATCATTAGTTTTAGATGTAGTGTTCCATGATTCATTGTTTGTGCATAACACCCAGTGCTCCATGCAGAACGTGCCCTCCTCAATACCCATCACCAGGCTAACCCATCCTCCCACCCCCCTCCCCTCTAGAACCCTCAGTTTGTTTT
>NC_138374.1:73717810-73742993 GCF_054177405.1 Leptonychotes weddellii | reverse complement strand
CAATATGCTGGAGTCAAGTGCTAACATGCCTTGGTTCAAGGGATGGAAAGTCACCCATAAAGATGGGAGTGCCAGTGGAACCACACTGCTTGAAGCTCTGGATTGCATTCTGCCACCAACTCGTCCAACTGACAAGCCCTTGCGTCTGCCTCTCCAGGACGTCTACAAAATTGGTGGTATTGGTACTATCCCTGTGGGCCAAGTCGAGACTGGTGTTCTTAAACCTGGCATGGTGGTCACCTTTGCTCCAGTCAATGTTACAACTGAAGTAAAGTCTGTTGAAATGCACCATGAAGCTTTGAGTGAGGCTCTTCCTGGGGACAATGTGGGCTTCAATGTGAAGAACGTATCTGTCAAAGATGTTCGTCGTGGCAATGTGGCTGGTGACAGCAAAAATGACCCACCAATGGAAGCAGCTGGCTTCACAGCTCAGGTGATTATCCTGAACCAGCCAGGCCAAATCAGTGCTGGATATGCACCTCTGCTGGATGGTCACACAGCTCACATTGCTTGCAAGTTTGCTGAGCTGAAGGAGAAGATAGATCGTCGTTCTGGAAAAAAGCTGGAAGATGGTCCCAAGTTCTTGAAATCTGGTGATGCTGCCATTGTTGATATGGTTCCTGGCAAGCCTAGGTGTGTTGAGAGCTTCTCTGACTATCCTCCTCTGGGCCGTTTTGCTGTTCATGACATGAGACAGACGGTTGCTGTGGGTGTCATCAAAGCAGTGGACAAGAAAGCAGCTGGAGCTGGCAAGGTCACCAAGTCTGCCCAGAAAGCTCAGAAGTCTAAATGAATATTATCCCCAATACCTGCCAACCCAATCTTAATCAGTGGTGGAAGAACGGTCTCAGAACTGTTTGTGTCAATTGGCCATTTAAGTTTAATAGTAAAAGACTGGTTAATGATAACAATGCATCGTAAAACCTTCAGAAGGAAAGGAGAATGTTTTGTGGACCATTTGTTTTTGTGTGTGTGTGTGTGTGTGTGGCAGTTTTAAGTTATTAGTTTTTAAAATCAGTACTTTTTAATGGAAACAACTTGACCAAAAATCTATCACAGAATTTTGAGACCCATTAAAACAAAAGTTTAATGAGAAAAAAAAAATCAAACTACAGGGTAACTCTTTTTTGATGCTAGCATTAAGAGAGCCCACGTTTTCCTTTAAACCTTACCACGTGTATCAGCTTCATATAATTAGCACTCATATTGAAGAGCTCGACGTTATTTCCATATTCTCTGATTATTATCAGTGAGAATCTTCCATATTTCATAAGAGGTCCGGACAAAACTGATTTATCTTCAGCTCTCGGCATGCAAGCTTATATTGTCCTTTATATACGCTCTAGTCTGAGAGATGCAGTACTGTGATTTGGTTTCCTAACCAAGGCCACGGGCAGAGCCCACCTGCTACATGCTCAGTTGGAGATGCTCCAAGGGCAAGGGTGAGATTGGGTCATTCGTTCCCATTCTGCACCCTCACCCCACCGTGCAAACAGACATTCAGTGCTCACTCCACCTACGAGTAACCGGGTAAGCACATAATTTCTGTTTATCGGTGACCTGATACTCAGAAGAAAAATGCTATAGACCAGGATACACTAGTGGTGGGAACAAATCATGGGGATGATTGCACGTAGAAGTGCCAAGTCTTTAACTCTGGTGTCTTGTCAGTGCTGTATTAAGTTACGAAAGATTTCACAGAGGTTCAGCAGGAATGAAGCCAATTTATACATTTCACTTGTTGAATACTGAAGTTATTTCCTTATCATAAATACATTTAGCTATATTGTGATATTTACTTTTGTTGATTGATGTGTGTGAGATCACAGGTGCTATTCATCAGCTATGAAGCATTTTGAACAGTTGTCAACATTTGACCTTGGCATCAAGGAGTCCCAAAGTTCAAATCCCGCCTTGGCCACTAATCACCCAGGCAGGTGTGGAGGATAAACATACTTCCTACATCACAATGTTTCTGCAAGGATTAAATTAGATAATCAGTGTAAAATGCTTAGGCTAGAGCCAAACACATGGTAAGTGCCCGGTGAACAGGGCATGATGGAAATGTTGCTCATGATGGAAATGTTGCTTTGCACTTTCATTTTTGGTACTTGGAAATCAGAAGGGTTTATTTCAATCAGCAAAAACATATTTTCAAAATGTAAGATTAGATCATGCATGGCATGCCTCCTTCAACTCTCCAAGGACATTCTTCATATTTGATAGGTTCCAAGCTCTTTATAGGATGTGCAAGACCCCACCTGGTTTGGCCCTTGCTTCAGTTCATGTGTTCTCCTACTTGCTCAGAGTTCCAGCCACATGATCTGCTCCTGCCTCTGCCACTCATCAGGCCTGCTGCCCTCCCAGCTCCTTGGCCCTGGTCATTCCCTCTGCCTGGATATGTGCATGGCTGGCTTCCTTATGTCCTTCAGCTCATGCTGGATTATGGCATCCTCAGAGACATCTCTCCTGACAAGCCTGTGCCCCTAGCCTGCATGTATATCCACAAGCCAACCATACAGGAATAAATAGATGTCTCTCTTACTTCAATGAAGTATCCATAAGATCAGGGATATTGTCTTGTCTCCTGCTTTATCCTCAGCATCTAGAACAGTGCATTTCACACAGCAGACCCAGTTTTTGTTGAATGAATGAATGCATTCCAAATCCTTCTTACTTTCTTACCACATTGCTATTTGATATGCATTTTGTAGCCAGAGGAGAAGTCAACATGATTCACGGAACGCCATGGGAATGCGATGTGGTAATGGAGACAATTCTAGGCCCGGAGCCAGAAGTCCTGAGTGTGAATTACAGCTATCCCTCAGTTTCCCCGTTTATACAGATTGTGAAGCCTGCGACGTTTTGAAGGTTAAGTGGGAAGAAGTGCTTTAAAAATAACAATCCTGCTGTGTAGCATGCTTAGAAGCTTAATTGTGGGAAATGAATATATGGATATATGATAGAAAAGATAAAAAACATTCTGTGTGCTTATTGCAAGAGAATGGTGGAGCATGTATCATTTCATCCTCACTTTACTGACGAGGAAACTGGGATTTACAAAAGTTTAGTAACCAAAGATACCATTAAATGTTTTCTTTAAAGGGGTGCCTGGGTGGCTCAGTCATTAAGCGTCTGCTTTAGGCTCAGGTCATGATCCCAGGGTCCTGGGATAGAGCCCCGCATTGGGTTCTCTGCTCAGTGGGGAGTCTGCTTCTCCCTCTCCCACTCCCCCTGCTTGTGTTCCCTCTCTCACTGGCTCTCTTTCTGTCAAATAAATAAATGAAATATTTTTTTTAAAAAAATGTTTTCGTTTAAATTTACATTCCTATAAGGTAGGAAGTTATATATGGATACCTTAGAACTTTTTTTTTTTAATTTTAACCATTCATTTATTTACTTATTCATTCAGCAATGTTTTATTGAATGTTTGCTTTATTTTCTGTGCTCAGCACTGGGCTAGTCTATATATACAAACAACATGTAACACCAATTTAAGTTGAGAAATTATTTCACATTTCAGTGTGCTGGAAGGCTGGGCTGGGAACAATATGGCATCTGAGACGTCTTTCGTGATTTCCTGGATATTGTCCTTTTTTTTTGGACTACAGTTGGAAAGTTGAATCATTAGGGAAAAAAACTGTGTCTGAATTGAAGTCCTCAGATAAATATCCCTGTTTTTAAGTGTCAAAGCAGAAGTTACAGCCAAATTAACCTGGTCTGACAATAGTGGTTAACTGATAATTTGAGCATTACCTGGATGAATGATTCAGATGGATTTGTAAACTAGCCAGCATACCTTCTCATCCTAAAGATTTGATTCAGAATCTGACTTATCTAGCTAGCACTGACTCATCAAATGAGCACTAGAGAAAGTTCTCATGAAATAACTATTAGCGTATTAAGAAAGGCCTTGGAAGTTTGGAGATAATCTTCTGGCTAGATTGATCACACACTCACTGGATTCTAACATAGATCCAAGCTCAAAATTGACTCCAATTCTTTACCTTTTAAATATCAGGAAGGTGAGGACCTCCAGAAGTTTGGATAAATTCAGAGAATCACATCCACAGACATCGAAAGCCCCATCACTGGAAAAGTTGCATGTGGTCACCTCTGGTTTATGAAGCAGGCATGAACACTAATTGGGCCAGTCTCTGTCATCTATAATAGCTAGGATGTCATCACAGAAGATGACACCAACACCTTCACCAACACAATATCAAAATCAGAGGACCCTTTAGACAATGACCCAGTAGTTACAGATCCCACTATGCTCTGAGTTCCATGGGGGGACTAACACTGTGTCTCTGGCCTTCTGACACCATCTCAATATCCTCTAAATCACCCACTGTGCTCCCGTCTTGTTGGAATATTGCATTTGCTTAAGGCGTAACAGCGTGTTTACTAAGTAACCCATACTTGGCTTTTCACACTCAATAAGTGCATAGGTCTTTCACAAAATTTCCTCTAAAACTTATCTTTGGGATTCCCTCCTAAGCTTAAAGTAGAAGCCCCATCACAATATCTTAAGCAGGCTGACACCACAGTATAGACACACATGAAGCATAAGTCATTATTTTAATAGGACAACCCATTCTTCCCACTTTCTTTCCTAAGGGAAACTCTGATTTGGGAAGACAGCTCACCAGTGTTGGGTGGTTTTACTCCCATCTGATGGTCTGGCTTACCTTCAGCCCACATACGTGCCACGTGCCACGTGCCACAAACCCAACTGAAGACTCACGGTTTCCATAATATTTGACCGGCTGCTGACTCCTCTGGCTTACCTCTCAGGCACAAGGGGCCCTGGGACGCCATGCTTTGCTCTTTTCCACGGCTATTTTAAAGCCTTCCTAGGTCAGTGCTCTCCAGATTTCTTTGACTGTGACCCACAGTAAGAAGCGTGCTTTACATTGTGATCCGTTACATACATAACCATGAATTCACATTTGAATTCGTAGGAAACATAAAATACATATGAAACAAAACATATATGGAACAAAAAGTTCACAAAACAAAATTACTCTTTATTACATATGGTAAAATCTTGTATTACCTACTCTATCCTATTGAATTGATTTAAAAGGTCCTAGTCACATCCCACTAAGCTGACTTCACGATGCATGAACTATACATGAATACCTCCAGGAAAATGCATTATATTTGTCTGAAATGTAGCCACTGCCTGCCCACCACCCTTCCCCCAGCCCCCCACCATGCTTCTTCCTTTCCCTCCCAGGCCTTCTCATTCCGGGGAATGGCATCATCCTTCTCCAAGAAATTTCCATCCCCAAAAGCAGGTGTATCCTTGATTCCTCAGCCTCTGTCCCTACATTAATCTTCTTGTTTCTAAAATATACCAATTGGCCCACTTCTCAGTCTCTGTTGCTTCTACCCTAATCCAAGTCACACCATCAACTTTGGCTTAAACTTCCATGGGAGCCACCTAACTAGTCTTCCTGCTCTTACTCACAGGCCCCGTATAATCTACTTATTCTCTTTCATACAAAAAGATTCATGTCAAGGGGACATGAGGTCTATTTTATCCCTAGAGGACATGAATTACACTAACCTCTCAAACAAATTGGAGATTTGAGAGGGTATCTAGAGAAGTCAATGCAATCCGACCCCCTTCCTCTTCCCAATGTTTTCCTATTGCCCTTAGAATGGCCATCTACTCACCTCTCCATCTTAATGTCCTAATACTGTCTTCCTTGATTAACATTCAACAGACGTACTAGTTTCTTGAATGGACCAAACTGAGTCCTGACTCAGGACCTTTGCCCTTGCTCCCTTGCTTTGGGGGAGGTCTCTAACTTGAGGCACTGCAGGGCCAAAACCCTCTCTTTTCCAGACCATTTAAAAGTCCCCCTCTTCAGAAAAATCTTCTTGAATACATAAACCCTATATGTTATTATTCCTTTGTTTTTATTTTCTTTATGTATTTTATCAATATTTGAAATTTTATTATTTAGTTATTTTACTTATTTCATGTGCTTATATTGTGATGCTCAGTGATAGAATCAAAATTCTGAAAGAATAGGAATTTGTCTGTCCTGTTCATAACTGTGTCCTCACCTTCTGGAATCGTAACAGGAAATCAATTAAAATGTGCCAAATGATTAAATGAATATTATTTTTAGGCATGAAATACCAAAAAAGGTAGTTTTTCATGTATTTAAATCATATCTATATAAAGTGCAGATTTATCACATTCTTGAGAACATGCTGGGGAGCGATCATTCATATGTTTATATAAGCAGTGGTCTCCAAAGGCTAGAAAGGCATGAACCACTGTTAATTTTGAGTGTCCCAGTATATTTAAAAATTTAGCAGTGGAAAATGTTGGCAATAAAATGTGTGTTGTGTGTGTTATATGAGGAATTAACAAATTACAAAAAAATTTATAGTAATATCACTTGGAAATAATGTCAAAGTTTAAATTTGAGATTAGTGGTTAAAGGCGCTTACAATCAAATAGTCCTCTTGGACTTCCTTGTTGTGATGCTCGTGAAGTGCTGTGGGCAAGGAATGACAGAAATGAATAATTTGGAGGAATCTGTCTTTACTACAGAAGGGGACCAAGACATATCCTCCCCTCAATAATAGTAAAACTTTGCCATAAGTTAGAGATGTCCAAAGACAGATTTGCCTTAGGAGGAATGAATCTCTAGGTTTCTGAGGCATTCAAACCAAATTTGACAGCTATCTGTTACAGATATAATGGTAGGAATAAAAGCACAGGATGAGTGCTTGACTAGGATGACTTAAATTTACTTCCTGTCGGGAGAGTCTATGAATCTAAAATTAGCTTACCTCTTGAACAAATGTCAAATTTACCACATCATTTTTAGCACTTTAACATTTGCTTAGTGTCAAACTTTCTACATATATGACCCCTTGATTCTATTAGTGGATTCATTTCAAATTTTGAGTCTGCTATTTCTAAAGCTAGTATACTTCTGGGACTTTATTATTTAATAGTTTCAAAAGTAGCATCTTCAAAGCTTACAGTTTATCTCCTTGGGAACAATTCACACATTGTCAGTCGTCCTCTTTTGGTTTCTACTCTTAACTGACTGAGCCACCCAGGCACCCCATTTGGTTTCTACTCTTAACAAAGACCAGAACTTTTGGAATATTTTTATTTATATACATATTTAGAGCAGTTTAAGGCTCACAGCAAAATTGAAGACAAGGTACAGAGATTTCCTGGAGGCTCCCTGCTCCCCCACAGTGTCCCATTGACGGACCTCCACTGACACATCATAATCAGCCAGAGTCCATAGTGGGCATCCAGTGCATTCTGATGTCCTACATCCTATGGGCTGGGGCATATAGACCATTAGACATTATATATCACACTTCAGGTATACTGACGTGTATTCATCGTAAAGTGTCTTGTGGAGTAGTTTCTTTTTTTTTTAAAGATTTTTATTTATTTATTTATTTGACAGAGAGAAACACAGCAAGAGAGGGAACACAAACAGGGGGAGAGGGAGAGGGAGAAGCAGGCTTCCCGCGGAGCAGGGAGCCTGATGCGGGACTTAATCCCAGGACCCTGGGACTACGACCTGAGCCGAAGGCAGACGCTTAATGACTGAGCCACCCAGGCGCCCCTTGTGGAGTAGTTTCAATGCTCTAAAAATCCTCTACACTGTGCCTATTCATCCCCACCTCCATCCCAACCCCTGGCAACCCCCGATCTTTTTCCTGTGTCCACAGTTCTGCCTTTTCCAGAACACCACAAAGTTGCAATCACACAGTCCATAGTCTTTCAAATCAGCTTCTTCCCTCAGCAATGTGAATTTTCTTCCTCCATATCTTTTCATCGGTTTATAGCTCATTTCCTTTTAGGGCCGACTAGAATCCCAGGGTCTGGATGCACCCGTGTATTTTACCCATTCAACCAAGGAAGGATGTCTCGATTGCGTCCAAGTTCCACGTTTTGGCAAGCAGAGGAAGACAGAACCCATATCAAGGATCTACATCATAAAGAGGGACCAGAGCAAGTGGCGTAGATTATTTTGAAAGTCATGAAAATCAAAGTAGAAAGCAGAATTCTAAACATAAAAATGAGAACACAGCCCTCAAAAGCTTCGTTGCTGTTGGTATTCAAAGGGAGAAATTCGTGACTGAATATACCCAGCAAATAATGTGCTTATCTCTTTGTAAGAAAACGTTTGGTGTGGCAGAGAAGTCTCATATTCTCCCTAAAAGGAGAAATGACTAGCAGACCACTGATTATTTCGTAGTTCACACTTTAGGGCATAAAGAACCAAAAGGCTCTCCTTTCAGAACTTTTTCCCACTGGACATCCCGTTCTCTTTTATGGCCGGGTCCACGTTTTCCCCCAGAGATTACTTTGTCATTGCTACTTCTGGTTTCTGGTTCCATATATCTACGTCTGGAGAGGGATTCAGTGCTACTATATTGAGAAGAATTTCTAGCTGGACTTGCACCCTGCTTTTTTTTTTTTTTTTGCACTGACTTGAACCACACTTTATTTTCCAATCTAGCAGTTCTTGAGTATAAATGAGAATTTCTCCACCATAAGAAAGAAGAGCAGCAACTTAGGGGAAGAGATGGTAGCACATTCAGGATAAAGAAGATGTTCTTCTCCCCGGGAAGGCTGTTTCCTTCAGAGGGCGGGGGGCTGGATTGCCTTGAGCTTTACGCTGATTTCACCATAACGAGATCTGACCCCTTCCTGTCCATATGATGCCAACCGCTGGAAGAATGATCCCCAGCAGCACCAGGGCCATGATGAAATGGTATGGGGCGTCAGTGCAGGGTTTTTGGATTAGAATCCCCACTATCACTTATCTCTGTCCCTGGGGCAAGTTCTGAAATTGCTCTGGATTGATACACTTTTTCTTCCATAAAATGGGATTAATGTATGAATGATGCACCTGCCTCATGGGTTTGCCATGAGGGGCGTTAAGACGTATTTCTTGCTATGTAAACACTTCATACATGTTATCGGTCATTATCATCTTGAAGAACGTCACCTGCGTGTCAACATACAGCTGTTTCCCGTGGTGGCACCCAGCTCTGTGAAGACCTCCTCAGCAGGTATGCTTCATTAATCTCCATTCGCCTTTTCTCTCCAGTGGCCCTTGGGCTCCTGCCCCCGGAGGCTCACTGACCTCCATTTGTCAAGTATCTCTGCTTTTCAGAATTTCCTTATTCTCGATTCCCTCCTTCTTCCCCCAGCGTGTGCTTCTGCCCTGGGGACAGCCTTGAAAATAATCTGGTTTTTAAGAAAGTTTCCTGATTCCACCTGACTTAGAGGCTCTTTAACTTCAGGTCCTCCCAGCCTCTGAGCTGTATCTATTGATGCAGAATGGTACACATGTATTCATTCTCTTTTCTTCTACTTATATTCTCAAAATAAACTTCCATGTTATCAAGAGAAATTCTTTCTTTCATAACGTCCCATTCACCCAAGAGCCTTTTTCCCCCACGTTAAAAACAAAGAGAATGCACATGGGTGACCAAAAGATTTCGCCTCTAAAATAACTTAGCATTGCATGTAGAGAATTATACCCACTGCTTTTGTTTTCTTTTTAGGTATTACAATTGATGTTAGGACCTGAAATGTTTTCCATCGGCATCCCTAAATGTATTCTTCTAGGAACTATGCAAGTAAATCATTGAGCATGAAGTTCACAAGATTATTAGATGTTTGGTTTTGCAGGGATGGTAAGAAGCCCAGAGAGTACTTGTGTCCTAACCATAGGGTGCTTTGTGCTCCGGTCTTATCACAGAGCTATGAGCAAGACTTTGTTTTCCTCCCCACTGAGTCTACTTTTCTCTCTCATCCATTAATTTGCACTCTACAAATAAGTGGATACCAAGTCAGAGAATCACCATGGATAGAAACATGGTCACAGTTAACTGTTTTTATTGTCACTGATATCACTCCACAGATTGCTGGTAAATATTAATTTTATTGCAGGAAACTACCGTGTTGAAAACTGCCCTCTTGGTGCATCCTGCATGGCTTTCCAGTTGAAATCTAATTCCCCTAATGTGTCATTCCAGTTGTAAATAGTTGTGCAGCTAATCTCCAATCTAGCCCTAAAATGGTGAAGCTTGTCCCTGAAGTATTTATAAGAGCCCTGGAGGAAACAGAGGCTATAATTCCAATATCAGCCCAGCCCCAGAGAATAGGGAAAGTGTTACTTGTAAAAGCTGTTCCAACAACAGGTGGTCAGCTCTACCTTATTAATTTAATGTACATACAATTAGAGCCGCAATAGAGCATCCTACAATTTATTGACCTGCTCACCATAAAGTCAGACATTAAAAATTACTGATATAATTGAGCATGGTACAGGGCCAGGATTGGGTAGCTCTGAAACCTCTCAGTCAAATGTGAAAGGGAAGTGTATCTGTGTTTGGGCATATTCTGTATATACCTACAGCTCCCAAGCATTGGACAGGGTAATTGAGAAACAAAGTGGGAGTCAGAGGGCCTTCAAAGATGCAGTCTATGAGAGAGATAAATAGTTAACACACAATAACATTGAGGAACTGAGGGTCATGCTAATGGTTACAATGCGATGCTTTGAAAGCCTGGAGGACAAACATTTAGCCCAGTTTTAGCCCAAATTCCAATTGCTGCAGAACGACTTTATTCCCCAGAGGCAACATCTCGCCACTTCTCCTACTGATTCTCTGCTCTCATTCATCATCTCTCAATGGCAACAAGAACCAAGCCGAAGGATCGCTGGATAACGTTGAATTAGTTCTTCACGCCAGAGGACAGGACCCAGCCCCATCTCATGCACTTCCGTTGCCATGGATTCCAAATTAAATGTTCCCCTGATCAGAGCATTGCAGCCCTGTTCTATTCATCATCATTTCACCACACCAGCTAGAGGGCCTGTCTTGGATCCCTCTTGCTCCTGATGGCAGATGAGCTGAACGCAAGTGATCAGAAAACACCACCTGCTCGGAGTTTAACACAAAGGAAACAATGCAGCCATGCTGTTTGGAATGGAGATTCATTTGCTTCAGCTCAGCATGTCCCTTATGTTGCCAGCCACGAAAAGTCTAAGTTCCTGGGTGCATTCAGGGAAATATCCTGTGACAGGCTGGGACCGATGGCACCACTGGAAGCCTCTCTCCAGATCACCAGTCACCGTAAGGGGCATGGCAATAACAGCGGTTTTTTCAAAAGTAACAATTTATCAATAAAACACCACAGAGGGCCCCAAAAGGGGTCAACCTGACATTCAGTGGTGACCTACAGCTGCCCTGGTGTCAATAATTAGAGAAAAGATTTTTCTCCTGCTCAAAACCCAGAAACTTTTCATTTATTACTACAAGGAGAAGGGTGGAACACAAATCATTTCAATTTGCCTTAATTTTTGAGCAAAATCGATCCAAGGGAGCCATCAAGCTGCCAATAAACAGAGGAAGCTCTCAGAATAATAGCCAGCAGATCGACATCTTATTGCCTCTTTCCTGCCTGCTTCTTCTGTATTCCAGCTCATCTGACTCCTCCTCTCTTCAAATTCCTCGCTTTGGGGGCAGTGTTTAATCTCTTTTCCAGATTTCCACTTCAGTTGCTCAGGTGGTAATTCATGCCACAAAGCTGTATTTGACTGGCAGTCCATTGTTTTATTAGAAGCTATAATAGAAATTTGGCCTTGCTCAAATTTGGAAAACATCTATAGATCAGATATAGGTCAGATGCCACCAAGACCTAAACTACAGAATTCATAAATCAGTAATCTGCTGACCAGCCTTTTGGTTGCTAGGACCCAGGATGTAGCGACCAAGCTAAAAGGAGGGTTCTGAGTTTGGAAAAAATGGGCTGGGTTCTATTCTCCCACAGTGCATAAAGGAAGCAGTCAGGGCTGATGATGATTAGCTGATGATCACATCGTGAGTTAAAATCTATTTAAACATCTACTGTGAGTCAGACATAATATCAAGTATTTTCTATACTTTATAGTTTAAACCTCACAGTGATTTTGTGAACTGGATGTCTGTGGTAGGCACAACTTTACGATGTCCCCTAAGATTCCCAGCCCCAAGTGTCCATGCTCGCAATAATCCCCTCTCCGAGCAGGACTTGTGAATAGAGGTAACGTTGCTCCCAGAACTACTTGACTCTATGTCACAGATGGGATTCTGCAGGCATATATGATATTCCCAATCAGTTGACTCTGAGTTAATCAGAAGGGAGATTATGCAGGGTGGGCCTGGCCCAAGTAGGTGAGCTATGATAAAAAAGAAGGAAATTCAAAACATGGGAGAGTCTTCTGTGGCGGAAGAAGCAAAGTGCCGTGTTGTGGGGGATGGTGGTGGCATCTCGGAGCTAATGCAGGGGCCTGTGGTCGGCAGGGAGCCAGAGGGCAGGGATCTCAGTGGTAAACACCAGAGAACTAAGTTCTGGATAACAACAGTGATCCTGGGACGCACTGTAAACCTCAGGTGAAATGGAAAATCTGGTTGACTCCTTGATTTCCCAGCGGGCCCCTGAAGAGCCGCCCAGGTAACCCTTTCAGTGCACTTGGGAAGACAGGCTGTGACATGGTCAGTCTGTGTGGTTTTCAAGGGCTCTTGCTGGGAAACGTTGCTATACAGCAAAGGTAAACTAACGAAAAGCCTTGGTACATTAAATTCCCTTCAGTTTTTCAAGTATGAACACTGCGACTTAGACGCATTTGAAGGTTAGCCTAGTTCCCGCAGGCTCACAAGAGGGTCTCTGCTTCCCCAGAACCCCTGTGGGCTACGCAGCAGGGACGCCATCCACAGGAAGCACACATCCGATGGGCCAGGCGCAGGGACAGACACCCACGAGCAGCAACAGGACAGAACAGAGGAACCAGAACCTGGTCCAAAATGGACAGCCAGGGGCTGATGAGCGTGAAGGCCCGATAGAGCTTACAGGGGTGCACCTGCGGACTGAGGGGGGGCGCACCTGTGGATTTCTGACTGTGCCCCTGTGGGGGGGCGCACCTGTGGACGGGCGGGGCGCACCTGTGGCCTGAGGTAGGGGTGCACCTGTGGCCCGAGAGCGCACCTGTGGCCTGAGGGGGGGTGCACCTGCAGACTGAGGGGGGCGCACCTGCAGATTTCCGACTGTGCCCCTGTGGGGGGGCGCACCTGTGGACGGGGGGGCGCACCTGTGGCCTGAGGTGGGGGTGCACCTGCGGATTTCCGACTGTGCCCCTGTGGGGGGGCGCACCTGTGGACGGGGGGGGCGCACCTGTGGCCTGAGGTGGGGGTGCACCTGCGGCCTGGGGGGGGTGCTCCTGTGGCCTACCATGTGGAGGCATGCTGGGACATTCTGCCTATGGCTAAACAAATCAGCCTCCATTGTAATAGCGGGTTTGAAAGAATCCCCACAGAGTTTAAAGCATATTTTATTCTATTCAAGAGAATAGAGAAGAACTGCGGCTCAGGATGAATCAAAACAAGAATAAGAGAACTGAGGTGAGCTTTAGAAAAAGAGACAATGGCTTGGGAATTAGAGAACAATGGTAAATACTGGAAATGGCCGTTCTGGGGAATGCAAAACCTTCATATATAAATAAACAAAAATATCGTATGTAGATAAGATTGAACAATCACCTTTAAATGTGTGATGAGAATGCTTCAGATCCGTGTTAGCAGCTTTCAAGTACACAGTGCAATATTCCTACCCACGGTCACCATGCTGTCCCTCACATCCCCAGAAGTCATTCCTCTAAAAGGAAGTGTCTGCCCCTGCACCAGCATCTCCCAGGTGTGCTCCCATATTTGAATAAAGCTGGTTAGCAAAAGTATGCGACTTTCTCCCAAAATATTTGAAAGGGAAAATGAACAGGACAGGTGTGGTGGGAAGACAGAATGTGGAGAGAGTTGGACGCTGAGCAATTCGGAGAATATGGAGATCCTGACAAATAGGTTTCAGGACCAGTTCAAATACAAGTGTAAGAAAGAAGGAGTAGACAGGGCGTTGAGGTACTGACCCACTGACCTTTGGTGTTCTTTCCACCAAAAAAGAGCACTCCTACCAGGAATTTGTTCCTTCTGAGGACTGCATGGGAACATTTATCACTCCTTCTTGTTCTTTTACAAACTCGGTCAGCTAAGCCACTGGGGAGGGGGCTTCAAATCCGTGTCTCTATCTCACTGCCCCCCCATAATAGGATTTATGTAAAACTATGAAAATTTACTCACATGAACAGTCAGCATAGCACGTATTTCCCATAGACACACAGGAGGAAAAACTTTCCTATGTGAAGTTAGTAATAGATAGCTCTCAAAGTTGTGGCTAAGACCTCATGAGGCCCCCAGCACAGAAAGGCAGGGAAGATGCCGATGATGCATGGCCACGGGCTCACCGTGCCATGTTACATGACTCACTTGGGGCACTGTTACCTCCCCACCTTACTGTTAATATGCATCCTTGTGTCCTTGGCAGGGCGATAGCCTCTTACACAATGACTTAGTAAATCAGAAAATGGAGCCTAGAACTGTTCTCAGAGACTCATAGACAGTTTCCTGCAGGGGAAGAATAGAGAGAGCATGAAGAAGAAAAATAATTAGAATCAACTAAAACCCACTGGGAAGGGACTAGTATGGAGAGTAAACAATGATGTAATTGGCTGTTACCAAGTTGGTCACCAAGCCCTTCTCTCAAACATAAAGTGGCCTTGAGTTAGAACAGGAAGAGAACGTGGCTTCGGCACACTATTCAGTGCTACCCCTGATTCTGTCTGTGAGATCTCGCAAGCTCTATGCTCCTTCTTAAGATAATGGGAGTTGTGTAAAACTCCTAATGAACTAAACAAGCAAACAAACAAAACTTGGTCGATGTAGTCCTTCTAGTTGAAATTGTTTTGATTTTTAAAGGAAAAATTACAAAATGATTTTGTAAAAACATCTTTGATTTTTAAAAAGATTTATTTATTTGAGAGAGAGAGCACAGGGGAAGGAGGGGCAGAGGGAGAGGGAGAGAGAGAACCTCAAGCAGACTCCTGCGGAGCATGGAGCTCAACACGGGGCTGGATCTCAAGACCCTAAGATCATGACCTGAGCCAAAATCAAGAGTCAGCCACTTAACCGACTGAGCCACCCAGGCACCCCAAAATGTCTTTAATTTAAAAAATAATCTTGTAGGTTGTCATCCAAACCTATGACCAGAAACACTCATGAAATGCATAAATCATTATACAAATATAAACAATGGCAAGATGACTTTTGAACTTTTGGGAAATATTGTATTATTTGAGGCTAAGTGCTGACAAATTCTACTGAGTGTAGGAACCTGAAGGTATCTCATTGTTGGGTCAAGTGGCAAAAGTCATAAAGAAAATCCAGGAAATGAAGAGGACAACAGTGTGCATATAATAGCTGCAATAATCAATTTGAATAGGAGAGTCATTACAGAGACCAAGAGGATTTTATGTGGTGCCATGCTGTGGTAATGAGCTAGCCCTCCAGCTCTGCGCTAGACTACAGCATTTAGCTGCTAGAACACTCATAAAATAGAGTCTGTCAAGTCAGCAGTTTCAACCAAAAAGGTGAAGAAGCCTTAAATTTATGTGAAATCATTAAAATAAGAAAAAACTTTGGCATTATTGTGGGGGCAGGAATGTGGTAAGTTTCTTTAATACAAAAAAAATATAAACATACTAGGATTGAAGAGAAAGAAACAAAATAAATGCATATGAATTACTGAGACTATATTTTAACAAAAATAATATAATAACTTTCGACCCAAACTGCCCAGACATAGGAATAGTTGGCCAAGATAGTAAGGAGCACATCACCCATAAGGGTGTGTAGGCATAAACTTACCTGTCACTTCTCAGGGATGCTGTGGCCAGATCCAAGCATCGAATGAGAAACTGTATTTGAAGCAGGTAACTGGTGGGTTTTGGGGCTAAATGCAGCTCCGTGATTTCTTTGTTTGGTTATAAAATATTATTTAAAAAGAAACAAATTGGGGCACCTGGGTGGCTTAGTCAGTTAAGCATCTGTCTTCGGCTCAGGTCCTGATTCCGGAGTCTCGGGATCCCCGCCTTTGGGCTCCCTGCTCAGCGGGGAGCCTGATTCTCCCTCTGCCCCTCCCCCTGCTCCTGCTATCTCTCAAATCAATAAATAAAAAATCTTAAAAAAAGAAACAAATTTGTTTCCATATAAAATTTAGAACATTCTGCATGAAAACCTGAATTTCCTGCATATCTGAGTATATCTCTTGGTACCTGAATATCAGAAAATCCGGCAAAAGTGGACTGTGTTATTTGTGGCAACAATAAATATGAGGCAAGGAGTTCCTGGTTCCTTCAGACAAATTTTCCTATCTCCACGTAACCACAGATAAAAGTGCTTTCTCCTACATTCTCAACATTAACTACTAATTGCCATTCCTCATCTTCCTGGAGCTTTTGTTACCGTTTCTTCACCTTAATTACCTACACAGCTCTATAGACATTCCCTTTTTCTAGCTTTGGACTAGATAAGGTAAGATCCCTTCTGACCTGGAACTTTTAAAATTCTTTATTCTGACTTGATAATAGAAACTGCCAGGTCCCCACCAGTTCGTTTAAGCTAGTGTGCATCTAGCAAAATTATCTCATATTGCTAATGAAGAGTTAATTCAATAAGCAATTCCCCCACGAGCACCCAGCTAGTTAGTGAGAGACTCTAAAACAGGGCCTTGACTCTTTTGGTAAATCACATCCTTCTGCAAGTTCAGTTCCAAATAGCCTTGTTACTTTTTTGTTTTTAATTAAGGATATAATCATTTTAAGTCAAATGGCCTGTTACCAAGTAGGTACAACCTTTGAAAGGTATAAGGCTGTCAAAACCAGAAATTCTCCAATGCCATCTGTGATTGCATCATTCCAGTAATGAGTTATTTTTTTCCAGTAGTGAGCTATGAATACAAGTGTATGAAAAAGTACAAGAAACCAAAACCATATTGGACCATATATTATCCAATTATATTATTTGGAAAGGAAAAATAGAAAGCCATGCACAATGTCTACTGAGTTCATACTTCCTATCTGACAGTGCACTAAGGCTTCTCGGATTCAGTATCTTAATCATCACAGACATAGTATTAATTAGATAACTTCATTATCCCTGTTTTGGAAAACAGAAAACAGAGACCTAGGAATTTCTGGTCACAAGTTAGAGCCAAGCAGTCTAATTCCAAAGCTGATGGACTACAACTATGTACAGTTTTATCACTAGACAATCCTCCTTCTCGCTCACTTGTCTTTAATACCATCTACTGAGTAGAGGGGTGGTAGGCATATAGGGCCATGAGTGGGCACACCTTTGTTTATGGTCTGGGTGCGCATGGAGGGACGTAGGGGGATTGCAGGTTGGTATATGCAGAGCCTAGAAAGTGATAACACCAATTATTGATTTCCACATCTTTGAAGTAAGTTAGGACCTCATTACACATTGGTCTCATCCTGTGGTGGCATTTCAGAATTATTTATCTTTTAGATGATCATGTGATATTCTGATGTTAGAACTTATCTAGTGTGGTCCTTTGAAACTCACATGAAATCTGTCAAAAACATTTTTCTGCTGCCTCCTATGTGTTCAGAAAAGATCTGGAGAGGACCATGTTTCCAGCCATGATGGAGTACAGAGATAGACACAGCGCCTTTCTTGCCCTGAGATTCACAGGTTAATGAGAGCAACCCACCCTACAGCGATAAAGCTAAGAAATGAAATAGTGCAGATTCACAATAAGAAAAATATTTATGGTAACATAAACCACCTAGTTCTGGACCTAATTACTAGTTTTATTTGACCTAAAATAGAGGAGTTATGGATGGATAAACTAAAGCAGTAAAAAAGAAAACTAATTACAGAAAAAGATACTACCTGAGATGAGTGTTTTCAAAAGTCATTAATTTCAACACATATAAAAGCTGTGAATAAGCTTATGTGAAAAATTAAAGGCTTGAACAAGGAAAGCCTCTGTGTGTGTGTGTGTGTGTGTGTGTGCGTGTGTGTGGGGTATATAAATGGGGAGGGTGTTCATCAGCTCAAACAAAACTTAATCAAATAAACAACACAATGATACTGTTACCGATAGGCAAAGGCATCGAATAAAGAAAAGAGAAAAGGCATTTAAAGAAGTCTTGACAGAAATGCTGAAAGTAAATTCATGTAATTGTATTTAAAGTGACAATACCTTTGTGCCTTGCAGGACTGGAAAAGTAATCAAAGAGACATTATTCTCAGAGCCAGAGAAGGGCTTTAACGTGTCATCATTAGGGCTGTGTTGGATGTTGCTAAGGTGTCCTTGAACAGCACTTCTGTTTTGGACCCTGCTGGACAGAGACATTTTCTCCACTAACATCAGTCCCCAATTCTTCTGGGTTTGATTCAATTCACAGCTCTGTTCTGCCCAAAGCAGAAACCTCCACTCAGAAAGTAGATTAAGTCCTTATGGATTATAGATGATGTTATCTACATGGAGGAACCTGGTTGAAAGAAAGAAAAAAAGAAAGAAAGAAAGAAAGAAAGAAAGAAAGAAAGAAAGAAAGAAAGAAAGAAAGAAAGAAAAAAGCATGGAGAGTTCATTCTGCTATAGTTTTATTCATCTGATGGCTTGCAGTTTATTTATTTGGCTCCTTCGTTCAATTTGAATAAATACAAAATAAGAGGGAAGAACTCTGGATTTTCCTACATCTCCTTACAGCGTTTTGTTAGCATCAGACCTCCCGAAGCCAATGACTAATCCAGCATGAACTTTCTCTACTGAGATTTATGACCATATAAAAGTCTTACCGGCATAGAGCGGGGTTTTAAACACAGACTCTGGTGTCAGAGCTTGAATTACGGTTCTGCCAACAATTGACCTTTCAATACTGTAGTGTCCTCATCTAAATATAGGGCAAAATGAAAGACCTCCCTTTGTTACAGGCTAATATGCACAAAATCTTAACTAAGGAAACAGAAAGGAGAATTGTGCTGTATTAAACCAAGCTCAACCCTATCGGCCTGACTGTTGGAGAAGGAAGCTAGTTGGCAGGTGATGCCATGCCCTTCTGACTCCCTCCCAGAAACTTCCTGCCAGGTCAGCAGCAGGCAGATTGTCAGTCACTTAATATCTTCATTAATTATCCGTGGCACCTTCAACAATGGGATGCCAGTGAGGGAGGGAAGCATTTCACACATATATTGTTCGCCTGCCTCCGGAACAGGATGCCTGCAAGGGAGCCATGAAGCTCATCAGGACGTGAGCTGGGGAATGAGCTCTAGCCACTCCCTTTCCGGGCTTCCTAGACTCACCAGCCATGGATGAACGCCCATTCCACGTTGGGTTTTAACATCATCCTCTTACACATCTTAAAAATGTATCTTTTCTTAAAGCAATGTCATATCTTAAACACATTTCAATTAATAAATTGCTATTTGCTTTCTTAGGTGTGCAAAAGGAAAAGAGACATTGTCAGCGTCCTTTTGCCAGTAACTTAGTCGTTTCAGTGCTGTACCTTTTATTTACTACAGAGATAAGAGGTTCTTTCTGTTACAGATGTGATCATGAAACAGCTCAGAGTCATAAAATTTCGCCTTCAGTTTTCTATAAATTAGCCCCCTTGTGAAATGGAGGGACATCGCAGTGTTTCCTACTCACTTCCATTCATAATACCCAGATCTTCTGAATTTGATTTTTGAAGGAACAGACTTTACAAAGCCAAACACTATAATTATTTTGATGTTACACTTTTCTAGCTCTGGCTGATTTAATGAAATAATCACGCAAGACTGTAGATTTCAAAAATGATATTCCAGAGAGCACTACTTTTAAGGGTGAGAAAATACCTAGCTCTACAAATATCTGATTTGAGACTCTCCTTTATTGGATGAAATAGGAATAGGACTGTATTTAGAAATCTGAATCCCACTGCCTCATGGGTTCCCTTGGGTTTTAAACTCAGTCTTTAACGTAGAGGATATAAAGTTGTTCTTGCTGTTCTGAAGACAGTCGGAGGGAATCATGAACTACCAACCAGTGTATATGCAGTAAAATTATTTCTGTAACACAGACTCAGTATCAGTGAGATCATGTCTGCCCTGTTCATTTTAAACGACAACCCCATTCACTTGCTTACTTAAAACCTGGATCCGTTAACGGTTGCTGTTTGCCAAATGTATATTTATCAGAATTGGAAGAGGTGAAGAAGTGTTCATTCTTTTACTGACTGATGATTGCAGAGCTGGTGCCAGATATTCAAAGTGAAGCCAAATGACTTAAATAATGCCAAGATGTATCTCTGCCTTGGAAACTAAGCATTTCGTGGGTGAGGGAGACAGGTAAATAGGCCACTGCAAACCACTGTTGGATGTTTTCCTATAAATTTCAGGGAAGTGTGTTCACAAAAGGGGCCACAGCAGTAAGAAAACTTTTGCCATTCAGGAGAGTCACTACCACAACCAGAAAAAGAAAACAAAATGCATATTACATTGAGAGAGAGTCATGTTCTTATCCACCAATTTGTAACATAGGGGTCTGGTTTCTGTTGTAGTCATTGCATTTCTAAGATTAGGAAACTATGTACCAGCAGAGTAGAGACTAAATCCAGGACACCTGCCATGAATGCTTCCTTTGGGAAATAGTGGAAATTAGTAGAAATGGAAACTTTTAATAATACTTTTTATTCATTTTCTTTTATTATATATTTATTGACAGATAAATAGATAAAACTTCTCAAAATTTCTATGAAAATTCAAGATAGATATGGGAAAATTAATCAAATGGATGTCTTGCAGAAGAAAAATTATTTCCCTTGAGCTGTTAGAAAAATTCCTTGATGATCCTGGAGGTTACAGCCATTTTAATAGAAACTCTATGTGGAGCACCTGTTGACAAATTATTCTATCTTTGGTAGGTGTAAGGAGAAATGTAGTTCCATAGCTAGGCAAATTCTATGGTATTTTATGGTGTTATAAGATTTATTATAACCTGAAATGATATATTGTATATCTTCAGAAAATCGTTTCCCTAGTGATTTAGTGGAAAAACACTTTCCCCCCAATCTGTGCTACTGTAAGAAAGTGACTCATTATTGTGACAAGTAGATCTATCAGAGGTACCTGCAGGCCCAGGCTGCCCAGATTAGTAATGACCTGGGAAATAAATTGGCCATTCCAGAACTTTCTACTCAGCTGGAGGAGAGGTGGTGACATCACAGGCTCATCCTAGACTCTAACTGATGCTCCAATTCACAGGCTTGAATCCCAAGAGCTTACTGAGCTACACTGGCATAATGTCCTTACCTCCTGAACTGATTTACAGTTCAAGTACAAGCCCAGGGTAAGGTTGTCTGAAAAATACCAGCTCAGTGTCCTTTATTTTAGAAGCAGAATAATTTTAAGCAGAACATATGATTAAAATGATTAGCGATTGGACTCTGGAGTCAGCAGACTTGTGTCTAAATCACAGCACTGTCATTTGCTAGATTTATGACGCTCAGAAATTTCCTGTAATGTTCTGCACTTTGATTTTCTTGGCTTCCAAAGTGAGGTTACAATAATTTACATCTCATAGAGGTGCTGTGAGCTTCCATTCACTCCTTCTTTGAACGGCTATTTATTACTAGCTAGATGTGGTAGGCAGACCCTTTTCTCTTTAGCTTATATCCTGGTTTATGGCGATAGCCAATAAACAAATTAATAAGAAATATATAGATGGTGGCATCTACTGTACGTATATTATATGTACTGTGATACGACAGAGTGTAAGTGAAGGAGGCATCATGAGAAGGTGACATGTGAATGAATAAGAGCATGTCTTCTGGGTGAAAAGCATGGAGGAAGAGCACTCCAATTCGAAAGAACAGCAAATAAAATGTCCCTGTGCCAAGAAAAACCTTAGAATATTCAAGGAACTAAAAGACGGACATTACAAGTAGAGGAAAACAAGCAAGGGAGACACGACTGAAGAATCAGGCAGGGCTCTGATAAAGACCGCGGGATTCCACTTAGGAAAAGTAGGAAGACGTTCAAGAAAGAGATGAAGTGATCTGATGGACGTTTTCAGAAGACCACTCTTGTGGCCCTAAGATGAAGGAGTCCAGCCTGGGGCCATAGACACTGAAGCAGGTGAAAGCAGGAGGTGAGGTAAGAAATACCTGGATCTGAATTAGGGTGATAGTAACAAAGATGGAGAGAAGCTGTTGGAGTGAAGATCTACTCGGGAGATCTGAATCCACAGGACTTAACAATAAATTGGATGTAGGAGACCAGGGAACGTACGTACTCCATCCAGTCTGACCCCCAGGGTCCTGGCCAAGCGGTAAGGCCATATTGGTGCATGTGTCCGAGATGCAGGCAAGTGGAGGGAAGCAGGTGGTCAGGAAGAAGGGATGCGCACAGTTAGAAGGGACAGCTGGGCATCCAAGTGTTGCCGTCGGGAGGCAGCTCCTGGACCTGCCCAGAGTTTGAGAGTAATCAGGGAGAAATTGCACAAATCACATAGAATGCACAGCTCAGGGCTTGGTGTGTACTAGGAACGTAGGAATGGTACGCTTCTATAAAATGGGAATGATTTTGAAAGTGAGCTCTACAGGAAAAATTTCTTTTGGGGGATGTTCTGAATTTGGACTTCTAATGACAATCAGCAGGCAGAGGATGCCGCTTCTACTCTTGCGGGCAACTGTTACATAATTTACGTAAGGACGACAGGAAGAATGACGCCTACAGGTCATCCTCACAGTCCGGCTTGGTCAGAGGATCTCTGCAAGTCCAACAGTGTCATCACATGGCAAGGACAGTGAGAGGCAAGCCCACGCAGGTGTTAGGCCACTGCTGGCACATTGAAACTCGAGCTCCGTCACCTTCTCTGCTCTGTCATGACTAGCTCCTGAACATCTCTGAGCCTCGACTTTCCTATCTGCCAAATGCAGGTGATAACAGCTATGTCGGGTGCTTTAAGTGTATTCATTAAATAGGGCAATGAAATCAGATCACATATGAGTACCTAATAAATTTTCCTAAGTAAAAGATAGGGCAACCAATAACACTCGCAATATGTTATTATGAAAAAGACTGTCAAGGGAAATCAAAATTAACAGAAGAGCATTTTAATAAATTTAAGTGTTAGAAAATAAAACAGTTAGGATCTCACAACACATACCTTGGCCTTAAAAAGGGACAGACATCTTATTATAGAGACGAACTGCAAGGGCTGAGAGAGATTTCTTATCAATATGTAGTTGCCAATATGTATCTTATCAATATTCGTCTTCCTTACGAATAAGCAGCTTCACTGTGGAGTTACTCACCATAATGGGGAGAGCATTTGAGCTTATGCATTATTCACATTTTTCTGAGTCTGAACTAAGCAATGAAAAATAATGAAAGGGAGAAGCTTGTAAAAGATTTTTTTAAAGCTGGTACAGGCTTGTGTTAAATTGATGCACCTCTGTTACATGAGAGCCCGTGTGAGCATTATGATTCTGTCCATTTCTTTTGGTGAAGAGGTAACACTCTTCTACTTTGGAGACTGATTTTCCTACTACTTTAATTATTTTTCTTTAGGAAAATAAGGTACAAAATCCATCCAATGGGACTCAACAACTTTCCTGTATGTTTTGTCAATTTAATTGGCAGAAATTTACATAAGCCGCTGTTGTGTTCTCTGAAGCCCAGGTTCAATTTCTGCAAAGGATTTAAATTCAGGAGCTGATTTTGTGTAGGGCATTTTGCATCTGAAAAACACTGTTGCTGATGTTGCTCACATGGACACTGATAGAACTGAAAAGGATGATGTCCATCCCTTGTTTCCCGATTCCGCCCAGAGCTTGTTTACAGGCTCTCTTGAGATCAGTAGCTGAGCCAGTCACCCCATGAGCTTTGTCTCCTTTTGGTACGTTTCTGTGAGGCCCACATCTTATTTTTCCTTCAAAGCTTCTCCTACAACCCACTTCTCCTTGCCAGGATTTTAAGGCAGGGTAGATTCACCGCTCAACATATTTCCCCATAACTGGGAGAATTTTATTCATTTAGCAAGTATGTACCGTGGTCTTATTATACGCCCAACACTGCACAGATTAAGTAGAAGAGGATTTGGCACCACATCTGCTGAAGAGGAAAAGCAAAATCTCTGTTAGAAAGATAAAAGAAGAGAAAATGTAGCATGTTTCTCTTTTGGCCCTATAATCCCACTTTTAGGGATCTATCCTAAAGTTACACCTCCGACCCTACGAAAATGCATGTGCAGAAAGCTTTTCATTTGAGCCTTCGTTGTAATTGCAAAACATCAGAAACAATGTCAGTGCTCATACCTGGAAAGTAAATTGACACACCCAAATTAGAGTCCTAGGCTGCTGTAAAAAAGAATGATGTGGATCTCTGTGAACTTCTGCGGAATGCTTTCCATGTGATATTGCTAAATGTAGAAAGCAAAATATGATAAGTTACCATGTTGTTCCATCTTTATCGTTAAAAGAAATAAAAAATAAAAATAAATATGCAAGTGTCTGCTCATTTGAGCACAAGAAATGGAGAAAGAATAAGCCAATGAATAACCACATGGATCAGTTACTGAGCAGGAGGAAGAAAGTGGTGGAAAGAATGGAAAGGAGTTGAATGCCTTCTTGATTCTTTCTGGTACCATACTGACTTTTGAAATCATGGCAATATTTCACGTACTCTAAAACTAAATAAATAAACGAATATAGGAGGAAATTCAAAACTGTGTATTAATGGAAACAAATGAATATAAACATACCAAACAGGAAGTGTGAGGCAAGGGCTAACTCAGGTATTTTAAGGCAGTGTTGGACTAATCCCCTCAGGCTAAAGACAAAAATAGCTTTAATCAAATATTAGGCTTTAAGGTTTAGTTCTTTTTTTTTTCCCCTAGTATTAGCAATGCTAAAACTAGTTTTGTATGTCTGAGGATTGAGCAAATAAGTAAGTAAGTCATGGATAATGAGAGCCAGGTTTCTCCTATCAGAGAATTACACATATGGAAAGGAGAAGGAAGGATAGAATAAATCTTGCCATCTTGGATTGAAATGAAAGGTGTCGGTGTGAACTCACGGGAAGATAGATGATAGATAGATATATAGATAGAAAGATGTGTGAGGGTATGTATCTAAATACCTGGGTATATGCTGTAAATGTATGTGCTCTATTTCCCGCTCTGCCCATTAAGAGGAACTAGAAAAAATAAAAACCAAGTAGCAATGGC
>NC_138374.1:73685315-73717710 GCF_054177405.1 Leptonychotes weddellii | reverse complement strand
GGAACACAAGCAGGGGGAATGGGAGAGGGAGAAGCAGGCTTCCCGCTGAGCAGGGAGCCCGATGCGGGGCTCGATCCCAGGACTCTGGGATCATGACCTGAGCCAAAGGCAGACGCCTAACGACTGAGCCACCCAAGCGCCCCACATATCTTGGTTTCTAAATACCATTCTTTCCTAAAGGGACAAAGGCTCCTTTAAAGAAATGACCAATTCCAAGTCCGGGACTCACAAGAATAAAATTACTTTCTTTTCCTGTAAGTGACATTCCATGGACAATAAGGAAGATCTGAGTAAGATCTACATGTTAGATCAGAGATCAGAAGATTATGACCCATGAGCCAAGCCATCCTACCACCTGTTTTTGAAAATGAATTTATATTGAACACAGCCATGTGCTTTTATTTACATATTTTCCCTGGCTGCTTTTGAAATACAACAGCTGAGATGAGTAGTTGCAAGAAAGATCAGAGCCTAAAATAATTACTGTCTGACTCTTAACCAAGTATGTTTGCCACCCCCAGGATTAGATAATGGTATTGCATCAGTGTTAAATTTCTGATTTGGTAACTGTACTTTGATTATGTAAAATCATTTCTTATTTTTTTGGAAATACACATGGAAGTTTTTGGGGATAAAGGAGTATCCTATCTGCAGATTGTTCTTCAACAGTTCAGGAAAAATGTATATTACCATATATAAATTATATATATATATCAATAGATTAATGATAGATAGAAATAGATATCATGACTGACAGAGAAAGTGGGATGATTAAGCTTTTGTAGTAAAATCTGTAATTAAATCTTAGCTTTTGGTGAATCTGGATTGAAAGTGGTCTAGTAATTTTTTGTACTATTTTTGCAAATTTTTATAGTTCTGAAAATTTATCAAAAATATTAACAAAAGAGGGCGCTTGGGTGGCTCAGTCGTTAAGCGTCTGCCTTCGGCTCAGGTCATGATCCCAGGGTTCTGGGATCGAGTCCCACATCGGGCTCCTTGCTCGGCAGGAAGCCTGCTTCTCCCTCTCCCACTCCCCCTGCTTGTGTTCCTGCTCTCGCTATCTCTCTCTCTGTCAAATAATAAAAAAAAAAATTAAAAAAAAATATATTAACAAAAGAAAGAAAGTGAAGGGGGAAGTGCTTCGCTGCCCTCTCTATTCTGTCTTGTTCCCTCCAAGTGCCCCTCCCCACTGGGCTGTATTTCTGTCCCTTTTGTGGATCTCTTTTCCTTAGATGGTCCCTTAAGTCATTTTGTAGTTCCAATGTCAGAAGAGGCCAACTTGCCTTAAGGTAATTAAATAAATGTCAAGAGTTCTCCTTTCTCAGGTTCTGTAGGAAATCTAACACTCTCCGTAAGATGTCTTCAAGTTCTCCTGGTGCAGGAGGTACTCTCATTATCCCTTCTGAAAACACCAACTTCCCGTGGGGCAGAAATCCCATTTCACTTGCACCCCTAAACTTTCCTGTAACTGTCTTTATTCCTCTATTCTTTGCCAACCTACATATGGAATTCAGCCTCCTTTCCAGGATATCTTATACACACACACACACACACACACACACAGTGCCAAAGGAGAAGATGTAAAATGAAGATGAGACATCCCTCATCTACAAGGCTTTTCTGCTATCATAGTATGCACTCACTATTAGGGATATCACACTGCTTATATTTCTCATACACTCCAGATCCCTGCTTGCCCGCCTCTTCCCTTGGATCTTTTCTCCCACAAGTTTACTTCCTCCTATCTTATTTTATTTTATTTTTTAAAGATTTTATTTATTTATTTGACAGAGACAGACATAGCGAGAGAGGGAACACAAGCAGGGGGAATGGGAGAGGGAGAAGCAGGCTTCCTGCCAAGCAGGGAGCCCAATGTGGGGCTTGATCCCAGGACCCTGGGACCATGACCTGAGCTGAAGGCAGACGCTTAACCGACTGAGCCACTTACACGCCCCTTTCCTATCTTATTTTAAAGAGTCATGCAACTCTATATTCCCAAGTCTAGACTGGCATTTGGATTTCCAAAACATCATTAATGCCTCTGCTACAGAGACGTCTTGATTCTGGAGTCTCACCTTTCAGCATAAAATTATAGGAATCCATTCTTTTTTATTCCATGTAGATAAGAGCTATATGGCATTTATTGAGTCATAAACTAATATTTATTACACACACTTTTACTTAGGAAAAAGCTCTGGAACTTCCAAAACTCAGAGCTCATCTTGAAAGACTGGACATTAAATCTACCAGTAGAGCCCACCTTTGTCCGCTAGAAAGACGTAAGCAGTAAAAGCCAGGGATCTGCACGCAGACCACCTGCCTTTGTAATTTCATTCCACGAGGCAAGTAAGTGATCCCACGCAAGCTACCTGAATGTTCTATGTCTTCTTTTCTTCCAGAGTTTAATGACAATCACAATGGTACCTACTGCATGGTCATTCACACAGGTGGCCATCACAGCAATTTCATGGTAATGAACCTGGAGACAAACAAAGTGGCCATCAATAAGCAACCCTTTAACTAAATTATACTCCATGAAAATTATAGAATACTCTGCAGTCATTACATGAATGACATATTTTTGTTTGCTGAGTTTAGAAAAGATATGATTAAGGAAAAGAACTTTCTCTATATATTGAATATTTAGTATATAGTAACTATCTATAAATATATTTAATTATATATATGTATATATTTAATATTTAATATATATCAAATATAAATATGTTTTATATTTATGTATATATATATTTAAATCTGGGAAGAACCATCAGAAATTTGATTACCTAACATTAAGGAACTGGGTAGAAAGACTCTCATTTTTATTTTGTACCTTTTCATACTGTTCAGGTTTTCCAACCACATAATCTGGCATTATTGTTTGAGTGACCAAGGGATATATAGGCAGTGAAATTATGGGTAATTTTTATTTTATTTGTGGTTTACTACATAATAAAAACTCCAATATATGTTCTAGTTATATATTATGAAAGAATAAATTATTAATAGCACTGATGCCAGGGATTGGCTATAAATTGAAAAATGTTCTTGTGAGCCTTTGACATTTATAGGAATGAATGAAAATGAATGTGATCGTATTGTCAAAAAGCAAACAAAAAATAAGGAAACACATATGCATGCAATTAAATTACTTGACATCATGACCGGTGTAGAATACATGTTTTATACATCTTCACTCTTGCTATTTTTGTTGTCTTATTGCTGGTGTGAACATTAAGCCACAGTTTACATCAGTGTTTTAAATATGGGTAAGCAGGGTGCAGCTCTGGACAAGGGTGAGAACATAAGCTCATTTAACATGGTAATGATTTCAAGAATGCAGTCATCTTTAAAATATTTATAGGGGTGCCTGGGTGGCTCAGTCATTAAGCGTCTGCCTTTGGCTCAGGTCATGGTCCCGGGGTCCTGGGATTGAGCCCTGCATCGGGCTCCCTGCTCAGCGGGGAGTCTGCTTCTCCCTCTCCCACTCCCCCTGCTTGTGTTCCCTGTCTTGGCTGTGTCTCTCTCTGTCAAATAAATACATAAAATCTTAAAAAATAAATAAATAAATAAAATATTTCTAAATACAATGTCAGGAGACTATTGCTTCGGGAAAGGAAAGGCACATGTGATTTCTTCTCCTCCTATGTTGACTAAAATACTAAGTCTGTGCTTCGAGGCTTTTAAGAAAAACCTGTAATCTGAGAGCAGAGATAAGTGAGTTCCGCATATGTTGAGGAGAAACTGATTCTTACTTCTCTCCCATCTAGGACTGTAACGTCTGCAGAGACAACTATCAGGATAAAATTATGCCTTCCCTTTGGTACCCTGTACTGATGACTCTGAGAGAGATCAGTAATCAACACAAGCAAGGTAAATCTATGGCAGGATTTTAAAGTGGACATTCCTCAGGGCGCCTGCATGGCTCATTCAGTTAAGCATCTGACTCTTGGCTTTGGCTCAGTCATGATCTCAGGGTCAAGATCTTGGGGTTGTGAGATGGAGTCCTGTACTGGGCTCTGAATTGGGCATAGAGCCTGCTTGGGATTCTCTCTTGCTCTCCCTCTGCCCCTCCCCACCATTCGTGCTTTCTCTCTCTCTCCAAAATAATAATAATAATAAATAATAATAATAATAATAATAATAATAATGAAGTGGACATTCTTAAGGTGATGAACTGGGAATTCAGCCCTGTTACAGAATTAAATTCTTTTGTGAGAAATGGACTGTGCAGTAGCAGGTGTGTATACTAATAGAACAATCTTGGTCTTAATTAGCAGCATTTCCCTGCAAAATAATTACATATGTTGTTTACTCAGCTTTTTTTTACTCACTATTTTTTTTTTTTTTTAGATTTTATTTATTTATTTGAGAGAGAGAATGAGATAGAGAGAGAGCATGAGAGGGGGGAGGGTCAGAGGGAGAAGCAGACTCCCCGCTGAGCAGGGAGCCCGATGCGGGACTTGATCCTGGGACTCCAGGATCATGACCTGAGCCGAAGGCAGTCGCTTAACCAACTGAGCCACCCAGGCGCCCCTACTCAGCTTTTTTTTAAAGAGCCATTAATGTGTTTGTAATCTTTCTTCCCAGACTACACTTTAAAAGGCTTTAAAAACTTGTTTTCATTATGAAGGGAATACAGAATAGGAGCTATGCTGATGGCAAATTTGTGTTTCCTACAAGATATTTCATCCAGAGATTCAAATAAACATGCTCACAGCCTTACATGCAACGTTCACTTTGAATTTACAAACTTTATTGGGGCTTTTTATTGCAAAGAATTGAGACTTAAAATCTGCAGCAGATAAAATTGTTTGAAGATCCCCATAAATGGATATTTCCTAAAAGAATCTTCTGCAGCAGCCATGAGCTCTTAGGCCGGAAGCTGGGTTGAGTGTTGCCTTCTGAACCAAGTAGTAGTTGACTGAATCCAGGCTTCTCATACGGTAACACCCACAATGGAAATACATCTGGAAAAGGTTCTTGAGAATTAGCTATAGGATCATCCTTTGAACTCAAGATCTTCTACGTGCTTGTCAAGTTCATAGAGACTTTTGCTCCAGGGCAGAATCAACCTGACTTCCTTGTTTGAAGACTGAGGTCTCTGTGGGCAGCTCTTGGAATTGTGTAAAAAAAGGTTGTGTTTCTCACAGAGGATGCATGTCAGAAAATCAACTCCCTGAATTCTTCTAAAGACATAGTCTAAAAGGGTCTGTGGATACCAGCCTCTAACATCTTATTTTAATATGCACAACTTGACGTCTGAAGATCCTGTGTCTCAGGGCTTCTGATTTTTATCTTCCATGGTGGAATACTGAAATCACAGAAGCAGTCTTAATATGCTCAGGATAGCAGTCATTATGAAAAGAAGGAAAATGTTTAATTAGGTTTGATTAGGAGACTGAACAGAGAGATCATCTAGATTACATGCGTCCATCTACTAACCATAGGACACCATGTTAGATACACAGAGCAGTTCAAAACTGGAAGAAAACATTTGATAGCCCTATGCCATTGACTTATTTTTGAGAAAAACAGCACTGGGACAACTCTGTCAGACTGTACAGGGAATGGCACAGAGGATGACTGGCCGTTGAGAGGTGCTGTCTAGTTGGCTAGATCATGGTGTCCTCTCAGAAACAAGGCCCTTGATCTAAGTCAGATATCCAAAAGCCACAGCCTCACCATCATCACGCAGATACTGAGTCCAAATGTAGTTTCAACGTACGTGCCAACTTAGCGATAAGCAGTGTGTCCGCTTTCACTGACCACATTCTAAGGAAGAGGCTACTCGTGCTCTCTCACGAGGTGACCGAAAGCATAGTTGAAAAGAGAGTTATCCGGTGTAGACAAGCCACGAGGCTAGATTCTACAGTAGCTGTGATCATTTTCCTCAAGTGGCGTTCCTGTGTTGCATGGTCCCATGTTTTCTTTATGATCAAGCATCGAGTTATTCTTTACAGTTTAGAATCAATTGTAATCGAGGCAAAAGCATAAGACAAAAGTCTGGAAGGGTCTTGGGTAGCTGCTGCTTTACTACCACAGGAAAGAGGTGACGCATCCATTAGATCTAAAAACTGCCCCCACTCCAGCTACTATCTCTACCCTAGGCTGAAACGCACTCTCTGCCACTGCACAGATTTCTCTTACTCTTCAGGGAGTGAAGGAGCCTTGCACTCTGCCACCGATAACAATGTTGCGGGTTAAACGTATCTAACGGGTTTAATTTGCGAAACCCTGTAAAGATGTGCAAAATTGAGGCCGGATTTTAAATCGATGAAAATGGGTCTTTCATGAAAGAAATCACCTGGGATAGCCTCCCATGTTTCTAATTGCTCTTTAAGTGACACAGTTCTGTAAATGAAAATAATGAGTGGTTTGCACACCAAAGGAAGATATCCTGGATTAAATTTATTGGAACTGTAAGCAATTTAATTAAGACATTTGATAAAGAGACTCGTCCTTTTATGTGCACAGCTCTCAAAAAGGCTCAGGAGACCTGGTCTCCAGTTTTAGTGTGATCTTGGTAAAGGGTATGGGTCTCAGTCCAATGGTTTAAAAAAGTAAGAACAAGAAAAAGAACATTCGCTTGTAATTATGGTCTTTGAGATTCTGAACCACATACAAAGATCATCCAAGATTTTTCTACCTCTCTTGGTAGCCAGCCTTTACCCTGGAAATAAGGGCGGAATTAAGCCACTGTTTAGCTAGAGGACCCAGCTGTCCTTGTGTCCCCAAGAATTTGCTAGATGGAGAATGGGAACCGTGAATTCATCTCTTTGCCTCCTTTGTATCTAACACAGTGGGTAGTCAAGAAAGTTTCATGTGACTTATACGAAAACCTCAGCTGAATCTGTAACACATATCTAAATATAAAGAGAAATTGTCTTCTCCAGTTAAAATCACAGATAGATACATGTATAATTGTAAGTCTTGTGGCTTTAGAATTCTCAAAAGAAGAAATAACTCTGAATTGGGTCCTCCTAAGAGGAATAAGTTGAGAATGTCACCATTACCTAGTGAATCCTGGCTGTAGGCAGCCAACCTTGATAATTAAAGCTGAAATTTAGGCTTAATATGTGCCTTTTCTTTAGACATGCTGCAACATATCTTGAAACAGTGCTTTATCTTGTCAATAATGAAGTGTGAAGACTGCAGTTTGCCCATGCATAATGGATATTGAATACACTCTGATGCATAACCAAAATCTTAGCATTAAAACAAATCTAGATAATTTTTAGATTAATATTTGATTTGGTTAATGCATATATAACCCACTGGGTTATGCTACCTTTTAGTCTAATTAAATATAGTCTTGCTGTGCTCTATTCTCACAAGAAATCATAAAAAAATAATATAGTTATGTGTGGTCATACAGTCTATCCATTTGTATTTCATTTTATCATAAGACCATTTCTCTTGGTGTTTCAGCTGCAAAAACTAAGCTGGATTTTCTTAAGTAGGGAAGTTAATTGGTTTGAGACTCCCTGGTCAGTATACTTATTTTAGCTGCAAACACTTTTTTTCTTAAGAAGAAAAAAAGGAAAAGGAAAAAGAAAAATCTGACTCGAGAGAAGCTATAATTAAAACAGATAACCAGGCAAAAAAAGTGAGGGAAATATAAATAGGGCATCAATTTCACAACCAAATATAACTGCTCTGGTTTTTGTTGAAAAATGGTTTTCTTATAATGGGATCTATAGAAATTCCTAGAAATTCTTTGAAAAAAGGCAATTCCATGGGATAAGTGTTTTATCTCTACAGGTTTTATCACTCTATGCTTCTGGAGTAACATCAAACACTCTTCCAATATTTAGAGTAATACAAACAAACAAGCAAACTCAATTCTGAATGGTCTGTAAAAGTTTGGGGTCCTGAAACATGTCAGCAGGTGTACAAACAATTCAGTTTTAGGAAAATGCAGGCTACTTTCCTAAATAAAGATGTATTTGGAAAGAAGCACTTCAAAGTCCAAATCTGCCAATAATCACTATGTGCTGGATACATATTAAGTAGATGACACAAAATAGTTATTTGATTGAACAACTTTTGACACATGTGATAGGCTTCTTTTTCTTCAAAGTTAGGTTACACATGCACGCCGATGCAGGTGTTTACATATCCTCTCTTGCACCTGGGTACTGACGGGTATCACACTTTAAATAAATAATCTCCTAGTTTACTCCTTTACATTGAGATTTAGATGAGGAGGTAGAGTAGAAGTGGAGGGATTTTTTTTTTTCTTTCCTAGCAGGGTATTGAAAAGTCTGGTTTTGTCTCATTTTTCCAGAGAAGGAACAGAGGTATTTTATTTAATCTTTTTGGAATCATGCAGGAAAGGGAATGAAGGGAATTATGAAGATGTATGGAGAGAAGAAAGAGAGATAATAGGACTAGTAAATCGGGGATTGTCTAGCCAATTCTCATCTCCATGACTCCATGCAATCCGCAAAGTATCCTGAGTACTGGCTGGGACTGGAACAGGCTACACTGATTCCCTGCTGCCAGCAGAGGAGATCAGAGGGCTTAAGCTGCCAAAAGACGATGCTGGACGGTGTGGGGGACAGGTCCCCTAATTGTTTCTCATTTTTGCCATTCATTCCAGCATGCAACAAACTGACAGCTATCTAGGGGAAAATGGGGGAGAGGTCAGGAACTGAAACTTCATTTGTTAAACTAGTCTTAGTTAATATCAAATAGTAACCAAAAAGAAATGAGTATTACTGACCTTCCCTAGCATTTACTTTCAAAGTGGAGATTTGGGGAAGTCCAGCCAATACAACCAATTTTACCTTTTTCCATATTTATACAATTGTGTTCCTACTCCATATGTGATTATGTAACTTTCCTTTTGTTTAGTATAATAGCATTCTACATCATTACAGAGAGATATACTTTTAAGTGTTATTCTTCTTTTGTGTACTAGCCCCCCAATAAGTACATGATCATTTTTTAACTATATAAACTTTGTTTTAGAGATTTTATTTATTTGACAGAGAGAGAGAGAGCATGAACAGCAGGGAGGAGTAGAGGGAGGGGGAGAAACAGGCTCCCCACTGAGCAGGGAGCCTGACGCAGGACTCGATCCCAGGACCCTGAGATCATGACCTGAGCTGAAGGCAGATGCTTAACGACTGAACCACCCAGGAGCCCCGTAAACTTTGTTTTAAAGTTTGTCCATTACAAATAAGGCTGCCGTGCTCAAGCTGATAGAATCAATCTGAGTGTTTCTCCGGTTAATTTCTTAAGATTATTTCCTGAGAGTAGAATCACCAGATCCAAGAATGTGACTATTATAAAGACTTGTGCTGTATATTGCAAAACATGACCCTCAGAAGGCTTACTAGTTTTCATTTTACCAGCGATATAATTTATGTATTATTTCATGAAGTTTCACTCTCACTGGGTTTTGTCACATTTTTGTTTTATCTATTATTTTGTGAATTATCGGTTCACATCATATGCCGAAATTCTATTGTCAATGGTTAATTTTTATATTTTTATTTGATACCACATTTTATGGACTTTTAATCACTTTCTTCTTATCTCAGAAAAATACAACCAGTTATTGGAGTGCCTGGGTGGCTCAGTTGGTGAAGTGTCTGCCTTCAGCTCAGGTCATGATCCCAGGGTCCTGGGATCGAATCCCGCTGAGCAGGGAGCCTGCTTCTCCCTCTGTTTCTGCCTTTCCCCTTGCTTGTGTGCTCTCTCTCTCATGCATGAAAATGAATAAATAAAATCTTTAAATATATATATATAACCAGTTCCTTTAAGATATGAATCTTCTGCCCGATGTAACTAATATGGTGATGAGCCCATAGCAAGTATAAAACAAATTACATAGAACTATCTGGAAAGGATGCTATTTCAAGTGGCATTATATGTGTCTAATGGAAGAAGAGGATCCGAGTAGAACACCATACCCCTCATTCATAATCAATTGTCCTCATTTAACAGCAGAGGTAGGAGGTATTTTAAGTAGAGAAGCTTAGAGTAGGACAGACCATTCTATGAAGTACCCTCCTTATTTATAGAAATGATGCAATCCTTGTCCTATCATTACATAGATACATACATGATTTCTTATCTTTTACAGTTTACATCTTAGATTTCTTACACTATCTGCCACCACTTTTGTAGTTACATGCTTTCTCACCCTCATGAGGTGTTGTGACATTGTGACGTTTGTGTGTGGACGACGGGTGAGGTTGGAGTGACCTGTAAATTTACAAGACAGCATTTGAAGAAAAGTCTACCTGTGCAGCTAGAAAGAGCATCCATATTCACAGACATATTTTATAAGGTAACCAAAGTCAATAATTTTGGCAAAAGCATCTTTGGCCTTTTCTATGGGTACCACAATTATTTGTTGTTGTTGTTTTTTTATTGTTAAGGTTTGTTTGTTTGTTTTAAGTAAACTCTACCCTCAATGTGGGGCTCAAACTCATGACTCTGAGATCGAGTTGCATGCTTTACAAACTCGAACTGAGCCAGCCAGATGCCCCTATATTAAATTTTAATTTTAATTCCAGTATAGTTAATATACTGTGTTATATTAGCGTCAGGTGTACAATATAGTGATTCGAATCTTCCACACATCACCCCGTGCTCTTCACAACAAGTGCACTCCTTCATCCCCATCACCTGTTTCACCTATCCCCCCACCCCCCCTCTGGTGACCATCAGTGTGTTCTCTGTAGTTAAGCATCTGTTTCTTGATTTCTCTTACTCTCTTTGTTTCCTTTGATCATTTGTTTTGTTTCTTAAATTCCACATACGAGTGAAATCATATGGTATTTGTCTTTCTCTGACTGGCTTATTTCACTTAGCATTATACCTTTAGCTCCATCCATGTCATTGTGAATGGCAAGATTTCATTCCTTTTTACAGTTGAGTAATATTCTATTGTATATATACACCACATCATCTTTATCCATTCACTAGTCGATGGACACTTAGGCAGTTTCTATAATTTGGCTACTGTGAACAATGCTGCTATAAACATAGGGCTGCACATATCCCTCTGAATTAGTGTTTTTGTAACACTGTTGTTTTGATCAGGCCAAGCAGAGGTCTTGGTGCTGATTGGGGATGGGGCCTGCAGAGTCTTAGTTACTGATTTCATTTTTAATAAGTCTACCTTTGTTTGTTACATTTGTTTCCCAATTAAAAAAAAAAGTAACTATGATTATTTTATATACACCCAAAGTAATGCAGGGGTAAATCAGGCTTTCATTATTATATGATTAAAACAAAAGCTAGAATTGAATCAAACCTACCCAAACAGAACTCAGGCTTTTAACTTATTCATCAAGCAAGTTATGTCACTCAAATTAAAAAAAATGATACACAGATGTTTTCTTTAATATTGTCAAAAGAAGACCATTTCTTTAAGACATTCACAATCTCCTTTGGTTTATTTATGCATATATAAAGTTGTGTGTGTGTGTGTGTGTGTACATGGACTTTTATCCTACTCTGTTGATATTCTAGGATTCTTTTCCCATTACCGTTTTCTGTGTGAATCAAGCAGTGTGCTCAGGAGAGCGGCGCCGAGTGGGAAGAGTGGCTGGGAGGTCTGTTGTGGATGGCCTGCATCTGTAATTAATGTATTCCAGTGGGCTGGTGCAAGACCCAGACCCATGGCAGGAAACCAATCCCCTAGGAAAATGTGTCGGACAAAAAATGCCACTGAATTTAATTGGAAGAGGCTTTGTTTTAGAAACCCATGTTCCAGAAAATGCCAAATTAAATGGAAAATTACTGTGAATTGCCTTGGAGATAGCTTTACAATTTAGGCAAAAGAACTGAAGAAGAAGTTGTTCTTTACAGAGAAAGCATCTGATGTGTCTTTAGTTATACACAAACGCCATTATAACCCCAGACGAAAATGTCAAAGATCTGGACTGCATGGTACAGTTATGGCAAGTAATCTGAGAAATATGAAGACAGAAGTCTAACTTGAGTAAACCAATCCCTTATCTTCTAATGTATTTACATCTGTAAGGATAGGAACTTTCTCCTTTTCAAATAATCAGAAATAGTCAAGCAGACATAATTTCTCAGGATAACACTATCACTTTCATTCAAAATTTCTTCCCAGCTCCACAGTTGTTTCCACACATAACTGGGAAACAAGTTTCCATCAATGCCTGCCGGCTCAGCTGAGTGCACCAACCACAGGGCCTTGTATGAATGTATGGATTGACTGATTTTTGTAAAGAGACAGTTTCATGTCATGTTCAAGGGTAAGATGGGCTGAATAGTTTGAGATCATCTACTTGTCATGTGAAAATTTTCAATCTCCCTCTCTCTCCGAAGTCTCCCTGTGCCCAACCAACTTAACTATTCCTCCCCTCTCTGCTCTATTTTAATTGTGTTAGTGTACAGTATCATAATTAAAATTTTGTATGCATTCTAACTTCACTAACACATACATCAAGTTAGAAACTTCTTTCTTCCCTCTTTAAATATTATGTGCAATAACATAGAGAGTATTTTTAAAAATGTTGGTTAACCACATCATACTATAAGTACAATCAGCACAGATAGACCACAATAAAATGAGAAATGGGGAGGGTGAATTCCTACAAAATCAATAAAGGAAAGCATTCCCCTTATAAAGTGAGAAGAAACATCAGGTGAGGACAAATAATATTGGGGAAAGGGATATGTTGAATATACTTCAAGGCACAGGGGGAAAGGTGATTGAAATCATTTACTACAGAACTAGACTCTAGAGAATTCCAGATCTCTAGCGAAGAGAAGACTTGGGCCTTGCGTGTGGCTGCAGGACCTCTACAGAATAACGGCCTCACCCTCTTCTGTGCCCTCCAAACTCTACAAAGCACCTGTCATTGACAAACTCAAGACCACAACCATATAATCAAAAGGTCTTGGAAAATATAACGATGGCTTTTCCTCTCGCTGAAGGGGAACTTAGAAGGGAGTGGCCACGATGTTGGGTTGACAACTGACAATCACAGACAACTCTTTTGTCTCAAATCAGATGGGCTTAAAAACTTTCATAAATAGGGCAAGAGTGAAAAGAGACAAACTTTAGAAACTAAACTGAGGGGCGCCTGGGTGGCTCAGTCGGTTAAGCGACTGCCTTCCGCTCAGGTCATGATCCTGGAGTCCCGGGATCGAGTCCCGCACCGGGCTCCCTGCTCGGCGGGGAGCCTGCTTCTCCCTCTGACCCTCCCCCCTCTCATGTGCTCTCTCTCTCTCTCATTCTGTCTCAAATAAATAAATAAAAAAAAAAAAAGAAACTAAACTGAGATGAACAGAATTTATACCCCCTAAAATAGCCAAGAAGTCATTATGTAAATGCAGTAATATAAAACTTTATAGAAGCAGTTAATGTTTGGAGGAGCAAACAGAAGCAAATGGAAAATAGAGTTCAAAGGAAGCATTAAAGAATTAACAAAAATCTCACAAAAGTGGAAGGGATAAGATAATTCAGGTGTATGTAGGATCAATATTGTAATAAACCTAAAATCAAACTGTGGGGCAAGTAGGGCTTTAACAGGGTTAGATTATATTGAATTTAAAGAGGTGTTCTTTGTGTTCAATCAGAATGAGTTTGGAGAATTTCATTTAGGGAGGACCAAGGAGGAAATAAGATTTCCTTTCACACAATGTAGGAGGATGTTACTTTGTGATTAGAAAACACACACACACACACATTCAAAGAGCAAGCATTTCAAAATATATATCCCCAAACTCAAAGTCAAGGGGACGTAATTAAGGATACAAAAATTCCTGCACAAAACAAGGTGAGACTATGGAAGACATTTTTTTTTTTTTTTTTGGCTATAAAAAGTGGGAATAGAAAGAACCATAAATTAACCTTCACAAAATCCCAACTATATACAATGGCTCTGTAAGGCTATGGCAGATATTTAACAAATAAATACCTCTATTTTTACAGAGAGAAAAGAGAGAAAGGTGGTATGGATCCACAGGGATGTCCTGATATGCACAACACATTGGGCTATTTGCTCTTCCCTCCTAGATCTGTTTTTAATTAAGTTCTTCATTTCGTACTACCGAATTGAGTTATCAAATTTAGCGCACTTTGTTCTGCTGTTAATATCATTTTTAAACATGATTTTCTTTGTAGCCACAGATTTATTTTGCAGTTTCCCAATTCAAATTATTTGAATCGGTGCTCCTCAAACAGCTACACATCTTTTTCTAATTTTTACTTGTTACTAGTAATGATAAAACAACAAAGGAGTTAACAGAGCGAGAGCAAGTGGAGAGTTAGTCTCAAGTCCTCTTAAAGGTATAAGCACTGGTTATTCTCATGTTTTAATATAAACGGTTTTACTTTACTTTTGGGTATTGTTCTTGAAGCTTCTTCCCTGACTCCCTTGCTAGTGTTTATATAGAAACATTTGAGTTGTTTGCCTTCAGAATGGATCTTCCTTACTTCTCTCTAGTGTGGGAAGAATTTTTCACATTTTTCTATTCATAGAGTTTTATGTATCGGCCATTATCAAGTTTAATGCCATTCTCATTTCTTTCCCGAGCTGTATCTAAATCATCTGTGTGTGGACCCTGTTCTCCACTACTGTCTTCTCCCGACTTAGACTCTCGTGACTCAGCAGCTGACTTGGAACAGGAAATTGCTTAGGGCAATCAGGAAAACCTTCCATGACCGGAGATTCCCTCTGTGTATACAGAGCTGGGTGACCAGATCAAAGCAGAGAGAAGTTAGCAATCCCATGTCGGCACTTTGGTGCTTGACTCTTTCCTGGGCTATGGTGTCCTCTATAAATTTCTGTTGGTTTTTTTTTGACAGGCAGAACAGTTTGCTATGTGAGCACGTTCCCATGGATACTGTGCACGTATCAGGTGCAGGCAGATGGGCTTAGGGCTGTGTATGCTTATGAGCAATAGTGCGTTTAATCAAAGTAGGATGGGGTGCAGAGAGGGGAATTAGCTAAGGATCATTTTAATAACCTGATAAATCTAAAATTACACACGCAGCAGGTTGAGGGGATTTATAAAGTTGGCCAAAGATTTTATGTATCATGTAGTAGGTGGGTTTCCTATGGATACAGTTGGATTAAAATATTATGCATTGCGTTTATATGAGAAGAAAATAGTCAAATCTTAAAAGTTAAGCTAGAAGTGAGAATCTGAGAAATTTGTTCCAGGAAAAATCTCTAGAGGAATTTGAGGCTATCCTTGTTCTTGATCCATATGTCTGTTAAATGTTAACACTGTAGGTCCAAATACTGCATTCATGTAAATGTTTCTGTCTATGAGAAACATTTAAACTCAAGTCATTAAAACTGGTGGCATAATATCTCTATTTTTAATATCTCAAGAACATATAGAATATCCATTAATTATTCCTTATTCATTATTGAATTATATTCATTTATTTATTATGTTCACCAATTATACTAGGCCATTGGCAACATGTTGTAAACATTTTTTAATTCACGAGAATGAACAATTTATATATATATTGGTAATATGCACATTTTTCCAAAGAATTGTCTGTTTATGTGCATGGGCTGGTAGGATGTTTCTTATTAATCTATAAGAATTTTCACATGTGTAGCCTTTATCTGTGATATTGGTCCAAAGAATTTTTTCAGACTGATATTTGCTTTAATAATTATGCCAATATTTGTTATCTTATTACTCGAAAATACCCATCACTGGTAATAGTCCTTTTCATGTTTAAGAAGTTTTCTCTTCTGTATATCAGTCCTATTCTCTCTTTTTTCTTCTACTTTTTAAAATATTAACTTTGTTTTTATATATTTTAAATGTTTATATATGTTATTAAGAGCAAAGTTGATTTATATTATTTACAAACTGCCACTTTTTTCCAAGATCATGTGTAGAAAAATTAACTCTATAACCTTAGATTTTTAGATTATTTATTTATTTGTTTGTTTGTTTAAAGTAGGCTCCATGCCCCGTATGGAGCCCAATGCAGGGCTTGAACTCAGGACCCTGAGATCAAGACCTGAGTTGAGATCAAAAGTCAGACACTCAACTGACTGAGCCACCCAGGTGCCCCTAGATTTTATATATTAATACAAAAGGAAAAAATCATTTGTTCCATTTATTATTCTTCTTGTTTTGAAAACCAAGCATCCTGGCACTCCGTGAAAGTTTACATGTAATCTCTACTTTCCTTTCCATGTTATTCTTTTTGTTCTAATGCTAGAAGTGAAACAATGCTTTTAACTTATTCCTTTGTAAGGAAACAGAACCACAGTACACCTTTAGGTGGCTAACCTGGTTTTCAGCTTTAGATCAAGATTATTCACAACTATGTGATTGAAATAAAAATATTAAGGTAAATACTGAGAATTCCTACTCCTTTCCGTGTTCCGTGCTTCTGACCGTATCTGGAGATGTGCCAGCAAGGAGCAGCAGAAAAGAGCGGTGAATAGTTGGGTGGGGAGGAAGATCACAGGCGGGCAGGGCAGAGACAATTTAGAGAACAGAAGTGTGAACGAGATGACAAAATATTTGGGAAATCTTCTGCTATGTTGTTTGTTACAATTCATGCCTTGCAGGCTCTTCAAAGATTTGCACAGTCAGTGGAGGAAGCAGTATGGGTCCCACTGAGGACAGAATTGAGGAGGCTGCTTGTTATGTCACCAACAAATTCAGTAGCTGAGAGGCTGCAGAGAATTCCATCATGTTCATAAGCTCTTCTTGTTATTATTAAACATTCAGGTTTTAGCTTGTAAATAATACTGCAATAAACATTTATGAATAAAGTTTTTTCCTCTTATTTTAGGATTTCCCCTTACAATAAATGTTCATATCTATACATAATAATCAAAAAGATTAATACTTTTTCCCACTTTTTTTTTAAAGATTTATTTAATTTAGTTTAGTTCATTTTATTTATTTACTTATTTTAGAGAGAGACAGTGAGCTGGGGGAGAGGCAGAGGAAGAGAGAGAATCCTGAAGCAGACTCCCAGTGAGCACAGAGCCTGACTCGGGGCTCCATCTCATGACCCTGAGATCACGACCTGAGCCAAAACCAAGAGTAAGAGGTTTAACTGACTGAGCCACCAGACTCCCCTCACATTCTTGTAAAATGTTCCCAACTACTGGCCTAACCAGTTTAGACTTTGTTGTATTAACGACTCCCAGAAATAAGTACTATTTACATTACCAACAGTGATATATGAATATAAGAATTTCAGTAAAATCTAGAAAAGCAGATAAATATTGTTAGTATAGGTAGGCAGATAGTATTGTTATTATTTTGCATTTTTATTTGTTTAATGGGTGTTTTGTTTTTCTTTTATCTTAATTAATTTAAACTCTGCTGGTTAATTTAATTATTAATTTAATTTAAACTCTGCTGGTTAAATATATTTTGCTGTATTTGATACTACTTATATCTCCTCTTGTGGAAATAGTCATTTAAAATCATATGCCAACGGGCGCCTGGGTGGCTCAGTTGGTTAAGCGACTGCCTTTGGCTCAGGTCATGATCCTGGAGTCCCTGGATCGGGTCCCGCATCGGGCTCCCTGCTCGGCAGGGAGTCTGCTTCTCCCTCTCCCACTCGCCGTTTGTGTTCCCTCTCTCGCTGTGTCTTTCTCTGTCAAATAAATAAAATCTTTAAAAAAATAAAATAAAATAAAAAAAAATAAAATCATATGCCAAAATTGTTTTTAATTTAAAAATTTAAAAAAATAAAGTCATGTGCCTATTTAATTTATTTATATTTTAATCACTTAATTTGATATAAAAATATAAGGGAATAAATATTTCTTTACTATAATTCCTACAAACATTTTACCTTAACATAGTCTTCTTTATAACACATTAGGCATGTCATTCACATTAAAATTATATCTTACTTGCTTATAGATATATCTACTATTCATTTCCCTTGACTATTATTTCAAGTATGTAAAATTTTATAAAATATTAGTTTTAGAAAGACAGGCACATCTACCTTTATCCTGAATAAAATCTGGCTCTGTAGTTCGCGGTATAAATTATACTCAGGTGCGATTCCATTGGCGCACCCATGTCCTCCCGGGGAAGCATTAGGACCCTGTGCCACCTTGACGTCCTCTCTGTGATTCTGCAAAAGCCACACCCAGTAGCAGTTGGGTCTTTCCCAGTTCTACCGAGTGGCTTATTGACCTAGAGGCTGAGAGAGAAATGGAGATTGTAGTCAAAAAATCACTATGGATATAAGAACAGGGAGGAGGAGGGGGGAGGATAGGTCCTTAAGCAGTGAAACAGAAAAATGAGAACAGGTTCCAAAGCAGGCCTAGAGTTATTTTTGTGGTGTCTTTCCAGAGTGATAGGTTTGTCTGGATGTATGGGGGTTTTGGCCATCACTGTATTTTTTCCTCAGCATGTTAGAAGTGGGAATGAAGTCCTCCCCTCTCTCCGGAAGGAATAACTTCCCCTTGGGACTGCGTTCAGACTCACAAGCTGTTATTTGTGTGTTTCAAGACTGTTTTGTTTGCTTGTTTGCTTGCTTTTAACACCATCTATATCTACTTCATGTTAAGAGCACATCAGTTCTGACATGAGCAACTTAATACATCTTTTCTGGTGGCTTAGGGCAACTTTCTCCCCTGAAGTACAACAAATGTCACTGGACCATCATTCGAGGGATGCAACAGCTCCTTGAAGATTTAATATTATCAAAATTTCATTTTGTAACTGACTTTATGAACTACCCTATAAGTGATTTTAGGCTTTGTTTCTTTTCTTCAACTTTTTTCTCTTGCCAAATAAACCTCTCGCCTGTTTTTAGCATCATATTTCACCCATCTTATTTTGTATAAGTTATTTGCATGTCTGTCCACATGTTTGGTGAACCTTAATTTTTCTGATACCTCCGAGACCACATAAAAGCCATCTAATTTTTTATGATGATCTCTATGGCTAAAGTAATCTCCATGCCTAGAAATCATATCAACCAGGTCATATTCTATAATAAGCTTTCTTAGTTTTTCAATTCTTCCAACATAAATCCATAGTCATATTGATGTGTAGCAATTTCACACTGTCCCAACATTAATCAACCCATTCCAAGGCTAGTGATGGATGGATGGTGAAGTTTAATGGCACCCTTTACTCCCCCAATAAGTGGTAGATGAAAGAGTGACAGGCCTTTCTACTTTCTGCTAAAGTAGAAAGCTTTGATTTTTGTTTGTTTGCTTTCTAACCTGGTGAACTGTCCCAGAGCCAAAATTTATTCTCTTCAGAGAGATTTTCCTACAGATAGGTAAACTGGGTTGGAAAAATGTGATCCTATGAAAACTCTGCACATATATGCAGATACACACAGGTACACACATAGAAACACAGATTTTTAAATTTTTATCAATGTGGGGATACTATTTGAATGGATATGCCCATCTGCCCCAGTATTCCTGTCCCACTGTGGAAAATGGCTTATTGCTACACAAACCTTTCAGATCATTGAGTCTTGGCTCTGCATGTTGAACCTACAGCCAAAGCCCAGAATTCTAAATCCGCTTGTCAATCATTTTCGTGGTGACTTGGGGCAAGTCTTTAACTATCTTTGTATTGTTGGAAAAATATGAATTTCCAGCTTGACAGGTAACAAATCTGCCACATACTAGCAGGATTACTTAGCAGGAATAAGTCTAAGCATCAGTGTCTTCCTACTTCCTACTGTTAACAATTAAATAAAGAGGCCATCAGACTGAGGTGGCTCTCATGCTCTAGTAGTCTTCATAGGCAAACCCAAATCTAACCCTATAAATGCTTCAAGGTCATGAAATTGAAACTTTGTGGCAACCAATCACAAACAGCCAACTTGGCTTTAAGTAACAGCTGATAGGTAATGTCCTTGCTTTGTTGCCTGTTCTCTATACAAGTCTCCCCCCAGCTCCTGACCACTTCCAGTGTGGCCTGATTCAAATCCATCTTTGCTCAAATATACTCTTAAACATTTTAATATGTTCAGTTTACCTTTCAGCAGTCCCCATCCTGCACATGTGAGTGTGAGAGCCCCACACAAAGTCGGCATCTAGTAAATGCCAAGTCCTGTAAATAACACCTGTAACATAACACACACACACACACACACACACACACACACACACACACACTTTAAAACACAAAAATATCCCACAAGGCAAGGTGGGTCTGTTCACAAGTGCAAAATGCAGTGGTGACATTTAGAATACTATCTAAAAATGCATAAGCCTCAAATATGATACCCTTGCCCCTGTAAGACTTAGCTTTACAGGAATATAATTATTATTTTTTTTTTTTTTAAAGATTTTATTTATTTATTTGAGAGAGAGAGAGAATGAGAGACAGAGAGCATGAGAGGGAGGAGGGTCAGAGGGAGAAGCAGACTCCCTGCTGAGCAGGGAGCCCGATGTGGGACTCGATCCCGGGACTCCAGGATCATGACCTGAGCCGAAGGCAGTCGCTTAACCAACTGAGCCACCCAGGCGCCCCTATAATTATTATTTTTTAATTGTAACTTAGTCCAATTTCTCTGTTTCTAAAATAAACCCTTGCTACCTTCCAGTTTTAACTTTGGGAGGTAATCTGAAACTGTTTTACTTAAACTGGAGTCAGGGAGGCTGACTCGTCTTCTGATAGTGCCCAGAGGGATGTCAGCATCAGCTTTGCTGCCAGATGGGGTCCTGGCCTCCGGGAGTAATATTCTTTACTTCATGCAACTACTCTGCCTGACACCCAGGCTCTCGGCCCTGGTGCTTTTGGATGGAAATCAATGCTATTGGTACATGGAGTCGGCATGATGGGATCTGATTTAGTTTTTTCTGTATTTATTCCTAACAATGGATTATAAATGGTTTATACTTTATAATTATGTCACCACTCACTGCTGGATGTATTGAAGTATTTTATCAACTTCATTGTTGCCTTTGTTAATGTTCTTTCCTGGGGAAACTATCACGATTTAACATGTTTGTCACACATTGCATGCTTTAAAATTATTAACCAAAACTTTTTTTTCTTAAAGATTTTATTTATTTATTAGACAGAGAGTGAGCACAAGCAGGAGGAGCAGGAGGCAGAGGGAGGGGGAGAAGCAGGCTCTCCACGGAGCAGGGAGCCCGATGCGGGGCTCGATCCCAGGAGCCCGGGATCATGACCTGAGCCGAAGGAAGACGCTTAACAACTGAGCCACGCAGGCGCCCCTAACCAAAACTTTCTACAAGAGCATGATGGGCTCTGATTAGCTTTAGCTGATACCAAAGCAAAACCAAAAATCAAGAAAAAGAACCATAGAAATGCTCATGGTCTTCAGAATCAAATGAGTTTTCAAATCATTTACTAGATGCTGACATTTTTATGTTAATGCTTTAATAGTTACAATAAATAATTATCATGGTAAATTGTGGAAAAATCTCATTAATATTAGGGTTTGTTAAAAAAATAGTCATAATAAATCTAAAAGGCATGAAATGATTTATACAGTATTGCTTGAAATTTTTATTGCATTATTGAAATTCCATGTCAGCCATGGCATACTTTTAAAATTTCTGTTAACATACAGGGCGCCTGAGTGGCTCAGTCAGTTAAGCTTCTGACCCTTGATTTTGGCTCAAGTCATTATCTCAGGGTCATGAGATCGAGCCCTGCACAGGGCTCTGTGCTGGGTGTGGAGCCTGCTTAAGATTCTCTCTCCATCTCCCTCTGCCCTCTCCCCGCTAAAAAAGAATTGAAATTTCTGTTAAAATAGAAAGACTTACCTGAAAGTCTTTTTTTTTTTTTTTCAACGTCTTGTCACTATGTGTTTACTAGTTCTTTTATATCAGGTTAACTCTCACAAAATTCCAGTTTTGGTTATTAGAAAGCAGATCAGATATAAAATATTATGAGATAGCAGCATGTTAAATGAAACCACTATGATTGATACAGAGTTACCCAATAAGGTTCTGTTGTGTAGACTATCACAGTACCTAGCATTTGAATGGCATTTTAAATATAAATAGTACTATGAAGACATTTGTATTCATAATATAAAATCTCAGAAAAGAGCGAAGGAAAACCTTTTCATCCATAACTTAAGGAAAAAAATGGGGGAAAAATGAGTGATTTTCTCATACTTCCTCTCATAATCCCTGTGTTGCAAATGAGTGTGGGGAGCAGAAGAGGGGAGAATTTTTAGCCAGTACTTGAAAAAATTTTGAAGTTCATTCTTCAAATACTAATCAAGTTGCCTTTGATTACCCTGGGAGTGCTCCGTTTTGTAACATACCCATAGAGCTTCGTGTTGATTGCATTCATTCTCAATGCACAGAATTGTATTATTTGCTTTTTTAGGGGAGACATAACATCTTTATTTAGATTTCAAATTGTTGGAATAGCCTTATAATGATTTTGACACTTTCAATAAATATTTGTTGTTTTTTATATTTCTTTAATACAGTCTCGTAAATTCACTAATCTCTCAATGTTTTATGTAATTGGGGAATTCAAAACTACTTTGCCTTCATTTTTGTTGAAAAATATGACATTATGATTTTTAATCTAGCAGGAACAGAACAAGTATGAACTACCCTCATATTAGCAATGTGGGGGGATGGCAAGAATTATATTATACAGGATCCTTACACATGATCTGCTAGAATTAAAGTAGTTTCTCCTGCAAAACTCAGTAATAATTGAATTAATTCAGAGTACAGCAATGATTAAATGTCATTTTTCATCTCCCTGTCTGAATGTCAGTGATTAAATAGGTTGCTAACTCTCAAAGATGTTAAAAGTTAATGAAAGGTAGATGCTTTTATTTACTATGGGACCCAACTATTGGAGCTAATAATTATACTTCTGAGAATTTACCCTGAATAATAGAGAATCTCAAAAGGACTTTATAAGACTCTTTATTGCAAGCATTCTCTTATAACAGTAAAACAGATTGTACATTATGAATATGATAGGTGCATTTTTAGAATCTATCCTAAAAAAAAAATAATTAGCAAGACAGAAATAGGAACGTTTGTGACGCCATGGAGCCGATATTCCTTTTAGTGTTGGCTTGTGGACTTATTTTATGTGGAGAACAATATATTATACATAAGCCACTATTATTTGGGTTTTCTGTTAGATGACCTAAAACAAATTCTTTTTACTATGGAGAGTTTAAGGAACACCAGAGATGTAAGAATTCCTTGAGAAACAGTCTGTTGTTTTCTGACATCTGAGACAACCCCCGCCCCCCATCAGCGATGACATTACAATCAAGACCAATGGTAGGAATTAAGATATGATTAACATTCTCTGACCTTTGAGAATTTTCACGGATACACAACAATGCATTTGTATAAGAATTTCATGGATTGATTTTTATAATAGATTCCTGGAAATGAAATTGTGTCATATATTAACATCAATTAGTGGGGAAAATGGCTTTCCGAAAGGGCTAAGGTTACAGTATTATCTTCCATCATAAGCATGAAGGACGCTGCTGCATGCTATAGTTACTGTTCTCAGAATAATTCTACTCTAGTGAACTCCCCACAGTCTGTCCACATGTCTCATAAAAACACACAAATGATGTCAAAGGATGATGCAGTGAATTTCTAGTCAGAGATTTTAGACAACAGCCAAATAAGGTCTTTTTACTTTTTAAATTTTTTTTTTAAAAAGATGTTATTTATTTATTTTTGTGTGTGTGCAAGAGAGAACACACAGGAGCAGGGGGAGTGGGAGAGGGAGAAGCAGACTCCCCGCTGAGCAGGGAACCCAATGCAGGACTCGATCCCAGGACCCTGAGATCATGACCTGAGCCAAAGGCAGAGGCCTAACCAACTGAGCCACCTAGGTGCCCAATAAGGTCTTTTTAATATGAACATTTACAGTGATTTTTGTCTTTGTTTTGGAATCATGTACAATGGTGCATACAGACCGCCATCCTTCATTTGGTTCTCATATTGAAAACATGCAGGAAAAGTCAACATAACAGTAAAATGTAAACTATAAAAAGATACACTTGCCAAGTACCTGCCATGTGTATGTCTTATAATAGATACTTTGGAATTTATTACTAAAGCTATAATGAATTTATGTTGTGCTATATTTTCATAGTATGTGTGGTAGTATGTTTAGTTTTTCATGCACGAAGATGAAATCCTTCATAATCTCTACTAGCTAATAAGCAGATGATATAAACCTCCCTTTAGAGGGGATCCACGCAATGCCACCTTTCTTCTCTTGCTCAAATTCCACCCCCCTATCCCCCCGCCCCACCACCACCGCCACTGCTTCAAATGAATGAGTCACAATCCAGGGCAAGATGTTGCACCTCCAAGGAGGATACTGTAAGATTTGAAGACTCCGATGGAGACAGTGGAAATTTTAAATTATTTCAAAAATGGGCATGTAATGCATGTGTTCCTCTATTCTCCACCCCCACCCCCCATTCTCAGCATCTTTAGTCAATGAGTGGAGCCCGTTCTACAGGTAAGAGAAGACTCAACACTTAATACTACCTGTCTCCGTTCTTTCCACATTTACACACATGTACATGTAAGCCCACCTTAATACTCCCCCTCAAATAAAAATGCAATTTTAATAACCTCAACAAAAATTTAAAAATTAGAGCTACCCTATGCACAGAAATAGTGGTGTCCAGATTCTTTCCCTGATTTTAGAAAACTTTCAGTCTCCATCCTAGGACAGCTAGCATGAAGGTATGGAGGTCAATATTCTCTCTCCTTCTCTCCCACCTACTGTCCCCCCACCCCACCCTCCATCCTAGCTCCTTCCTGTATGTTTGGAGATACAGTAGGACCAGGGCGCACAGGCCTAACTATGGGTGGATAAAAGAATCTAATCCATTTAGCCCACTAGATTGAACTACGGGTTCTTGAGGCCAACGTCTTGGATAACAACAGAGGGGTGCCTTGCTTTCCCTGTTGTAGTTCTATGCACATACTCTCCTCAGGAGCTGTGTGGGAACCAATGAAGGATCAGGGCCAGAATTTGGTTTTCTATGGTTCACTGGCCAGAATGCTGTTATGAAGTTTCATCTAATGTGTGTTCATATTGCCTTCCTTCGATTAGAGCCCATATATATTTGATTTGGAATCCATCATGCATCTACACAATGCCCTAGTCTCCTCGTGTCATGGACAGCTTTCCATGTCTCTTCTATTTATTTTCTAGGCAAAATTTGCTCTTGGGTGGCACCTCTTAGCCTAATGTCCATGGACCTTATTGCAAATACCTAGTGGGATTTGGTGTATTTAAATACTTTCTATTGCATATGTCTATGCTAATTTAGGGAAAGTAGGGGTAGAATCAAAAGGTTTCATCAAACTTTAAAAGGATATCATATTTCCCAGGGCGCCTGGGTGGCTCAGTCGTTAAGCGTCTGCCTTCGGCTCAGGTCATGATCCCAGGGTCCTGGGATCGAGTCTCGCATCGGGCTCCCTGCTCCGCGGGAAGCCTGCTTCTCCCTCTCCCACTCCCCCTGCTTGTGTTCCTGCTCTCGCTCTCTCTCTGTCAAATAAATGAATAAAATCTTTAAAAATAAATAAATAAATAAATAAAAGGATATCATATTTCCCTACCCTGTGTTTTAAAAAATTGTCCTAGTAAACATGTAGTAATACAGTAATAATGATAGTGTCGATAAAATATATTCATAATCACAGCAATTCACTGAGATAGGGGGCCAAGTGCTTTATATAAAGTCTCATTTGATTCTTACAAGAAAGCCAGAAGTAGGATTAATGGTTCCCCACTTTAACAAGGAAGAATCTGAAGCAAAAAAAGTGAAGGAAACCTCTTAAAGTATCACATTAAGTAGGGGTGAAGCTGATTATACCCAGGCCATCAGGCCATATTCTTAACACACTACACCACATAGGGGCACCTGGGTGGCTCAGTCAGTTGAGCGCCCGACTCTTGATTTCAGCTCAGGTCACGATCTCAGGGTCATGAGATAGAGCCCCACGTCAGGCTCTGAGCTCAGCTGGGAGTCTGCTTGAGATTCTCTCCCTTTCCATCTGTCCCTCCCCAACCTTTCTAAAATACATAAATAAATCTTAAAAGCAACAAAACAACATACCTCACCACACTGATATCACAGGCAAAATGACTTGCAAAGCTGAGTGGACAGGTAATAACAGTAGGCATAGCACATGTGTATACTTCATGCTAAGGAAAAACATTTCTTTTTTTTTTTTTTTGAAGATTTTATTTATTTATTTGTCAGAGAGAGAGAGCACAAGGAGGGGGAGCGGCAGGCAGAGCAGTAGAGGGAGAAGCAGGCTCCCCAGCGAGCAAGGAGCCCGATGTGGGACTCGATCCCAGGACCCTGGGATCATGACCTGAGCCGAAGGCAGATGCTTAACGACTGAGCCTCCCAGGTTCCCGGAAAAACATTTCTAATTGAGTTTATCAGTGAGTGAGGAGATAGTCTCTTCTTAGATCAGAAAATGATTTCTTTTTCTCAACCCCCCCACCCCCTTAAATTATGGCAAATAGGCTACATGGCCAAATGTCAGTGTGATTCCAGGTTAAATCAGGGTCTTATTCTTTTTTATCAGTGGAAAAAATAAAATATTTTAAAACACAGCCTTTTATTAGGAAGCAGTGAAAATGGATACAATCAAGTCTGAGCTCTTTAATTGTCCTATGTCCTGAAGCTGGTGCAAGGTCAGCATCACCAGTGCAGATGTCCCTGGACCAAGAGTTGTAAGAGCCAGGATCTACTTCCGGGCTGGCCACAAGCCGTATGGTATTGTATATGTCCACGCAACGCTCCAGGCCTCATCCCCCTCAACCTACCAGAGGATAGCATTGCTCTTGTCTCTTACCTTTCCAGTATGAGGCAATTCGACTCAATTCTGTGCTCCTTGTTGCCAAAGTCTGATGGAATGTATTCAGGTTACCACATCACTACTTTTACTAAATTATCACTTAATGCAGCATCAGATTAGCAAGGGATTTAGTTTTTACTGTTTCTTGCATTAAATAGAAGCCTACACTAAACGTGCATAATTTCCCTCTTAAATTATCTTCATTTCCTTATCAGCTATAACAATATGCATGTGGAGGCACCTCACGTGTTTAGCCTGATAGATGTCTTCCAAGTGAGTACTGACTGCCCTTCACATTTTTCCCTCTGTCAAGTGTCAGCTTATTATGTAATAGACTTTTAAATAATTAAAAGTTCTAATATGATTTCCTGTATGAATTGTGAAACCTAGTATCATAACAATCTGTTTCCAGTCAAAAAAAAATGATAAGACTAGCAAAGTACTCACTTAAATCCGTGCTGAGGTTGCAAAACGTCATGTATAAATTTGGTCACTTTAATGGAGAAACCATTCCATCAAGATAAAATAACATACTATAGTATTTTACTCCAGAGTGCCTAAATAGTTCATCAATTATGGAAACAACCATTATAACAGAATATCATGAACTTATTTTCAAACAGCAGAAAGGAATCTCAGGGGTTTCAAGAAACCTAGCAATGTGTGCAACAATCCTTTAGAGGCTGCACATTAATTTGCTGGAAAACAGTAAGATCTGAAAACCTGGCTCTTGCTCTCATTTCTAAGCTATGTCCTGTGGTCGGTAAGCTAGCAGTTTTTAAAACCTGTATGTGTGTAAGTGTATGACTTCTTGTAAGCTTCCATCTGCTGCATTCATTTCTATAAAATATGCTCATTACTAATCTTATCACGGTTCTATGATAGATACGGTAGAGCATGCCCTGTGGTGTATTCTGGGAAAGCTAGTGATCACTGGATTGATCAACAAACTAGTGACTTTTAATATCATAAAGTCGAAGGGAAGGAAGAAGTTGAAAAAAATACCGTGAGTGGTGGATAAATGACAAAAATGTGTTGACTACTTCTGTTTATAAACATATGGCTCTTCTAGCTCTAAAAGGCTAATCATTATCCATTGGTTTTAGGAAACAAACACAGGAGTAAACAACGAGAGCAAACTTCCTACTTCCGCGGTATTTATTAAAGACCTCTTGTCAAACCCTATGCAGACGGTGGTATCGGGGGCTTAAGCATTAATGATTGATCTGAAGCGGAGACAGAGGAAACGTCATTTCTTTTTTTTATTTGTTAGAGAGAGAGAGCACAAGCAGGAGGAGCTGCAGAGGGAGAAGGAGAAGCAGACTTCCCGCTGAGCTGGGAGCCCGATGCCGGGCTCAATCCCAGGACCCTGGGATCATGACCTGAGCCGAAGGCAGACGCTTCACTGACTGAGCCGCCCAGACGTCCCACCTTCATTTCTGACATGACTCTGCAAACCGCACAAATGTTCTGTTCTACCTGCTTACAATATCGCGCTTTTAGTACATCCATTACTTGGAATATCTCACATCAACCGCAAAAATATCAAGAGTACCCAGCTTGGGTCATAAACAGTGAGGGCAGGACACGAAGTGACACGAAGTGACACGAAGTGAGTTTGTCCTCTGAGGTGAGGGTCAGGACAAGATCTGATTCCGGGCGACTGGATTTGAAAGGGAAGCATGATAATAAAGGCAAATAAAGTGTCTTTTACCGGAGAATCAAATCGACCAGAGTCTTGCGACTGTTAATGTATCATTTATGACAATCTCAAGGGGGAGAAAATTAGTAGAGAAAAAGGATATTAAAATATTCATGACCAAATTTCCAGCAAATCTTTATCAAGTCTCTCATTTGGGATGAGAGTTCATCTTACCCATGGGACATTATATAGTTTGCATTTAAATCCATTCAGCTAGCTATAAAGACTTCCTGCAGACAATTTAACTCTCTTTTATTTAAGTAAACTAATGAGTCCTTTGACTTATACCTTCCTTAAAATAAGTATGTCTTCACTGAGAAGTATATGCCCTAAATGCTATGTATACTCTTCATTTGGACATTGAAGCAAAATTGAAATCTGAATTATTTGAAAAAATAATTATAATATATGCATTTATATATGTAAATATAAGTATAATAAATAAATAATAAACAAAGAAATGATGTGTTTGATAGAAAAGTTCCAATTCGTGCAAAGAAAAATTACATTTGTATTAATTTTGTTATAAACATTCTGTGTATTTTATACATTTTTAAATTTCATATATTTTTAATAACAGTATATTACATATAAAAAATTTTTTAAGTAAAATAGTAACTGTTTTTTTTGAGGGCTAAATCGTTTCAGAGAGAATTTCTCCCACAAAGTTACTTTTTTTTTTTAATGGGATAATTTTACAGTTTGCTGAATGATTGCATAAATGTGAACATTTAAATCAATGGTTCTTGACCAGGGGTGATTTTGTGGCCTAGGAGATATTCGGTAATGTCTAGAGATGGTTGCTGTTGCCACAACACAGAGAGAAATGCCCCACTGACAACAGGTAAGGGGAAGACAAGAGTTCTCTATATACCCTACAATGTGTAGGATAGACCTCTGTAACAGAGTGCTATTCAGCCCCAAACGTCCATCGTGCCAGAGCTGAGAAACCCTGATGCACGTGGGTCCTTGGGCTTCCCATTTGGCCTCCGAAACCCTTCAAGTCCTGCACAATTGTTTTATTGAAATATTAAGAAATAATTAAAAAGCACAAGTCATTCGGTATGTGTGTTTCTAAGTAAAACAATATCCCATGTGGCTGTCTTCACATAAAGGAAAAACATTTTCATATTATGAATGTATAGAAAGAATATTAAGATAGGTGAACGTAAGTAGCTTTAGGCTGGCCAATCAAGCCCCAGTTCCAAATAACCCCTTCCTGGGTCCAGCATCCTAAAGAAGCCTTAATGGACCCCAAACAAGGCCACTCAGATAATGTCAAGGTCCCCTGACTAGTTTGAGCATAAAATTTCTCTGAGTTGAAGCTAAAGAAAGTTTTTTTGATAAAATTCCTATCTGGAGCAAACTGATGCAAATATGAACATATTCTCGAATTCTAATCCTTAATACTTGCTAAAAACAATGTTCAACTTCCAAAGCCATTGTATTTTCTGGTTTTAATCTGTAGTGAAAGCTGATTAAAAAAGGAAAACCCAGTCAATTTGTATGTCTGCATTAAGTGTTCAGTTTCCCTCACTGGGGAAGAGCAGAGCGGGCCGGGGCAAGATGTCTGCCATCCGACCCCCTGCATGCCAGTCCATGCCCAGTCACCCCGTTGTCCACTCAGTCGGCGCATGTTCACTCCAGAAGGGGTAGATAGTTATGTGTATCCTGAATGCTAATGCAGTGTCCACTCCACGCTCTCCGGCCCACAGTCAGCTCCCATTAAGTGTCAAGCATCGAGGAAGGGGGACAGCTCCGCGTCCCCATTGTTGATGCACCTTGTGTGCTGTGTGGGAACAAGGAATGTTCTGGAAGCTCCCTGCTGTCACAGAGAGCGGTCAGAGGAACAGCTCCTTGTGAATTCACAGAGACTAGGTTGGAATGCCATTTCCACTGCCCTACGGCGATGTCATCCTGACATAATCCCACTCAGAAAAGTGAAATGAAACTGAAAACACTTAGAGGTGTTTCAGTCAAAAATGGTAAAAATGAAGCATTCCTAGTATTACTGTCAGCACTAGATTATAGCTTTGCAGAATGACATGTAGTCTCACTGATAATCATACATAATTTAAAAGAAAATGATCTTTCAGAAATTCACACCAATACAGCATGTGACTGCAGGAGATGGAGAGTTTCCTCACAGCCAAATCATCTTTCTATTATAAATAATATAATAAAGTATACATTGAAAAGCTGGTTAAACTGCTGTTTCACCGTGTGCCTTACTTTGGAGCGCGGGTGGAAGGCGTCAAGCCAGAGCTAAGGCACAAGTACCTGGGCTCTGGGATTTTAGTGGGGCCCTTGGAAAAAGCCAGACCATAGGAAGAAAATGCAAGGTGCAGGAGGGAAAAAAAAATTCCCATGGGAAAACAGGAATCTGGTGCAAAATAAAGTCAGCTCAGAAGCCTAGAAATCCAAAGGCCTTAGTTGTCCTGAGTCTTGTGTGACATTGTTTTACCAACTCACTCTGTCTTGGATCCTGGTTTGAACATCCATTCCGGGCAGGAGAGAGCGGGGAGGTAGAACTCACAGTCTGCTTCTTGGAGGGGCCTCTAATGAAGGGCTGAACTCTGACACAGGAAAAGGAAGTGATATTCTTTATCAACAACCAAGCAGGGCACAGGAGGGCAAGGCAGAGCCATAGGAGTGGCTTTGGTTATATGTGAGATGCACAGCCTCACCTCCACTCCCAAGACTACTCTTACCCACAAAATACACTATTTGTATTTTTCTTTAAAGATTTGATTTATTTCAGACAGAGAGAGAGAGCACGAGCATGAGCATGAGGGGGGGGGGGCAGAAAGAGAAGCTGACTCTGGGCTGAGCAGGGAGCCCGATGTGGGGCTTGGTCCCAGGACCCTGGAATCATGACCTGAGCCGAAGGCAAATGCTTAACCGACTGAGCCACCCAGGGGCTCCCAAAATGCACCTTTAGAAAGCCCCAGAAGGATGTGTGATGGGTGCGACTATTTTATCAGTGGAGCTTAGACACCATGAGTTACATGACTTTATCTAGATTAACCTAGTTAGAGCTTAATGCATATGTCTGTCTATTGAAATCTATATAGATGCATGTGCATATACATATGTCATGCGTACAGACAGAGTGACAGCTTGAATGCTAAGTGCTCTACTGATAAAACTTATGGCAAGGAGATTTAGAAAAAACGTAAAGGAGGTAAAGCATAGAGAAGTTTGCCTTCATGACACAAGCTTATCCTCAAATGCCTAATAGGAAGTGTTGTTATCATTACTAGGATGGCAGGTACATAGTGGGTGCTGAAGAAATACAAATGATAGTTATTTCAACTGGATATCTTCCTCAGTAGCAGAGAACCTTGAGAATTAGGATGTAAAGGAATAAATGAAGAACTGCCTTGAGGGGAGAGAGAGCATCGTTCTTAGTTCTGTACGGCTTAGCTCTAGCAGCCGTCACCTCCAAGACAGGGTCTACACTGCTCCTCCTGGGGAGCACAGCATCTTTGATTGACAGTAAATCAGCTTAACTGTCTGTTTTCTGGCTGGCGGTTGCCAAAAGCACCGGGAATTATTTTTAATGGTACCTTATAAGGATGTACTTCTTGAACGAGTACAAAAGAGAATGGAATGAGTCGGTATGAGGTATGTTTACTTTTTTAGCATTATTATTTCAATAAAAAATGTGATAAGCCAACTGTTAACCAAAATAAAGAGTCATATTGATAACAATATGTTAATTGTAGGAGACCTCAATACTCCACTCTCAGCAATGGACAGATCATCTAAGCAGAAAATCAACAAGGAAACAAGAGCTTTGAATGATACATTGGACCAGATGGACCTCATAGATATTTACAGAACATTCCACCCTAAAACAACAGAATACTCATTCTTCTCGAGC
>NC_138374.1:73671281-73684815 GCF_054177405.1 Leptonychotes weddellii | reverse complement strand
GGAACTCTCCTACACTGTTGGTGGGAATGCAAGCTGGTGCAGCCACTCTGGAAAACAGTATGGAGGTTCCTCCAAAAGTTGAAAGTAGAGCTACCTTATGACCCAGCACTTGCACTACTGGGTATTTACCCCAACAATACAAATGTAGTGATCCAAAGGGGTATGTGCACCCCAATGTTTATAGCAGCAATGTCCATAATAGTCAAACTATGGAAAGAGCCAAGATATCCATCCACAGATGAATGGATAAAGAAGATGTGGTATATATATACAATGGAATATTATGCGGCCATGAAAAAAATGAAATCTTGCCATTTGCAATGATGTGGATGGAACTAGAGGGTGTTATGCTAAGTGAAATAAGTCAATCAGAGAAAGACAAGTATCATATGCTCTCACTGATATGAGGAATTTGAGAAACAAGACAGAGGATCATAGGGGAAGGGTGGAAAAAATGAAACAAGGTGAAACCAGAAAGGGAGACAAACCATAAGAGACTCTTAATCTCAAGAAACAAACTGAGGGTTGCTGGACTGGAGGGGGATGAGAGGGATGGGGTGGCTGGGTGATGGTCATTGGGGAGAGTATGTGCTATAGTGAGCACTGTGAAGTGTAAGACTGATGAATCACAGACCTGTACCTCTGAAACTAATAATACACTATATGTTAAAAAAAAAGAAGAAAAGGAAGATAGTAGGAAGGGAAAAATGAAGGGAGGGAAATTGGAGGGGGAGACGAACCATGAGAGACTATGGTCTCTGAGAAACAAACTGAGGGTTTCAAAGGAGAGGAGGGTGGGGGAATGGGTTAGCCTGGTGATGATTATTAAGGAGGGCACATATTGTATGGAGCACTGGGTGTTATACACAAACAATGAATCATGGAACACTACATCAAAAACTAATGATGTAATGTATGGTGACTAACATAACATAATAAAATAAAATTAATTTAAAAAAAGCAAGTCTGTTTATACTGTTTCCTCAATATAAAGGTATTGATTTAAATGCCATTCTCTATTTTGACTCCAACATTTTCAGTGTATTTTATCTATATAAAAGGTCACTTAAACATTTACTATGAACATTTACCATGTTCTTTTTCAGTCTGAGGTAACTCTGGTGTTGTGGACTGTCTAGAAAAAAAGAAAAACTATATATGTGGTGTGTGTGGTGTGCATATACAATACATGTAAATTAAAATATTTGATTAAATCTGAACATAGTTTAAACATACTTAAACTCACTGCAAAGGAAATAGTTTATAAGAATCAGTGTCTACATACACTCTGGAAAACATAAATCTTCCAGGATTCATGAAGAAAGGAATTTTGTACCAGAAATTCATCAAAGGCAAGGTGGAGGGAGCAACATTCAGGGAAGGCTGACCTAGGGACTACCAATGGTCAGAGGTACCTGCAGCCCTGAGAGGGTAGTTACCCCCCAAATCACTGGCCATTGCAAAACAACATATCTGCTGGATGAAAGACCCAAATGTGAGGTAAGAATCCATCAAAATCCTTGAGGAGAACATAGGCAACAACCACTTTGACATCAACCGCAACAACTTCTTGCTAGGCATGTCCCTGGAGGCAAGGGGAACAAAAGCAAAACTGAACTACTGGGACTTCATCAAGATTAAAAGCTTCTGCATAGTGAAGGAAACAGTCAACAAAACTAAAAGACAACCGACAGAATGGGAGAAGATATTTGCAAATGACATATTGGATAAAGAGCTAGTATCCAGAATCTATAAAGAACTTATCAAACTCAACACCCCAAAAATAAAAAAAATCCAGTCAAGAAATGGGCAGAAGACATGAACATACACTTCTCCAAAGAAGATGTCCAGATGGCTAAGAGACACATGAAAAAATCCTCAACATTACTCATCATCAGGGAAATACAAATCAAAACCACAATGAGATACCACCTCACACCAGTCACAATGGCTAAAATTACAACTCAGGAAACAACAGATGTTGGTGAGGATGCGAGAAAGGGGAACCCTCCTACACTGTTGGTGGGAATGCAAGCTGGTGCAACCACTCTGGAAAACAGTATGGAGGTTCCTCAGAAAGTTGAAAATGGAGCTACCTTACAACCTAGCAATTGCACTACTGGGTATTTACCCCAAAGATACAAATGTATTGATCCAAAGGGGCACCTGCACCCCAATGTTTATACCACTGGTGTCCACAGTAGCCAAATTATGGAAAGAGCCCCGATGTCCATTGATGGATGAATGGATAAAGAAGATGTGGTGTATATATGTTGGAATGATGGAATATTACTCAGCCATCAAAAAGAATGAGATCCTGCCATTTGCAATGATGTGAATGGAACTAGAGCATATTATGCTAAGTGAAATATGCCAGAGAAATACAAACACCATATGATTTCACTCATATGTGGAATTTTAGAAACAAAACAGATGAACATAAGGGAAGGGAAGGAAAAATGAGATTAAATCAGGGAGACAAACCGTAAGAGAATCTTAAGTCTAGGAAGGAAACAGTGTTGCTGGAGGGGAGGTGGGTGGGGTGATGGGGCAACTGGGTGATCGGCATTAAGGAGGGCACGTGATGGAATGAGCACTGGCTGTAATATGCAACTGATGAATCACTAAATTCTACCCCTGAAACTAATAATACACTATATGTTAACTAACTTGAATTTGAATAAATAAAACAAACAAGCAATGGATCTGCCAAACTCTGACATATCCCCTGGGTGGCAGGAGGGGAAAGAAGTTTCTGCTGCCCTTTCACCTTTCACATCTCTTTTTTCCACTGGAGCACTTTGGTTCCCAGATTCTGCCCCTTCTATACAGGTGAAATTTAAAAATCACTGGGGAATCAAACAATTAGAAACAGCTTGGGTAACATCTATCAAGTTCTTAACACAAAACTTGACAAATAGCAAGGGATGACAATAGCAGAATAATGGTGACTTTATGTCCTCATGTCCTCAGATCCCTGATGAATCCAAAAAACAAAATGAAACAAAACAAAAAACAACTAATTTTTTTTGGGGGGGTGCTACTCAGCTAATTCTCATTACAAGGGTGGGAGTTACAGTCTGTTGAAAATATATATAAAATTATCTGTGTGGAATCAGCAGTCTACAAACTTATTGTTGATTCTGGTTGTATTATTTAGTTTGATACAATGTTTACCGTAGTGTCTGTTCATTTATCTGCACTTTCCTTTTCCCTGCCAGCATTAAGCATGTACTTCCTGTATGATATGTGTTCAGTAGGTGCCAATAAAATTGATTTCCAGACCAGTGCTGTGTCCCTCTACTAGAGGAACCAAACTAAAACAACTGTAACCCCAGCATAATCTCAAGTGGGTGGAGTCCAAACAACTAAGTGGGATATTTCTGAGAAAATCTGAATAATTCAAATATATTCACAATAATATCTCAGTTAAAAGTGACTTTTTTCTGTTTTGTTTAAGAGGGAAGCACTTCAGCTCTTCATTTTTCTTTGCAGAAAATATCGTCATGTCCATAGCCAGAAGGAAGCAAATTCACATTTTTAATGCAATTTTTAGACATAAATCCTTCGCTCCTTACTTTAAACTTCAGTAGTGCTCACGTTTTTTAAGAAGCTCTACTGAAGAAACAGTCAAAAAGTTAATAATAGGGAGTTAGATATAAAAATGGAAAGTGGTCGGAACCTTACCTCACTTCTACTCTAACTTGCTTTTATGTTATGTCACGTTGCTATTTATTTTATCTTTCTATGGTAGTTCAAATATTTTTGTACAGATGAAAATATTTTGGGCAGGTAGATAGATTCTATGTATGCCAAGAGTGACAAATTTTCTTTTGCAACAGAGAGATTCATCTACATCTTCCTGTCAAGATCAGTTAAAATAATTACTGCTGCAAATAAAATGGGATTTAACCTAAAAAATAGAACATAATAACTTTGCAAAGAGTTCCATAAATTGAGATGAGAGTCTGAATTGGTAATGTAGCTACAGCAGCCTTGACAGGCGTATGTTTAAGTTGTACTAATCATTGGAATTCTCTGGAAAATAAATGACTGCATTTTAATTACCAATTCTAAAACAACAAGACTTGGGGGTAATTACAAGTTTTACTCTTAAAGGTAGAAGTTAAATTTTACTTATACATGAAAATCAGTTAAGACAGAGAAACCTTCTCTCGCTGAATTGGAAATTACTTTGTTAATGATCACATAACTATTTAACATAAATCAATATAAGAGATCAATAACTGCACCAGAAAACAAAGAAATTGTCTTTTACTATTTTAATCCACCCCATGTAAAACAAACTACAACACTGCAGTTTTACTAGTTAAAAATCTATAGGACTGTTTATCACTCAGAGACGGTGCTTTCCATATTCAATTTGTGAGCAACCCAAAGTATCTCTCAACTGTTATCAGATGACCACCTGTATCCAAATCATCTGGATTGATTGTTTATTGTGTTGATGTCTGGGTCCCTTCCCAGACTTAGTGAATTGGATTTGGGGGACTGCAACTGAAATTTTGCAATTTTAGCAGACTTCTCTGCTTTTTTCTTATCACACCAAGGTTTGAGCATTACTGTTTTATAGGATAGAAAATGTCTACCAACTTCAGGCATGTTTGTAAACTGGGAAGAGTCATCACAGAAGTGACAATAAGGGACAATTTTAAAGGAGAAGAAAAAAAACCTCTATAAATTAGAGATACCCTATGTATATATCTTTAGATACAAAAAGATTTATTAGTAAAGGGAGACAAAGAGAAGTAGTACTTATTCAATCATTTATCCAATAAATATTTATTAACCACCCATTGACTGGCAGTGTTCTAGAACCTGGTGCCCAGAATTTTATTTTTTAATTTAATTTAATTTATTTATTTTTAATATATTTTTTAAAGATTTTATTTTTATTTATTTGACAGAGAGAGAGAGAGCACAAGCAGGGGGAGCGGCAGGCAGAGAGAGAAGCAGGCTCCCAACTGAGCAAGGAGCCCGATGTGGGGCTTGATCCCAGGACCCTGGGATCATGACCTGAGCCAAAGGCAGTTGCTTAACCAACTGAGCCACCCAGGCACCCCTATTTTTTATCTTTTTGAGAGTGCACGTGCCCATGCACATGCAAACAGGAGGCAGGGGGTGGGAAGTGGAGGGGGACAGAGGGAGAAGGAGAGAAAGAATCCCAAGCAGGCTCCACATCCAGCCTGGATCCCCACACGGGGCTCGATCTCACGACCCTGAGATCATGACCTGAGCTGAAACCAAGAGTCAGATGCTTAACTGACTGAGCCACCTGGGCTCCCCTGGTACCCAGCATTTTTAAAAAAGATAAGAATGTCTGCCCTTATGAAGCTTACAGGAAAAAGTCAGACAATAAAACACAGTGAACCAGAAAGTAAAAGACAATTAGAGTGGAAAAGAGAAAAAACAGAACTGGGTAAAAGGGACCAAGATTTCCAGGGTGAAGCGGTGGTAGAATTTAAAACAGGGTGGTCAAAGTCGACCATATTGCCAAATAGCCTTCTGAACAAAGATTTGAAGGAAGTGAGGGAATTAGTCATGGTGAACAGTCTAATAGAGGAAATAATCCATGCAAAGCCCTCATGGGTTATACATTCTTTGCAGACAATCACATTTTCTTTAATATCACCCGTTTCACCAAAGAAAAATAATTTCTGGCATTCCTTCTAGGGATCAAAGATCCCTATCATGCTTGCTGTAGTCAGTGATCTCTTTACTGTGGATTTCTTCCTAGAGGATTTCAGATACTACTAACTGCTAAGTATCTTTCCCTGGGGATTGATTAAGGCTGACTTGCATACTCTGGCATATAAAGTACATACTTTACATATAAAGTAAATTGCAGAAAATATAGTAGATGCCACATTAGGGGTTCACTGATGGGAAAGGCAAGTGTGATTGTCCACACAATGTAAATTCTTTATGATTATGTCTTCCTTTCTCTTTTTATACTTTAATACTTCTTCTTGCCACAAAGTATAGATAAATTTTAGTTAAATAAGTGTCTATATGATGATATACCATTTTACCAATGCCTTGGCTAAAGAAAATAGTTATTGTCCCTATGGATGCTATTGTGTTAATCACATAAAGTACATGTTCAAATTCAGTAGCAGATTTTTTATTTGGGACATAAAATTATATATATATATACATATATATATATACATACATATATATGTGTATATATGTATATATATATACACACACATATACACATATATATATTTTAAAGATTTATTTATTTATTCTAGAGAGAGAGAGAATGGAGAGAATGTGGTGGGGAGGGGCAGAAGGACGGGGAGATAGAGTCTCAAGCAGACTCTGCACTGAGTGTGGAGCCTGACACGGAGCTTGATCTCATGACCCTGAGATCACGACCTGAGCCAAAGCCTGGACAAGGATGCCTAATCAACTGCACCACCCAGGTGCCCCTAAAACCAGATATATTAAAAATATGAGAAACCCAGTAGTATAAAGAAGAAAAAGGATGAGATATGCATATTGACAAAACAGCATTAGTTTTCACATGTTGTCAATCCTTAAAATCAGAAATTTTCTGTATTTTAATTGAATCTTCATTGCAATAATGAAACCAACATTTGTCGTTTGTGATAGCTTTACTTAAAGTTTTAATTAAGGATTAATAGTACTAATAATATTCTAGAGAGTATAAGGGAACAAACTAATTTATGACAAAACATTTATTCATAGTCTTGATTAACACTACCATCGTCAATGCAGAAAAAGAAAGGGAAATATTTTTATCTTATTTTTCAGATAAGAAAATTAGGCTCAAAGATGAAATAATTTACTCATGATTAAAGAATTGGTTTTCAAAGTTAAGTCTTCTGATTATATAAGCTGCATATTTTGTTTTTCAAACCAATTTTGATTGTGACTTATAGTAAGGGAAATATTTACCTTGTAATCATTTGTGGCGACCGGCCTGCAAGAAGGCTTGAGCTGATCACTACGTCCTGGTATTTTCACCATCCCATAGTCTTTTCCCACATTACATAGGAATGAATCTTGTAACCAAAAGGAAATGATGCAGTTGATGGAATGTGCCATCCAAAGGTGACCCATAAAAGACATCAGGGCTTCTGTTTTGCTCTTTCTTTTGAACATTTGCTCTGGGCAAAGCCAGCTGCCATGTTGTAAGGAACTGAGGCCTCCCATGGAAAGCCACTTGAGTGTGCCATCTTGGAAGTAGACCATCCAGCCCCAGTCAAGCCATCAAATGACTCTAATCCTGGCCAGCATCTTGATGGCAACCTCATGAGAGAATCTGAGGCATTCCCAAATTCTTGACTGAATGATCCACTGTGAGTTAATACATTTTCATTGTTTTAAGGCACTCTTTTGGAGAACAATTTATTATGAAAAAATAGATAATGATTGCACCCAATATACATACATGTTAAAACATAAACAAAAATAAATGTTTTTAAGAACAAGTACTTGCCCTTAAAATGTGAGATGTATTTATTCCTCAATTTTATTCTTTTATTAAAATTATTCTGTTTATGACTTCTTAAAATGCATTATTCCAAGGGTTAGTCAGCATTACCATTACTATTTCTCAAGGAGAATCAGGCGAGTGTAGCTTCAAGTCTTGTTCCAAACTATTTGGTGCTTCTGAGCCATTTCCATAGAGAAATTCTGGATATTCCCTGCTTCCCATTTGTATCATTTGTTTATAAAATTGTGACATCACATTAAATTTCCAATGAAGTCTGAAACTAAAAGAGGAAAACCTTTCTTTCCTATAAAATGGAGAATGCTCCTGTCTTCAGTTCATGTATTTGATGATACCTTTTAGAAGAAGAATCATGTCTCAAGCATCTGGGGTCCAATACCACAAACTGTTGGTTAGCATGTGACATTGGCAATATCTCGTTGTATCACTGAAGACTGAATAAAGGACATAACAAGTCATTAGAGCCAAACTGCACGCTAGTTTGGGAAAATCACTTAACCCTTGCACCATGCTTTCCTAACTGATGCTGGCTGGGAGACCCCTAGTAAAGATTTAAGGACCTGAGAGAAAAGGAGATCTTTAGAAGGAATGGCTGCATGAGGCCTCTGCTCACCCAAGAAACAGAATAAACTGATGGTGTTGGAGGGTGAGGGATTTGCATTTACCTGAGGCCCTTTCAGGTGGATGGGGCTGAATAACCTTGGCACGAATAAAAATTGTGTCTGAAGTTGTGGGCATTATGATCGTTCCCATTTTACAAATAAGGAACTAATGGTTGAGAGCAGTTATTAGTTCACGATTACAATTAATAATTGCCCAAGCAGATACGTGTTCACTAGCACAGAGCCTGGAACACAATGACAGAGAGTAATTTCTTTTTCTTTCTTTTCTTTTTAAAGATTCTTTTATGTATTTGAAAGAGAGAGAGAGAGAGAGAGAGCGCATGGGGGAGGGGAGGAGAGAGTAGAGGGAAAGGGAGAGAGAGTCCCAAGCAAACTCCACGCTGAGCACAGAGTCCTATGTGGGGCTTCATCCCATGACTGCAAGATCATGACCTGAGCCGAAACCAAGAGTCAGATACTCAACTGACTGTGCCACCCAGGTGCCCCAGAGATATTTCTTTATTTTTATAGTATCTTAGAATCATAGTATCATTCAATCATAGAGTTAAGAGGATATCAGATGTCATTTGTCTAGTTAGAAGATCAGTTGATGATGATTTAAGCATCAGTTGGGGGCCTTTATGAGATTAACTTTTCTACATCATATACTATTTCTGAATAAAGATGATCTTCCCTTGACTTGAACAAGCCAAGAACATGGAGGTCACTCCTTTCAGGAAACCATGTTGAATTTCACTAGTTCAAAAATGTCTTATAATAGATTGAAATCGTCCTGGAGATCTCTTCATTCTTCTTCATGCCAGTTATTCATGTATGTAATTACTCCCCTGCTTTCCTTTAGAGGTCCTTAAAGGATCTGGCTTCAGGAATCCTCCTTTTCTTGGTCCCCATATTTTGGATATACCTTTGTTGCTGTTGATTTTTTTTTTTATATTATACTAAACACAATATCTTAGATGATATAAAATTGGTATGGAGCATGATAAGATTATAATTTTGATATGGATCTCAACCATATTAACGCCTTCTGAGGCAACTGTTTCCTTGTTATAAAGTGGGTTACATTCCAAGCCATCGGGCTCTACTATTCTACCCCCACGCCATAGCAGATGATATCTTGGCATCCTGTTTAGAGCTCAGGATCACCTCTTCAACCTCACGGTTGTACCCTCCACCATGCTCTGAGACCCTGCCGCACCATGAGCTTGCTGCCCCTCAATTGTGCTCTGTGGTTTGGGGGAGTTTGAAGGCTGGATTCCAGGAAGTCTTCAGGAGCCACTGACCATGAAGAGAGTGGGACTGTCCACCATACCTTGAAGAGACAGTTGATAGAAACATGGATATCGAGTGCTTCTGATGAAGTGCTTCTGATGGAAATGAGGAACATGTTATTGAAAACTGGTGGAAAGGTTATCCTTATTATAAAGAGCTGAAGAACTTGCAAAAAACATAAATATAATAAAGTAGGTTATGCTGCTGGCTAATATTAAATTATGGCAAATCAATACTTATAATCATACTTTTTTTCCATACTAAGAATGATCCAGTCATGTTACCCTTTTTCTATATGTGCACACTAATTTTTTAGCCTAATTACAAGATTTCGCGTGAGGTAAGTGACTAGTGTCAATCACAACTCCTGAGCGATGGGAAAATTTATTATTGGAGAGATGGAATGGTATTGTGGTTGAACACGTGAGCCCTGGTGCCAACTTCTTGAGGTGGATCCCTGGCCCACTGCTAACAAACAGTATGAGTGTTGAAGAATCGCTTAACCTTTATGTGTCTCATTTTCTGGTCTATACGATAGGGATAAGAATATCTCACAGAGCTGTCATGAGACTTAAATATGTTAATGCATTTTTTTTTAAAGCAGTTCGGCATCATATTTGACTTTAAAAAATGTCATAGGATTGGTTCCCCTCCAAGCAAATGTAAGCCTCTCTAGAGAGAAAATATCAAACATAGACTCTGTCAAATGCAGACCACATCTGCTATTTGTCCTTAAAAAGTACTAGCTATTATCACTTGATGCTCTTATGGTCCCGACTCTGCTCACCTATGGGAACAGCTAATAATTATTTACATTACTGACTAGACATTTAGCTGAATGTTCTATATGTGTTACTTCCTTTAAAATTCACTTCAATCTTGGAGCACCTGGGTGGCTCAGTCAGTTGAGCATCCAACTCTTGGTTTCAGCTCAGGTCTTGATCTCAGGGTTCTGACATGGAGCCCCATGGAGGGCTCCATGCTCAGTGGGGAGTCTGCTTGAGATTTTCTCTCTCTCTCTCTGCCCCTCCCCTTGCTTGTGCTCTCTCTTAAATAAATAAATAAATAAATAAATAGATAGATAGATAGATAGAATTTACTTCAATCTTAAGATTGTAAGAAAAGAATAATTATTCCCATTTTCTAGATAAGGACACTGAAACTCAAGTAATTTAAGTCACCTGGAAAAAGACACAGCTATTAAGTAGTGGTCCAGCCAAGCTAAGCCAAATTTATAAATTGTCTAGTTTAGCCAGAAGGTCAGCTACTGATGGTTTGAGCCTTGGTTTGGGGCTGGCAAAAAAGTTATCCCAGAACTGGTAGGAAAACCAGAGAACCTGTCCTGGTTCATGTTATGGACCCTCCCAGCATCAGTTTGGACCCGTCCATTTTCTAGGTCATGCAAATGCCTTCATCTAGGTTTCTAAAACAATCTCTTTCTACTGATCTTCAATAATCTCTCTTCTAAATGCTTCAGGTGAAGAAGCAGAATCAATCCTGAAAGAAATAATGAAAAGAAATCTTGTCAGGAAATGCATGTCTCAATTACACATCAAAAAGAAGCTTTGAGAATAAAATATTTTTGGATTTTTTTATCTCAAAGGTGGACAGCTGTAGTTACTATCATCGAAGCCTACCCCTTGCTTTTTATTTAGAGAGGCCCTGGCTGTCATCTCCCTTTGAAATTCACCTGAGGTCATTCCCCGTTCTGGTGCCAGCCTGCATCCAGTAATTCATCCATATGGGAATGCAAAGACTTGACTGTCCAATCTGGGGCAGCTTTGAAGGGCTATCCCCCATTTCACAACTGGGGATTGGCTGAGACTTCCAGAGAAACATCATCCCTGCTCCAGTTCATCCTCTGTCCAATCCTTCCTTCCTTTCCACAGATGCTGATCTGATGGACATTTCTACCAGAACTTCTGCATGCTAATCTCCACCATAGTGTTTCCCAGGAATTCAAACTGACCAGAGCAAGAGTGCATTTCCTCTCCAAGAAAACTTTCCACCAAACAAGCTCTATACTCAAATATTTTATTGGCCACCAGTGGAGTGGTGTACATTTGGAATAGTATTTTACTGAAATACATTTTTCATTCCATTTTGATTTTCAGTGTTTTTTTTTTTTTAATATGTCAAACTGGCTTAATTGGCTGCCTAATGCAAATTTAAACTTTTTGTACACTGAAGTCTGTTTCTGCTTCTACTTTTTGCAAATGCCAGACAATCTGACTTTCCCTAATTTTTTTTTTTATAATTTCTAACTCTGGATCTCAGTCATCCTTAAAACAGAGAGTTCTGAAATAAATCTTTCCTGAGGTTGTGTAGTAGAGAGATCTGGAAATGATGATATTCACATCTCCTATCTCCTATAACAATATAACATCTCCTATCCCCTAAAACAATAACATTGGAACTCCAATTTAGTTTGCATTTTTTTTTATCTGGAATTTCCATCAGATAGATATTTGAGCCATTTCGCAGATGTTGAAATTTATTTCTTGCTTCTGAATTTATATTTAGCTATAAAAAAAATCCCCTGCAGTCTGATCTTTCCTGATTCTTAACCACTTATTCCCACTATTATGTATATCAAACCACCATAGGAAGAAGAATTTGTTCTTACCCATTTTTAAAATTTTCTGGTAAGAAGATATAGAATAGATTTTAATGGCTCAACATAAGCAGAAGGCAAAGGCTCAACCTTCTAATCTTCTAATATGAGGGCTAATTACATGAAGGCTGATGGCCAGATGTCCTCTCTTTCCCTTTAGAACAAGGATAAGTAGGTTTAAGTTCAACACGGGAGATTCAGAAATCACACTCAGAAAGTCTCCAAGCAGTCAGGCTATTCTCAAAGATGACTGCACTTAAAATTCACAAAAAGAGAGTGACCAAACCTTTGCTGCTAATCCTCATTTACAGGAGATTCTACATTCAACATGAGACAAAGTAAAAAAGAGTTGATGTTTAGGAAAATGTGTGTGGGTTGTACAATAAAATGGTTACTGGGAATTTCTAAATATAATTCATGATACATTATATTGGTTCAAATTTTAATGCATTGGGTATTTATTGAATTCCTGTGTACTAAAATTTATGCTAGGGAAATGAGTAGGGACAATATAGCCTCTTAGGATTTCTTCTGCACTGTAATGTTCAATTTCAGGGCCCACTTAAAAATCAAATCATGGAGCCCAACTCTCTTCTACATATAAAACCAAAATAACTGTTGTCCAGAAGTCATGTGGGAAAATATCTCCAGGTCTGACTGCATATTTATTTTAAACTGTCATGATGAACATAAGTACATAACATCTAAAGAGCAAGAATCAATGGTGTATAATAAGTCTATGCAAATCAACACAAAATGTCCAATAGAAAAATTGGTAAAAACGAAAACAAAACCAGAAACAGGTAAATTACCAGAAAAATTGGTAAATTCCTAGGCAATATGAAAAATATATCATAGGGGCGCCTGGGTGGCTCAGTCGGTTGACATCTGACTCTTGATTTCAGCTCAGGTCATGATCTCAGGGTCTTGAGACTGAGTCCTGCATCCAGCTCTGCACTGGGCATGGAGTCTGCTTGAGATTCTCTCTCTCCCTCTCCCTCTGCTCCTCCCCCTCAATTGTTCTCTTTCTCTCTTAAAAAGATACACACACACACACACACCCCAGATGTGGTATAGAATAGAATATTATTTAGTCTTCAAAAAGAAGGAAATCCTGTCACACTCTACAACATGTATGAACCTTGAAGACATTATACTAAGTAAAATGGGCCAGTCACAAAGAAGATAAATACTGTATGATTCTACTTATTCCAGGTATCTAAAGTGCTCAAAATGATAGAAAGAGAAAGTAGAGCGGTGGTTGCCAAGGGCTAGGAAGAGGGGAAATGGGGTGTTATTTAATGGGTACACAGTTTCACACAATGAAGAAGTTCTGGAGATTAGTTCACATTACTGAACTATATGTTTAAGACAATCTCTTCAACAAATGGTCTTGGGAAAATTGGACAGCCACGTGCAGAAGAATGAAACTGGACCATTTCCTTAGACCACATACAAAAATAGGCTCAAAATGCATGAAAGACCTAAATGAGAGATAGGAATCCATCAAAATCCTTG
>NC_138374.1:73650920-73671181 GCF_054177405.1 Leptonychotes weddellii | reverse complement strand
GCAAAAGAAACAGTCAACAAAACCAAAAGACAACAGACAGAATGGGAGAAGATATTTGCAAATGACATATCAGATAAAGGGCTAGTATCCAAAATCTATAAAGAACTTATCAAATTCAACACCCAAAGAACAAATAATCCAATCAAGAGATGGGCAGAAGACATGAACAGACATTTTTCCAAAGAAGACATCCAAATGGCCAACAGACACATGAAAAAGTGCTCAACATTACTCGGCGTCAGGGAAATACAAATCAAAACCTCAATGAGATATCACCTCACACCAGTCAGAATGGCTAAAATGAACAAGTCAGGAAATGACAGATGTTGGCAAGGATTCAGAGAAAGGGGAACCCTCCTACACTGTTGGTGGGAATGGAAGCTGGTGCAGCCACTCTGGAAGACAGTATGGAGATTCCTCAAAAAGTTGAAAATAGCAATTGCACTACTGGGTATTTACCCCAAAGATACTAATGTAGTGATCTGAAGGGGCACCTGCACCCCAGTGTTTATAGCAGCAATGTCCACAATAGCCAAACTATGGAAAAAGCCCAGATGTCCATCCACAGATGAATGGATAAAGAAGATGTGGTATATATATATATACAATGGAATATTATGGGGCCATGAAAGAAAATGAAATCTTGCCATTTGCAATGACGTGGCTGGAACTAGAGGGAATTATGCTAAGCGAAATAAGTCAATCAGAGAAAGACAAGTATCATATGATCTCACTGATATGAGGAATTTAAGAAACAAGACAGAGGATCATAGGGGAAGGGAGGGAAAAATGAAACAAGATGAAACCAGAGAGGGAGACAAACCATAAGAGACTCTTAATCTCAGGAAACAAACTGAGGGTTCCTGGAGTGGTGGGGGGTGGGAGGGATGGGGTGGCTGGGTGATGGACATTGGGGAGGGTAGGTGTTGTGGTGAGCTCTGTGTATTGTGTAAGACTGATGAATCACAGACCTGTCCCCCTTAAACAAATAATACATTATATATTAATAATAAAAAAAATAAGGTTCACTGATGTAACAGATAAACCTCAAATTTCAGTGGCTTAATACAAAAAAAAATTTGTTTCTCAAACGTAAATACAACTGGTTATTCCCAATTAGCATTAAAGATATAGGCTTCCAGTTATGGAATGAATAAATCATTCATAATAATGATTCAATTCAATATTGAATCACTCAGTAAATCCAATATTCAATATTGAATTATTCAAAAAATTCGTTATGTAAATAAATCATGGGAATAAGAGGTACAGCACGGGGAATATAGTCAATGGTATTATAATATTGGTGTAGGATAGCTACACATGTGTGAGCACAGGATAACATGTAGACATGTTGAATCACTGTGTTATATACCTGAAACTAATGTAACATTCTGTGTCAACTATACTCAGGGAAAAAAAAAAAAAAGAAATGTGCTCATGCAGTCAGACACTCAGGCTGAGGAAGATAGACTTCGCCCCCTTCAACTCGTGCCTTCCATGGTCATTTTCAGCTGACAGCAAAGAAAAGACAGTGAAGGTCTGGAGCACGGGAGATTTCGATGGCACCTCCTTGCTGCACCCAAGCATGGTCCAGGGACAGCAACAGCGGCAGCCCTCCGAGGGTGCTATAGATCCAATTGTGCAAGTCTCATTTCAGGCCAACTGAGTCAGAATCTGTATTTGAATATGATCCCCAGGTGAATGATATTCATTTTAACATGTGAGAAGCGATGCTTTAGACAAGGGATAGGCAATGCTGTCAGCCAAATAGGGCCCGTTACACTCCAAAAGATTATTATCTTTAGGGATTAGGATAAGAGAGACACTATGAAGAGCTTCACAAATTATTTCCTATATTTCCTTTTCAATGGCCATGTCATATTTTACATATACAAGTTTTTGTTTTAAAAGCACAAGAAACTGGGGCGCCTGGGTTGCTCAGTTGTTAAGCGTCCGCCTTCAGCTCAGGTCATGATCCCAGAGTCCTGGGATCGAGCCCCGCATCGAGCCCCTCCTCTGCGGGAAGACTGCTTCTCCCTCTCCCACTCCCCCTGCTTGGGTTCCCTCTCTCGCTGTCTCTCTCTCTCTGTCAAATAAATAAATAAAAAATCTTTAAAAAAATAAAAAAATAAAAGCACAAGAAATTACTCTCCTGCCATCTTAGTGTTCACCTAGATCCCTGATGATGGATTAATCTGGAGTACATCTGGATATATAAGATTTTAGCTCATGGAGATAATCTCATTTAATCTCTCTGCGCTCACATTTAGATAATACTGTTCTGGAAAAACAATATTCTCAGTGATATTGGACTAAATGCACACAGAATTACGAAAAGTATTCTGTCAAAAATAGCAAAAAATTATTCCAACTGGAGCAAGTAAATTTGCTTTTGTGACCACTTTGAAATTATATGAACATGTTGGCAATTCAATTTCTTCACGTTTAAATTGGAAACACACACACACACACACACACACACACACACACTTACACACATCTTATATTCCTAAAATTCATGGAGGTTTTGAATAATCGATGGAATTGTATTTTCCCAAAGATGAATTTGGTGAGGACAGTTGACAAATTTTAATGCCATATGGCACTTTGAACAAGCAGGCTCACTCTGGTGGTACTATCGTATTTGGAGGTTTACCAGGTTTAAATATTAATATTCACAACCAAATTAAAAATGAATGCTTTCCCCTAAAACCTAAAACAGTACTAGGGCGCCCCCTGTTGACACATGGCCGACGCAGCTAACAGGTGCAACCACCGTTTTACATGCCAAGCGGTTGAACCTTGAGATTAATGCCTTGAATAATTACAAGAGTTCTATATTTTAATTTTTATAAATGTTTCTTCTTTTTTAGCCATCATATATAATTGGTTAATTTTGTAAAACATTAAATAGGAGGTCTTTTTCTTGACACTTTTTACAAAAAAAAAAAATTGGCAGCTATTTTGCTGTAGCCCTTGAATTTTTCTAAGGTGACCCTTTTTCTTTTTTTTCTGAGAAGAATGCTTGAGAATGTTTACCATCAACTAGAATCCTAAAATTTCTCTGAAGGAGATGTGGGATTTCAACTCTTTTAAAAATTTATTCCCTAATGAAAAATCAGAGAAGAAAGCATTTGCTAGAATTCACACAGCCAGATTGTATCGGGTTGAGTTAGGACGGCGTGGACGCCCAGCCCAGTGGTCGTTACATTGTTCACTATTCATTAGAATAAATTAGTTGAGTATGTTGAACAAAAGACTGTTTGTTCTCCGACAGTTAAAGAGAGTCAAAAATCAGAGGAAAAGTGATATAAAGTTTATCTTAGAATTTATGCAACAAACACACCTCATTTATTAAGTTCATATATTGTGGGTCCTATTATTTAAAAAAGAATACAATCATTCTAATTTTGAAAATGATGGGACATAATCATTAGTTTACATAATAAAAACCACTGCATTGACTTGTGTTGGGTCAGGGTGAATATTTTACTTCCCTGCCTGGCTACTTTTGTAAGCAGTTATCCCATTTCAAAGGCCACGTGGAAGAAGCAATAATCAACTAAATTTAGAACATTCCAACTATAAGAACCATTCTACTTCATTTTTCTACTTCTCTGACAATCTTCTAAGGAATTCAATTTCAAAAGGGAATTGCCATGAATTTCTACAATAATTTTCGTTGTGTATGCTGATTTCTGAAAAACACCTTACAGAAAAATAAACAGAAGTGACTTGCTATAGGGCAGAAGGACAAACACAATTCTTTCCTGATATATTTTAAATGCCTCACCAATTCTAGGCAGTAAGAAGCTGGTAAAACTCACTACAGGAAGATAATAACATTTCGAAGACTTTTAAAAGTCTTTTTTCTTTTGTATTGCAGTAACTATTTTAAGATCATTAAGAAAGACTCTTTTAGGATAGAGTATATGTGTGTATGTGAACAGTCAACAAATGTTTCATTGTAAATATCCTTTCCTTACCTCAGGCTCTATGACAACATAAGAGGGTAAATTGTACATGGATATGTTTAAGTTCATCATGATATCGGGTCTGTGAAAGGCTTCCTTTATAATGGCAGATCTAATTTTAGCCAGTATGTGGTACTGTACATCTGTATGTTTGCAGAGCATTTAACTAGCAGTGTAAAGGAAATGCAATAAAAGATTTCTAGATGAAACTTACACTTTAAAGAGTGTGAATGTATTTAAGAAGATGAAGCTGACAGTGTATAGGAAAGGAGTGATTCAGGGATCATAGAATTATCTTATATCGTCCATCAGTAAAGAAAAGAAACCAAAGTCCCTGAAATGCATTGATCCATAGTACTTGGTTTACTTGGAAGACACTAGCTTGGAAACCACTAGGAAAATACAGCAATCATATCTTTAATTCAATATTAAAAAATGGAATGGAAACAAAAAAAGTGGTAGCTTTTTGTTCAAAAGAATCAGTTCTACTAAAGCAGTTTGATACAAAAACAGAATTGAAGAGGCCACTTCTAAAAAAAAAAAAAAAGCAGGAAGCTGTTGAAAACATATTGAAAGTGATGATCTTAACCAAATCTGTCAGGTATTAGTACAGAGAAAACAAAAAATGAAGGACTTGCATTATGCTCTCTGGGGAAAAAATAATTAAAAATAAAGCCAAGAAAATATATCTAGAACAATTTTTAAAGCTTAAATCCAATTGAAACATTAACCACACACACTTCCCTTGGGTGGTTTTCCCAGGGCGAAAACCCTAGTGTGTCCATGAACTTGGGACAGGTAAGAAAGAGCCTCTCCAGCAGCCGAGCACATTGTCTTAAGCTTCAGTTGTAAATGAGGGTCTCCTGAGCCAGGATATGATTTGGTTAATTTCTCTAAATAGTGCCTTTGTTTGAACATACTGATCAGAAGGTGATCTGGTGAAAGGAGACATTTGTAAAAGGCTGTTTTGCTAATGTTCCCAGAGTAATAAAGAGATCAAAGTGCTACAAATCCCATTGGGAATTCTATTCACCTGAAACTGCATTTCTAATTTAATCATCTTGTCCTCAAGAGAAGGGTCAAGTGAATTTCTGAAGATTTGGTACTTAGCAAAAGGTGTAAACACACTAATACCTGTTTTTTTTTTTTTCCTTTAAAGGATTAAATCTCCACTTTTGGTACCAGGAGGCCCTTATTTCTGATATGATCAAGGCCAGTATTTTTTAGTTAATTAAAAAGCATGTTATTCTAGAAAATCACAACTCTCTATGCATAAATATTTTAGAATGGCCTCCGCTGGATGTCAAATGGGGTGTGTGTGTGTTTAAATTTAAAATAAAATATTTGATGTCCAGCGGAGGCCATTCTAGTGCTGCAAATTCCCAGCTGGAGGACTCTATGATTTCATGTTAACTAGAGTCACTCACCAATTAGGAATTAGTTTTTACAAGTGCAGTGAGAAGTTAAAGATCATTCCAAAGTCATCTGAGGGCAGAATCATCTAGACCTTCATTTCCCCTTGTCCCCATCTCCAATATATTTTTACAATAATGTCATCTATATCTGATTCAACAAAATTTATCTTTTTGGCATCTATTTTTATTGAGTCAACCCAAAGCATTGGAATTTTAAAACAACTCTCTTTCCGGTGTTCTATGTGCTTGATTTGCACAACACTTAATTACCTTGTGTAATTCCAAATAGCTCGTATAACTGGCTTCATGACTAGGATAGTTGGAACATTAATCAGTAAATATGTGCTTACCGCTCCTTCCTCCTGTGGGCAGAGAATGATCCCATGTCTCATTGATGTTGGCCTTGGCTGGGTGACTTGATTTGGTCAACAGGCTGTTATTGGATGTGAATTCAGCACAGGCTAGAAATCCACCTGCTGTCTTGCATCTCGGTCATCACAGTGAGAATGACGTACCCTGGGTTGCTGCTCCTGCCAGAAGAAGGAGAAATGCAGTGAGGAGAGCCACACCAGCTGCCCCACAGATGTGCAAGCAATAGAAGGAACACTGCTGCAGTATGTCTCAGAGTTTTGACGTATTTGACATGCACCAACATATGAACACTACAGAAATTAACTCAAATGACCTTAGGAAAGCAACAACTCAGCTTGTCAAAGCAGATTCATGTAGACGAAGAGAATCCTACTAACTGTAAGTGTAAGCATGTCATGGAGTCAAAAAATAAAAATGGGAGGGATCGTATTTCTGTTTGTCCCAGAACTTGGTACACTGGTTTATACTGCTCTTCTTCACAATCAGAAAGAGTGTGGCCAACAGTGTTTACCACCAGTGTTGAGTCTAAGGACACTGCTGCACTAATAATGTTATTTCAAAGAAACACCACACTTTGATTTTTTTTATGATTGGTGTTGTGGAAGCTGGTATTAATAAAGCCTGTCACAAAAGCTGCCTTCTCAAAATCCTAGTCAGCTCAGTCTTTGTAGGAAAAACCACCATATTTTGTAGCCTAATGTACTAACTGTCTGATCTCATGCCCATCTTAGGTGTCCTTCCTGTTCCTGTCGAGCCATGCGCCTTGTGTAGAGTGCCTCGTTTCTAGATCTTTCCGTGGCCATGGCATAATGCAGAGCGCTTGCAGAGGACCTCTTCATCACGGAGGACCACTCACCAGGACTGAGACCTATTGACATGTGACAGGCCCCCTGGAGCACCCGGGGCTCCTCCAGCCTGCTCTGTTCCCTGCTCAGGGGAGCCTGTTCCATAACGGGACTTTGCCCAGCCAGCTGTCCTGTGTACCTGTCCCCCAACCACCAGATGTCGCTTCTCCTCATAGCTGCAGTCTGACCCCTTCAATGGGATGAAGGCATCTTCACCCCTCCCACACCTGCTTCTCAAGCATCATTGTGAGCGCACCATCTACATTACATGCCAGGCATCACTCAAGCGTCTGGAATTTAGCCATAAGCACATGACAAAACCCCTGGCTTCAAACACATATATTCTAACCCCAACACAAAATATAGTCAGAAAGGTGGGTATCAAAATGCAGTAACATTTTTCACCTATCCAATTAGCAGAGACAATAGATTTCTACTCTCTACTTACTACTAAAATTACTATTTTTTTCCTTCAATGGAAGAAAAAGTGGGGAAAAATGTGTTATTATACATACAGCCAGATGCAAGCTGGTAAGACTTTACAGAAAGCCAGAAGAGAATTTTTAAGGGAAAAAAAAAATAAAGAAAAATTTTAGTGAAAGGCTTTCAAAATCTCAAGAAATTTTATCTAACTCTACTTTTGAGTTTTCTAAGGATAATTATGAGTGGGCGTAGTTATTTAAATAAAATATGCTTATTTCAATTAATTAGATATACATGAGGAGGGAAATCTCAACACCCAAAGATAATGATTTTAGGTAAATAAATTCTGTAGTATTTTTTTAAAGATTTATTTATTTATTTGAGAGAGAGAAAGAAAAAGAGCACATGTGAATGGGGGGAGGGGCAGAGGGGGAGGGAGAGAGAAACTCAAGCGGACTCCATGCTGAGTGCAGAGCCTGACTCGGGGCTCGATCCCACGACCCTGATATTGTGACCTGAGCCAAAACCAAGAGTCAGACCCTTAACTGACTAAGCCACCCAGGCACCCCTAAATTCTGTAATATTCTTAAAATGGAGATATATGGAGTTACTGAAATTATAAATTTTACTGACATAAAAACTTTTATGTACTGTTAACTTTAGAAATTATACCCACACCCAACACTATTGTTTCTTTTTCTGGAAAATTTCCATGGATGTCATATATGTGTGTAGGAACACATGAATTCCAATATTGTGGAATATTATTTTCTCCCTGAGACAACAGAGCTTATCAATAAAAACCTGTTTCCTTTGGTTCACATAAGAGGATATTAAAAACTGACACACATCTTGCTTTTTCTGTGAATAAACATTAGAAAGCTATAACCACATGTTAATTATGGTCAAATGTTCGCATGAATTCATAGGTTTATGATTCATATTAAAACAATATATTCAGGCAGTTACAGCTTTTATTTTGTGGAAATTGGAAACATTTCAAAAGAATAATATTTAGAGGAAAATTAGACATCTTCCTGTTTTCCTGTCTCAAATTTAAGTATTAAATACTACAGAAAAGACAAAGGGCATTCAGAAGCTACACCACATTATCTTGTCAGAGCCCTCTAGCCATTAATCTATTTCTACTTGTAGTTTCATCATATTTGTTCAACTTTACCAAGTGTTTCAACAATTGAGTAAACAGTAGTGCCTACTTTTCCTAAAATCAGAAATTTTTGCTTTGGCAACTTATTTTTTGTTTGTTTAAAAGTATAGCCATCATTGGGGCACTAAGTGGCTCAGTCAGTTAAGGGACCAACTCTTGGTTTCGGCTCAGGTCATGATCTCAGGGTCCTGGGATCGAGCCCCATGTCGGACTCCACACTCAGCAGAGTCTGCTTCTCCCTCTCCCTCGGTCCCTTCCCATGATCATGCTCTCTCTCTCTCTCAAATAAATAAATAAGTCTTTAAAAAAAAAAAGTGTAGCCGTCATTTTACATGAGATGGTAGGTGGGTTCCTAGCAACAACTGTTGCTAGCTGTGTGTTTTCTGACAGAACTAAAGCCCTATGTTTGGGCAGAATATCTTATCAATTTTTAATGGAATTGTGTAGGAGATACAATGAGCCTCCTGTAAGACCACTCAGACTGCAGTTATGGCTAAGATCCTACACGGGCTGTCACGGAACCTTCCACTGGGCTCCTTCATCCCCCTGCATTCTAAGTAAACACATTCAGTGAAACAAAGCAAAACAAAATGTGCCAGCAAACAAAACCCCTGAAGTCTGTGGATGAGGAAAATAAAGACCTCAATTTCAGTTTCAAAGAAGTTCTAATTAGCTAAATAAACTCACCGAGATCTGAGTTTTAATTCCTGTCTCCAAATCCCCAACACTTTATCTCATTTTGTCACTCTGTTCCCTGGTGAAGGTTTTGTAGTTATTTTATTGATTTTTTAAACCAATTTAGCCTACTATCAATATAAATCTAGTGTCTCTTAAATTAGATTAAAATTTAATTTGCAACCAATACCTATTCAAATAACCATGTCCTCGGTAAATTTTAATGATGCTGAGTTGAATGTCAAGAGAACTGCTATTTTATTTCCACTGATTTGCCTATTGATTGCTAATACCACTATCTGTGATGCTTTCATCCCATTATACATAATGCCTATCCATTATGTAAAAACTGAGACTTATTAACCATTTTAAGGTGACCTTTTACTTTTCCTAAGACTTAAAATCAATTAGCGATTATAAGTGTTCATTCATTTACATAATTACAACAAATATCACTAGTGCAGAGTTTATCCAAAATCTAAATTATTGAATGGCTGAAATACAATTGGTAAGTGTGTAGTCTATCTCCAACCCCCCCACACACACCCTATCCCCAGTGCCCACCAGATTAACTCCTGCAGAATCCCTTCCCTGTATTTCTGTTGGTAGGTATGGGTCAGTGTGATTAGTTGGGTCCATGAAAGCATTTAATTTACTTAAACTGACTGACACAAGATCATATGGAGGAGTAACAACATTTATAATTCTCAAAAAGGATTTCACCACACAAGTCCAGGATAATCTCTTTTCTTGACAACACAAGCTCTTGACTCATGAGCTCATTCTTCCTTTGTCTACTGCCAAACCTTTCCTAACTTCTTGGCCTTTCTTCCAAGCTAAAACTGCATTAGTCAGTTTGGAAGAGAATGTATTATCATGACTTGAATAAAACCCAATATTGGTCAAGACATCGTATGGGCTCCTGATGGCCAAAATCGTTTCCATAATTGGCAAGTTCTAACATGCTCTTCCTGGCTTATTTCACTTCTGTGGCATAACCACATCAACATTTGTGGTCTTCTCTTTCCACTTATTTCCTTCAAACTCGGAAGATTCTTCATTTTAATTTTCTCTTCATCTTATTCACCAGAGCAACTCCGCCTAGCCCTTAAATAGTCACATATCCTTTGCGTACCAGTTTCCCCTCTTTAACTTTTTAGCAAATACAATTGCTAAATTTTAAATTGCATTGCTATGTGAGTATATCCACATGCTCCTATTATTTCCATTGTAATATAATACGTATGATATAATACAATATGATACAATTCAGTTTTTATCATATCTCATCCTTGATGACCTAAACAAACTTCCTTGTCCTATGAATGCTTATTTCCCCAAATTGATAAACATTTGTTAATAATAATTTTATTATCTATAAATAATCTATAGGTTGGATGATCACATCAATATTTGTTTTTCCCTCTAACTCCTGCTCTAAATTTCTAAGACCTTCACAGAAAAGGACATTGTATTCAAAAAGTATCTACACTGTATCCCAAAAAAACAGCAAACACTTTAATTCTGAAAAATGGAAACATAATAATGTGCTTGTGGAAGACTGAGATATTTTAGAAATACGGTAAATTGCAGTATAACAGAGCTCAGTGTTACACTTAACATCTAAAATCACACAAATTTAACTCAAAATAACTGCTCCCAAAAGAATCTTGAAAAATGCATTTAAATTCAGGCAGTTTTCCACATTAATGCAGAGTGACAAAAAGTCACCTTTTCATATGGGATAATTACTTTTTATCCAAACTCAGTTATTCATTTCTCTCAATTGCCTGGATTTCTTTGCAATACATTCTTAAAATAAATCACAGAAAATCAGAGGGCATATTTGCAGCTCATAAACTATACTATATGCAATCGAAGACAAGTTTGCCTAACTTTTTTTTTCCTTTCATATAGTTTTGGCTTATCGAGTGCTTTTAAAAACAGGAAGTTTCACCTAAAGATGCAGGTTTCTGGTCTCAACGGGAAAAGTCTGAAGATGAGCCCACACATTCCTGTATGTCAACGGTCAGTCTGAGCAGAGCTGCCCCCACCTTCGACGGGTCATATGTTTTCCAGGCCACCCTTGCTCTTGCTCACTGCTCCCACGCTGAGCTTCTGTGTCATCCCCCATTGAGAAATACTGACTCCTAGCCTACCTCTCAATTGCTACTTGTTTTCCGAAGTCTTCCAAATCCCTGGACTATTTGGAACTGTAAACATTAAGTTGCAAACTCTTACCTCTTAAGTGCAAAGCCTTTCATAATTAAAAAATGCTAAATTATCTTCATTGCAGTTGACCAGTGTCTTTTGAAATAGATTTATAACAATGTAGAAAAATTGCTGAATGTTATTCAGAAATTTCAACTAATGCATTTGTTGCAATCCAAATGAGAGTAAATCAAGCTCTTTTTTTTTTTAGAATGAATGGTGCACATGAAACTTCAGTGCTTACCAAAATGAATAACATTTATAATGAAGTTTCATGTATACAAATATATTTTATATTTGTTCATTAAATCCAATACAAATATTTATGTTAATCAGTTAAACAGGAAAGTATACATTGAAATCTAATTGGAATACTCAGATACATCTTTAGCAACGAAGAGGTGATCAGATTTGAACATGTGTATCATATGCATCTATACATGAGAAACTTCTGATGTCAACTTCTTAGGGATCCACACCTTCCAGGGTAGGAGTCATTCTAGATGACAAATGGGGGTTTAGGTACAAAAATTTAAGACACATCCTTTTTTTTATTTGAGAGAGAGAGAGAGGGAGGGGGAGGGGCAGAGGGAGAGAGAGAATCTCGAGCAGACACTCTACTGAGTGTGGAACCCAATTTGGGGCTTGACCCCACGACCCCGAGATCACGACATGAGCTGAAATCAAAAGTCAGATGCTCAACTGACTGAGCCACCCAGGCGCCCCTAAAACACATACTTTTTATAAGCAATTTAATGTTTCATTAGTAGAAATTGTCTTACTTTTCTGTTGCCGTATAACAAACCAGCAAAAGCGTCTAAAACAGCACTGGTTTTGAGCTCAGAGTTCTCAGGTCAGAGGTCTGGAAATGCCTGGCTCATTCTTTGCTAGGGATATTACTGCAGGGTTGACATGCCTGTCTCAGCTGGGCTGAAATCTCCCCTGGAGGCTTCGGGAAGAAATTCACTTCCAAGATCCTTGTTGTGGTGGAAATAACTGCCTAGGTTGCCTTGTAGGATCCAGGCTCCCTGGCGGCCTGTCTGTTAGCAGATACTCGGCTCCAGGGGCCATTTTCAGGTCCTTTTTCTTGTAACCCAATAGGCATGAATGTTTGCTTTCTTCCAGGCCAGAGTGACTTTCTATTTTTCCACCAGCTGGAAACAACTTTCTATTTTATGTGCTTTTTAAAATATGCCCGGATAATCTCCCTATTTTAAGGTCAGCTGGACTATATAACATAACCTAATTGTGCGGGTAGAACCATCATCTCTACAGATGCAGCAATTATGAAGGGCGCCTCCAGCAGGACCAGGGAGAACCTCGCAGGCCTTAGAATTCTGCACGCCACAGGAACATTCACAATGAACTGATGTTACAGTACAGTGATGCCCACAAATCCTATTCAGATGAATATGTTTCTTTGTCTTTTTGTCAAAATGCTCCCAAATAAGATATGGGTAACTGCTCCTTTTTTTTTTTAAGATTTTATTTATTTCACAGAGAGAGACACAGCGAGAGAGGGAACACAAGCAGGGGGAGTGGGAGAGGGAGAAGCAGGCTTCCCGCCGAGCAGGGAGCCCGATGTGGGGCTCGATCCCAGGACCCTGGGATCATGACCTGAGCTGAAGGCAGACATTTAACGACTGAGCTACCCAGGCACCCCTAGGGTGACTGCTCTTAAATGTAACTTGTTCATTTCAGTTTTCCAATAAATTCTTCCTGTTTTGCAATAAACTCTCGTTTTCACCATTTTCACTAGCTATAGTAGTTTTCTTGCATTTTCCCCAAGTTTTATTTCTTCTCTGCCTTAAATTCCCAATCTCCCTTTTGATATACAATGGAGGCCTCATCAACATGCACAATTAATGGATTTTTAGATCCCGTGTCTGACGACACCAGCTTTGTTCACGTGGAGGTGCTTTGGGCTGTCAACAGGCACTCACTCAGCTCCATTACAAAACACGAGAGGCGAGTTCCCAGACAGGCAGTGTGCTGCTATTCGACTCCATGCTTTCCACTTGGAATTCTGGAACGCTTCTGAGAGTAGTGTGAGACCTGCGATTCCTTTTGCCCACCCACTGTAAGTTATCAAGTTTCAGAGTGTAAAGAACATACAAATACTGAGTGCTTGGGGATTTTTAAAGGAATTAATAAACGATAGATATTCCCCTAGAAAGGCAAAATGGTCGTGTGAAGAGCCCAAATCTTGGGGTCACGACTGACTGAGACACTAACTGAGACAAATTTTATGTTCTTTGAGTCATGACTTCCTTCCAGTGGAAGAGCAAAGGATATAGCTCACTGCCCTGTTATGATAATTATGTGACAAAATGAGATAATCAGTGTTAATAACAACCGTGACTTCGAAGACACTGTTCTGTTAAGTGATTTGTTAAACATTCTACAGAATAAACATTTCTCAAAATAATCTACAACAGTGTACTGTGTTTTTGAGAGGATATTTCATTGCTTATTTCTCATATATTATCTTCCTTTCTTCTGGGAGACGTTGAATTTCTCAAGGTTTGTTTTTGAATCAGAATCAGACTGGTGGCTGGCATTTACTGAGAGCAGGGCATCCATTGATTAGAATGAGTACCAGAGAGTAGCGAGCAGCGGAAATCTATTTCTTATGGTGGCTTCACATTTGGCAATTTGGGGCACCAATGGATGATCTCTTAGCTCCTCTCAGAAAGTACAATTTATAATCCTTATCTGTTGAAGTGTTACAGGGATTAGTATTTGTAAAACATTTTTAAAATCCCACTGTAAAGCTATTTTATGAGTATCAAAAAATCATCACAGAAGCTTAATTTCCAATTCCACAGGAAAGGATATGCATGGGCTCTTTATTATTAAATAAATATGCTGGATGATCCAGCTTAGTGTGATTGTAACAGCCTACTGGTTGTTATAAATTTCATCCTCGTAATGTTTATTGATGGAGACATTTACACTGCAAAGTGCACACACAGACCTGGGACAATGAAGCTGGGGTTTGAACCAGAGAGTTCAAGGCAATGATCTGCAAAGTAATCTAAAAGAATTTCCATGACAAATTACAAGCAGGCCCTTTTTCCCCAAACTTAACCTTTAAAATTACAGTTACCCCGTACCACAAGTCTATCTAGTATTGAGACTTGAATAAAATTCCAAATGCATATATATATACCTCCACTCCCTGCCATTCACACACACCATTAATTCCCTCTTTTGTATGATAAGTAAATACGAATCATTTTAGGTGGAAAACAGATTTCAGAAGGAACTGGTGGACTGAGAAGAAAGATGACATTTTAGATGTGCTGAAAGGAGTTTTGTTTATGAAAACCAACAACTGATTTACAATAAATTATAAAGATAAAAGCTGTAGAAACATTAAGCCAGAAGGGAATTTCAAAACTAAATTCTATGTGAGGATATTATGAACATAAGAGGCATCAATATATATAATTTTTTTAACGATTTTATTTATTTTGACAGAGAGAGACACAGCGAGAGAGCGAACACAAGCAGGGAGAGTGGGAAAGGGAGAAGCAGGCTTCCCGCCAAGCAGGGAGCCTGATGTGGGGCTCCATCCCAGAACCCTGGGATCATGACCTGAGCCGAAGGCAGATGCCCAATGACTGAGCCACCCAGGCGCCCCAATATATGCAATTTTATATCGCGAAGAAGAAACTAAAAATAAGAAGCCACTGGGAGGCATAAACTATAAGGCTGTAAAAGCAAAAGTCTCATAACCCCTCCTGCCACTTTGAGCATGCTGATAAAAACTCACTGAAAGTTAGAGTCCTTGACCATTGTTGGATCATGGATTTAACTTCAAAGATGACCCTACCACACAGCATATGTTCTCAGACAAGAACAAAGGTGAAAAATAGGCAGCTTCATTACAACCCCTCAGAAATGGCGAGGTGAATATGGTGAATACATAACTGAAAATCCATGGGTCTCCGCTTAGATTCATACCTACCCTGACCTCAGGGATCTCAGACCATCCCTTTAAATCTGCCTCAGATTCTTCCTGGGTAAAGTAGTTATGACAACTACTGTATCATTGAGTTGGCAGGATTGCTGTAATAAGGCAATGAATAGCAGGTGTTACTCTGCAAGTGAACAAACACGTTACATATTTGGGATCCAAACCAGGCTCCTGGACAGGGCGTGCTGACAGCTCCCTGGAAGAGTCTCTGATTCTAAGAGAGCCCCACATTGTTTGTTTTTTCCTTTGGTGGTAAGAGCACTTAACATAAGATCTGCCATCTTAGCAAATTAACCGTATAATACAGAACCATTACCACACACACACACACACACAACATTTTAAAGAATAAATTTAAAAAATAAAAGGAGACCAGGAGGAAATCTTTGGGAGGTGATGGATAAGTCTATGGCCTTGATGCGGTGACGGTTTCATGGGTGTGTACCTACTGGTAAACTCATGGAGTTGGATGCAGTACTCATGTGCAGGTTTTTGTGTTGATCGGACCTGTGTATGGTGGTTTCAAGGAAAAAGAGAGACAGCCCTATAAAGACACCTCCTGCTGCCCCTGCCTGAACGAGGGCGTGTGTGGCTGGGGTGAACTGCATGAAGGTTAAGCTGGTTAAGCTGATCAATGTGGAACTGAATGCATTCCAATCCAGAGTGTCCCAGGAAATGAAGGAAGAAGAGGCATGAGGTATCGGCATGCATTTTCCCCTCCGGTGTGCGGGCAGAGGAAAAACAAATACTTGTTAGCTTTCTGAAGACCAATATAGTCTCTTTCTCATCATCTTATCTCCACCTACCAGTGCAGAACCTGGCAATTCATAGGCTTTTAATAAGCATCAATTAAGGGATGCCTGGGTGGCTCAGTCAGTTAAGCATAGGACTCTTGGTTTTGTCTCAGGTCAGGATCTCGAGGTCATAAGATTGAGCCCCACGCTGGGCTCCACACTCAGCATAGAGTCTGCTTGAGATTCTCTCTCTCCCTCTGCCCCTCCACCCTATGAGTGTGTGTGCATGCTCTCTCTCTCTCTTTAAATAAATAAATCTTTTTAAAAAGCATCAATTAAAGTTTGAATGGCAGTTAAAACAATGACTGTAAGAATATGCGAGAGGTTGGATTCAAAGTTCCTAAGGCTTTGTGATTACTTTAGAAAATGAGAAGACAGAATTACCAATCCCATCTATACTTCATGTGTCTCAAATGCCTCTTCATTTCCATTCCATCTAAGTCATAATTTCAAAGCTTCTTATCTGATCCTTGTCTTTTCTCAGAGACAAGATAGTCCTTACTGAATCAACTCCTGAATATCTTCTTTTGGAAAAATCTAGCAAAGAACTCCAAGTAAATGTTTTCACTTGGGATAATGTATTCCAAATAGGTTTTAAGCTGCTTCCAGGAGAGTAGGGTCCTATTAATTTTTACAAATAGATCTTATCGGGGTGCCTGGGTGGCTCAGTCAGTTAAGCGTCTGGCTCTTGGTTTCGGCTCAGGTCTTGATCTCAGGGTCATGCGATCAAGGCCCATGCCCATATGGAGCTCCGAGCTGAGATGGGAATCTGCTTGAAGATTCTCTCCCTCTGCCCCTCCCCCACTTTCTCTCATTCTCTCAAATAAATAAATCTTTAAAAAATAAAGTAAAATAGATCTTACTTTTTAGAGAAGTTTTAGATGCACAGCAGAATTGAAACAAGAGAGGTCCCCGTGGAGCCCGTGCTCCCATGCACGCACAGCATCAGCCACTACCACGTGTGACTCCCTATCCCTGAGTGTGGGCTAGGAATCGTGACTACTTTCCAGAGTACAGTGTGGGAATACATTATGGTGGGCAAATATGACAAAACTGCAGTGGGTGACTAAGGTCAGTATCAGTGGTAATGAGCCAGGTTACTATGACACAGCCTTGATATGGCGTGATGTTCTAGAATGTGAACTTACCCTAGTGGCTTTCCTCCCAGAAGAAAAGAAAACCCAGCTGAATTGTAAGGAAAACATCAGACAAATCCAAATTGAGGGACATTGTACAAAATATCTGACCAGTATATGCCTCAAAACTGTCAAGGTCATCAGAAGCAAAAATAACTTAAAAATTGTCACAGACAAAAGAAAACTAACAGAACATGAAAACCAAATTTCATGTGGTACTCAGGATGGGATACTAAACTATAGAAAGAACATTAGATCATTAGATAAAAACTAAAGAAGCCTGAACAGAGTACCAAATTTAGCTAAAAATAATGTGTCAGTATTGGTTCATTATTACTACTGTGTTATATGTGTGTGTGTGTGTGTGTGTGTGTATGTAATATGGTAAACTCTGTGTGGGAAACATGGGACTATGTGCTATCTTTGTAAATTTTCTATAAATCTAAAACCATTCTAAAATTCAAAAGATGACTAAAACATTGATAGAATTTGAGATAAAATTATGATTCCAGGAAAATAAGAAAATGATGTAATATTTCCAATTGCTAATAAAGATCATTTATTTTTTAAATTGAATTGGAAGTATCAAACCACTGTGTCATGTGTATTTTATTATGTATATATTTTTTAAAAAGTATCTATTTTGCTTTACAATGTTGATTACTAAAAATTACAATTTTAGAAATTATTTAAATTTGTGATACAAAGTTTTAGATGCTGACTTGAACTTAGGACAGTATACACATGGTTTTTCAAAACATTTTGGGAGTTCCTGGAGCAAATATATTTTGAATAACCTCTACAGCCAGTAAAAAAAAAAACAAACAAAAAAACAAAACTCCATGATTTCAGAATCATCTAAGAATTGAAGAGGGTTTGCTACTCTGATAAAACATTTTGAGAAGATAATTTTCTTATTCTTGGTACAAGAGAAGCATCACCTTCTGAACTTCCCAGCAGCATTTCCCCTTTAACTATGTTTAAACATGATCAAGTTAATTATATGCTTCCATTTCATATTTTGTATAGCAACAAATGGTGTGATTTACAATCTGCCCTTTTTGTTTTAAGTAATACTTTTTTCTGTGTGTCTAGTGCAATATTAAACATCAAATAAGTCCCAAAGCACTAAATACTCAGTGAAAAAGTAAATATCATTAGTGGCATATGGCGAAATGTAAAAAAAGAGGGTGTTAAGTCATTTCGCCAATTAAACTGTCCATTGAAAAGAGGCATGTGTTGCTTCTAAACTTTCTAACTATGAGCCACAGTTTGCAATGCCCTGGTCTCTGGAACAGAATGGGAGTTTGGGAATCATTCCTGCATTTTATAGGTGGGTAAACTGAGATTCAGCAAGATGGTCACATGTCAGCTCACAAGGAGTGAAAAGATACTCCCTAGATAAAAATCCAGGTCTGTCCCTGGAGGCTGCCCTCAGCACCCAGAGGCCAGAAGTTCCTTGACATTCTGTCAGTCTTTCACCAAGGAGCAAATAGAGTCCCAAGGGGAGGGGATTCCATAAAAGCATGAACTCCAGGAGGTGGGGATCATGGTGGGGAGGGGTGACGCCTAGAGGGTCTGTTCACCAGAGTTCCCAAGAGATAGGGTTTGGGAAGTGTCTATTTTTTTTTTTTTTAAGATTTTATTTATTTGACAGAGAGAGATACAGTGAGAGAGGGAACACAAGCAGCGGGAGTGGGAGAGGGAGAAACAGGCTTCCTGTGGAGCAGGGAGCCCGATGCGGGGCTCAATCCCAGGACCCTGGGATCACGACCTGAGCCGAAGGCAGACGCTTAACGACTGAGCCACCCAGGCGCCCCGGAAGTGTCTATTTTTTATTCAACTTATTTTATTTTTTTAACACTCTCTTTTATGGATAAGAAAACTGTACCAGTTTAGTAGACCATCCAAGGCCATGCGACTAGTGATATTCAGAGCCAAGACTCTGAATCCAGTTCTTGAATTTCAAATACCTTTGTGAAAATCTTGCTTTACCAATTTGTTTGTGATACTCTGAGAACATGAAGGACAGCATATGCCCCTTTGGTACTGCAATGAACATTTAAAAATGTGCAATACATGTGTTAATATTTGATATGCTCATACAAATGATGAGAGAAACAATAACAAGGCTCTAAGAAGAAAACGGAACATTAAACGTTGAAGCTGGGTGCTCTGGAGTCTGACCAAGACGGCCTTAATGTTCCCCTGAGCTTGACTAAACCTTAGTCTTCTTCCTGATATTAGGACACTGACCTCCCTTTTCTTAGAACATTCACTTTAGAAAACTTGTCCTTGGGGGAGGAGCAAGATGGTGGAGGAGTAGGAGACCTAAATTTCATCTGGTCCCAGGAATTCAGGGGATAGGTATCAAACCATTCTGAACACTTACAAATTCAACAGATTGAAGAAAAGAATAGCAACAACTCTCTGAACAGAAAATTGATCAGTTTCTGGAAGGTAGGATGTGCGGAAAAGTGAATCCAAGGTGATATTTGAGAAGATAAAAAGCGGGGGAGGGAGCCTCCGTCGGCCACTTCTGGCAAGTGATAGAGCAGCGGAGCACAACATCAGAACTTTTAGAAGTCCGCTCCGCTGAGGGACATTGCTCCACTGGCTAAGCAGGGGGTGGAACCCTCGCGGGACAGTGTGGTCTCAGGACCCTTGGGGTCACAGAAAGACCAGGGGTGCCTAAGTGTGGCAGAGCTCCTAGGTGTCGGAGTGGAGAAACCAGCTACAAAAACGGAGCCGAGGAGTGGACTCTCAGCTTGAGGCTGCCATAAACCATGATCCGAGGCACAGTTGGGCCACTGCTCCTCCAGCAGGGACCCAACAAGTGGCAGATCTGGGGAGACTCCCCTTCCTCCCCTGGGAGGAGCGGCACAGGAGCGCATCACAGGAATCTGCTGGGTTTGGAGACTCTAAACAGGGTTGTGTGCCAGAGATAGAAATGTTTGAAATGGAACAAATAATCCTAAAATTTGTATGGAACCAGAAAAGACCCCGAATAGCCAGAGGAATGTTGAAAAAGAAAAGCAAAGCTGATGGCATCATAATTCCGGACTTCAAGCTCTATTACAAAGCTGTCATCATCAAGACAGCATGGTACTGGCACAAAAACAGACACATAGATCAATGGAACAGAATAGAGAGCCCAGAAATGGACCCTCAACTCTATGGTCAACTCATCTTTGACAAAGCAGGAAAGAATGTCCAATGGAAAAAAGACAGTCTCTTCAACAAATGGTGTTGGGAAAATTGGA
>NC_138374.1:73598234-73650420 GCF_054177405.1 Leptonychotes weddellii | reverse complement strand
TTTGCAAATGACATATCAGATAAAGGGCTAGTATCCAAAATCTATAAAGAACTTATCAAACTCAACACCCAAAGAACAAAGAATCCAATCAAGAAATGGGCAAAAGACATGAACAGACATTTTTCCAAAGAAGACATCCAAATGGCCAACAGACACATGAAAAACTGCTCAACATCACTCAGCATCAGGGAAATCCAAATCAAAACCTCAATGAGATACCACCTCACACCAGTCAGAATGGCTAAAATGAACAAGTCAGGAAATGACAGATGTTGGCAAGGATGCAGAGAAAGGGGAACCCTCCTACGCTGTTGGTGAGAATGCAAGCTGGTGCAGCCACTCTGGAAGACAGTACAGAGGTCTCTCAAAAAGTTGAAAATAGCAGTTCCACTACTGGGTCTTTACCCCAAAGATACAAATGTAGTGATTTGAAGGGGTACATGCATCCCAATGTTTATAGCAGCAACATCACAATAGCCAAACTATGGAAAGAGCCAAGATGTCCATCAACAGATGAATGGATAAAGAAAATGTGGTATATATATACATACACACACACACACACACAATGGAATATTATGCAGCCATCCAAAAAAAAACCCACGAAATCTTGCCATTTGCAACGGCATGGATGGAACTAGAGGGTATTATGCTAAGTAAAATAAATCAATCAGAGAAAGACATGTATCATATGACCTCACTGAAATGAGGAATTCTTAATCTCAGGAAACAAACTGAGGGTTGCTGGAGTGGTGGGGGGGTGGGAGGGATGGGGTGGCTGGATGACGGACATTGGGGAGGGTATGTGCTATGGTGAGCGCTGTGAATTGTGTAAGACTGATGAATCACAGACCTGTACCTCTGAAACAAATAATACATTATATGTTAAAAAAAAAAAAAGATAGTAGGAAGGGAAAAATGAAAGGGGTGAATCAGAGGGGGAGATGGACCATGAGAGACTATGGACTCTGAGAAACAAACTGAGGGTTTTAGAGGGGAGGTGGGTGGGGGGATGGGTTAGCACCATGATGGTTATTAAGAAGGGCACATACTGAATGGAGCACTGGGTGTTATATGCAAACAATGAATAATGCAACACTACATCAAAGACTAATAATGTAATGTATGATGACATAACATAATAAAATTTAAAAAATAAAAATAAAAATAAAAGGTTTGCAACACACAAAAAAATAGAAAACTTGTCCTTGTAAATCCTTCTCTGCCTTTTGAGATGTAATTTTTTTTATTGTTTTTTAAAGATTTTATTTATTTATTTGACAGAGAGCACAAGCAGGGGAAGTGGCAGGCAGAGGGTGAGGGAGAAGCAGACTCCCCACTGAGCAGGGAGCCCGATGGTGCAATGGTGTGGGGCTCTGATTCCAGGACCCTGGGATCATGACCTGAACCCAAGGCAGAGGTTTAACCAACTGAGCCACCCAGGCGCCCCTTGAGATGTAAGTCTTCTTAAAAGCTTCTTGCCACTCTTGCAACCCAGGACTATCTTTCTCAAGGACATAGGACCCATCCCTCTGAAATGTCATCATCAAGGAGAATAGGTTCTCACCCTCCAGTTCCTATGGGAGGGTAGGAGTCTAACTTCAGCCAGTTCCTAAGTCCAGTTTGTAACACTACCTTCTCTCAAGAAGAAAAATTTACTTTTCCTTTGGCTAAAGCCAATTAGCCAACACAGACAACTTACCATCCCCCTCACCCCAGTTTATAAAACTGCACTGTCTTTTGCTTCAGTGGAGTTGAGTTTAGACTCAGTTCTGGCCTCTCTCCCTGTTGCAATAGTCTTGAATAAAGTCTTCCTTGTCTGTTTGAATTTGTACAGTGCCACTTTTACTTTGACAAGGCAAATCCCATTTCCTAACCCTACATTCAGAAATGCTTTAGGACATAAGTCCAAATAAGGTCTTGGAATCAATTGGGATTTCTGCTCATTTAAAAGGATTTTGTCAATGTTCATCAGCACAGAATGACCTTTGAATGCTGGCTTTGCTTTATTTTGATTCAATTTAAATCTAAATTCACTTCTCGGGGTGCCTGGGTGGCTCAGTCATTAAGCATCTGCCTTTGGCTCAGGTCATGGTCCCAGGGTCCTGGGATCGAGCCCCATATCGGGCTCCCTGCTCACGTAGGGAGAAGCAGGCTTCCCCCTGCTTGTGTTCCCTCCCCACTGTGTCTCTCTCTGTCAAATAAATAAAATCTTTAAAAATAAATAAATAAATAAATAAATAAATAAATAAATAAATAAATTCACTTCTCCCACTGGTCTCAGAAGTAGTTTTCCTTAAACTTTCATCACAACAAGCAAGTTACTGTTTCCGAGGCTCTAACACCATTGTGGCTCCCTTTTTTTGGGAGGGGCAAGGAAAGCTTTAATCTAGCAGTTGAGCTTTGCCCTCAGTAAGAAGTTACTGTTTCCACCTTCACTGGAATTGAGATGAAGAAATACCCAGAAGACAAAATTCCTCCGCATTCCATTGCCACTGGGAACCCCCGTTCTTGATCAAGCTAATGCAAAAGAACTGAAAATGATATCAATGAAGATGCAAAGTGCTACATGAGAGCAGCGAGTGTTTACTGGGTGTTTGCTTTGTAATTCTGGGCAAGCTTTAGCTTTAAACCAGCATAAGGCATGCAAAATAATCAACTGTCACAGAAAACTATGATATACACATTTGCATTATTTTAACTTAAATTATTCATCAGAAACAAGAGAAGGTTTTTTCTTTTGGATTCATACTTCTATTTAAACACAAGTGGAAAAGCAGTCTGCAGCCTGGCTTTGGTGTGCCCCTGTTCCAAAAATATGTATGTATTTTTTTGGTTCTAGCATGTGTCTAAACAATGGGTCCTGATATATAGTAAGCTTGTCCCCGGGGTCCAAGATTTTTCTATTTAGGGCAGGTCTGAGACTGCTTTAACTAAGGTCAGTATGGAGCCCAGGGGTGTGGAGCTCTGACAGGTGTCTGGTGATCAGGCCCCATTTTCACAGTCAGCGGATCTAGGTGGGAATTCTATGTCAAAGTAAATGTTTGAGGAGATATGCTTGCCATACCCCTACCTGCACACAAAAACTGTTTCCAAGTCATATCTTTCCTCTTTCTTTATATCCACCTGCAGAGGATTTGGTAACTTTATCCCAGCGGTCATACCAATCTTTTCATCTGACTTTTTTTTTTTTTATTAAAGACACATGTAGGCAGAAACTGTTCTCTCTAGTTATTTGTGGATATGCTTCTATTTCTTTTTCAGTGTCTCTTTGGGCTGCTCCGGATCCTTCTTTATTTTTCATCTTTTTACCAGGACACCATTCACATTTTTTGTGATTGTTCTTTCTCCCTACATGTATCTTTAAACTTACCTGGGCTTGAACAAGGGCACTGCTTGCAAGGTAGATGAGATTTTTTTTAGGAACAAAAATTTAAAATTTGGCTTTCTCTCTCTAGGGGCCATACATGTTGTAAATGAGTGAAACAGTCTGAGTATAAGATAAATGACATCTTTTTTTGCATATTAAATTCTAAAAATAGTCTTCACTTGAAACAAGAGTGTGCTCACCAAACCTCCCTGAAATATGCAGCCTCTAAGTCTGAATATTATTTTCCTCCTTGTGAGAGGGATTTTGTCATAAGGCATCTTTTTCTTCTATAAAAAATAGTTGTTCAAGACAAATGACAAATGACAACTGATTTTGGCATCCCTGCTGGGAAGTTAAAAGAAAGCGGAGGAATGTTCTGAACTGACGTGCAAAATGCCCTCTCTCAAGGGGGCAGTGTTTACTCATTAAGCATCTTCCGGCTTCCTGGGAATATAGGCATAGTGATGCCAAAAGGTTTGCTATTTCAAGAAAGATAAAAAATATGAATTTTAATAATGTAATATATGTTAAGAAAAAAAAGAAGAAGAAGAAGATAGCAGGAGGGTAAGAATGAAGCGGGGGAAATCGGGAGGGGTAGACGAACCATGAGAGACGAGTGACTCTGAAAAACAAACTGAGGGTTCTAGAGGGGAGGGGGGTGGGAGGATGGGTTAGCCTGGTGGTGGGTATTGAGGAGGGCACGTTCTGCATGGAGCACTGGGTGTTATGCACAAACAATGAATCATGGAACACTTTATCTAAAACTAATTATGTAATGTATGGGGATTATAACATAAGAATAAAAAAAGATATGAATTTTTTTTCACGTGTGAACGAATGATCCAGATGTTAAAAATACTTCCTCCACTTACTTTAAGACACTTTGAAGATCAAGCAAAATACATATTTGCATCATAGAGAGCCCCTGGGGCAACAATTTTCAGTCTTTCCTGGTGAAAACAAATGATATCACACTAGCCCTTACCGCAGGCGATTCTAATGTGCTCAACAAACAAGTGTGTGATGTTGTGGTGAGCACAACTGTCGAGCCCACGACGTGCCAATGTACACAACTCACCATGCACAACTCCAACACTCCGCTCCCTAACTGGGATGAGAGAATGGGGCGTGGCTACTCGCTACTTGGGAGAATAACGTTCACAGCCAAGTTGTCAGGGAAAACAGTGAGCTCTCTGCAACCTGGGTGCTGCCTCTTGTTAGTCTGACATTTATGGGGTGTTTTCTTGGTATAAACACAGAAGATAATGGGCAAAATCACAGCGTTTCCAAATTCATGTAGAGTTAAACTCTATTATGAAAATAGTAAATTTATTCAGATGACATGACTGTATTGTTTCTTCTAGGTTTTTTTGTGTAAAAAAAAATTGTGTTAAGAACACAATTGTTTCCATGGAAAAGTAAATGGCCTCGTTTTAAACATATTTTAAATGCTTATGTATTTTAAATAATTTATTGATTTATACACCCAAAAGGGAACAATTATAATTGTGCAACTTGGCTGCATTCCCATGTGACCAGGATCCAGATTACTGGCAGCACAGAAACTTTCACTCCTCTCCCTCCACCCAGAGTTACCATCACCTTGACTTTTGCACTATCTGTGCTGCTTCTGAGTGCTGTATAAATGGAATCAGACCGTAATCATTTTGAACCATTTTGAATGACTCCAATCATTCGAATGATGTAAATGGAATCATTACTTATTTGTGTGTGGCTACATTTATTCAATGTTAGGTTTGTGTGTTTCATCCATATCATCAGTTGTAGCTATCATTTGTTCATTCTTATGACTGCATAGTACTCCATTGTGTAAACAGGGAAGTATTTATCCACTTGTCATTTAACTTGCTTTTAAAATTACAGTTCTCAGGGCATCTGGGTGGCTCAGTTGGCTAAGCATTTGCCTTTGGCTCAGGTCATGACCCCGTGGTCCTGGGATCAAGTCCCACATTGGGCTCCCTGCTCAGCGGAGAGTCTGCTTCTCCCTCTCTCTCTGGCCCTCCACCCCACATACTCTCTCTCTCTCTTAAATAAATTAATAAAATCTTTAAAAAAATAAATAAAGTAAAATTACAATTCTCAGAATGCATCAATCCATGGCTGGGCTTTCTAGAGGCAAAATTGTCAAAAAGAGAAAACTAAAACAAGAGTAAAAATGTATTTAGTTTCAACTTCGAGTCATAAAAAATATTTGAGTGACAGTTTATAAGGCATTTTCTGGGGACCAGGGACACAGAAGTCCACAAATTCTTGCCCATGCCATAAACAGAATACTTACACCAATTCAATTATTATAAGAATTACTATTTTTATGTAGACATAAAAAAATAAATCATCACACACTTCTCAAAACTGACCCCGAACAGTATTATAAAAACGGGATCCTGAATTAAATGGACTAGTTTCTTCTCCGGTGTGAAATTTCCTTTATTTTTATCACTTGAGTTTCAGATTGTCCCAAGTAATTTGTTTGCTGGGAGAGACAGAGTAGAGGAAACGTTAAGGACCGCATTGATTTCCCATGAACAAATTGGTCATGATGGTTTGTGATGATGAATTACGTTCTGTTCAGAGAAGAAGGCCTCCCTCCCTCTACTTTTGCTTGAACTCGTTATGTTTCCATCGCTTCAGAGTCCTCCACTGATTAGTGGATGTCTTTCAACCTGTCTGTGGCTCAGAGCTCAAGCCGTATATGAGAAAAGACAACATATTCAGAGTGAACATAATAAGCGAGGAGTGAAGTGAAGCTGCTCTTTTCTTTGTCACACTTAAGAGTAAGGTTAGTCACAGGTTTTCCGAGTCATTAAAAGTAATTAGTCCTACCATAGCAGCTAGCTACTTTGAGGCCTATATTTAAAGGAGAAAAAGAGGAGCAATACAAAGAATTTTTTTTTAATGGAATCATACTCATTCTAATGCAGATTCGGTAAGTAAAAATCACACTTGTGTTGGATTAGCAATCATATCTTGTCTAGGAGCAGTGCTCTGTTGTTTGTTCTTTGATGGTTTATTTTATTAATTTTTTATAAAGACTTTTTTGTGTGTGTGTGTGTGTTTTTTTAAGATTTTATTTATTTTTATTTGAGAGAGAGAGAATGAGAGAGAGGGAGCACATGAGAGGGGGGAGGGTCAGGGGCAGAAGCAGGCTCCCCGCCGAGCAGGGAGCCAGATGCGGGACTCGATCCCGGGACTCCAGGATCATGACCTGAGCCGAAGGCAGTCGCTTAACCGACTGAGCCACCCAGGCGCCCCTAAAGACTTTATTCTTTAAGAGAAATTTAGATTCACAGCAAAACTGAAAGGAAAGTACAGAGATTTCCCATGTACGGCTTGACCCGCACATGTATACCCTCTCCAGTACCACTGCAATTTGTTACAGTCGGTGAACCTTCATTGACATACTCATCCAAAGGCTACACTTTAGGGTTCATTCTTGGTATCACACATTCCATAGGTTTGGACAAATATTTAATAAATGTGCCTATCATTATAGTATACTACAGAGTATTTTCACTGCTCTAAAATCCTCTATGCTGCATCTATACATCCTTCTTGCCCCTCCCCGCCCCCAGCCCCTGGCAAATGCTGATCCTTCTACTGTCTCCATAGTTCTGCCCCTTCCACAATGTTGTATGATTGTAATCATACAGTACGTAGCCTTTTTATACTGATTTCTTTCAGTTAGTAATATGCATTTAAGGTTCCTTCATGTCATTTCATGGCTTCCTAGCTCATTTTTTTTGGAGATGAATAATATTCCATTGTATGGATGTTCCATAGTATATTTATCTGATAAGAGACACGGAAACTCAATAGAACTATTGCCAGTCTTAGAGAATGGAGAGAGACAATGTCAGAGACTTTAGTGAGTTAAAATTTCAGTACACTAGAGTTACAGAGAGCTGAGCTCAACTTGTCATTGAATTTGTCCTAATAATATTAGCACAAATTCTGACACTGACATGGGACATGCAGAAATTGAAAACAATAGATCCTAGAGACAAAGTAAAATAGGCTTAAATAAATAAAGGGGACTTACAACACTTAATATTTTAAAGATGGAAATTCTCCCCCACTTTATCTATAGATACATTTGAATTCCAATAAAAACCACATTAGCTTTCATTTATAATTAAAAAATAGAAAAAATACAGATAAAGTGTAACATAATTGTGAATACAAAGACTGTGTTCAACAAACATAGAAGAACAATTGTGGATACTTATACGTATAGATATTTTAGATATAAGATTGAATATCGAGACATATTTTAAACTTGCATTAGTTAAGAAAGCTTGCTATTGGTGCAAGTATAGACAAATAGATCAGTGGAGTAAAAGAGAGTCCAGAAACAGACCCACACATACACAAAGATGGCACTGCGTAAGAGTGAGAAATTATGGTCTTTTAAATAAGTGGTGTTGGGTCAATTGTATGGGGGGAAATGTTTGTGAATTTCTATTATACTATAAACAAAACTTAATTCTTAATATATTATAAATCAAAATGGAAATGGAAAAATAAAAAATGCTTTAGAGGAAAAACAGGAAAATGCGGTCCTAATCTCAGAGGTAGCCAAAGATTTCCTAAGCAAGACACAAATGGTACTAAACATAAAGGAAAAATAATGATAAATTAGACTGTATTTAACTACAACTTCTGTTGATCAAAGACACCATCAAAAGTGGGAACCACAAGGGGCACCTGGGTGGCTCAGATGGTTAAGCATCTGCCTTCGGCTCAGGTCATGATCCCAGGGTCCTGGGATCGAGTCCCACATCGGGCTCCCGGCTCAGCGGGGAGCCTGCTTCTCCCTCTGACCCTCTCCCCTCTCATGCTGTTTCTCTCTCGCTCGCTCTCTAAAAAATAAATAAAATCTTTAAAAAAAAAAAAGTGGGAACCACAAAATGGAAGACAATATTTTAGCTACATATTGAAATTTTAATATATAGTTTTAATATGTATGTAATAAGTACAAAAGCATGTTTATATATAACAATATGGATGAATCTCACAAACATAATGTTGAATGAAATAAGCCAAAGTCACTATACTACTAACCAAATGATTCCACTTATATAAAGCTCAAAAACATGCAACATTATTTATAGTTAGAAGTCTGAGTAGAAATGACTTTTGGAAGTGACGGGAAGGAAAATAAGAGAGCTTCTGGGCGCTTATAAGATTCTATTTCTTGATTTAGATGCTTGCAGCAATCTGTTCACTTTGCAAAAATTCATGGATCTATGCACACATGATTTGTGATATAGTACACAGATATGTAAATATGTGTACATATGTGTGTGTATATATGTCTATCATATCTATCTATCTCTCTCTGCAGAAAAGTGTGTTTTGGTAATTCAAGCATTCATATTCTCTGGGTGTGGTGATTGGCTAAAAATATAAACCTCATATCAAAATGTGTCATCACATAGCAATATCTTTGTTTTGCATGTTCTATTTTTAGAAAAATGAATCACTTAAAGCAAAATATCTTAATACAGCATCAATAGTCAAGTGCTGCTTGCTAATTTGGGGCTAGAGAACCTTGAAAACATACATGTAGGGGCGCCTGGGTGGCTCAGTCATTAAGCGTCTGCCTTTGGCTCAGGTCATGATCCCAGTGTCCTGGGACTGAGCCCCGCATCAGGCTCCCTGCTCAGCGGGAAGCCTGCTTCTCTCTCTCCCTCTCCCACTCCCCCTGCTTATGTTCCCTCTCTCGCTGTGTCTCTCTCTGTCAAAAAAATAAATAAAATCTTAAAAAAAAAGAAAACATACATGTTAAGTTTATTTAAAATAAACAAACACAACAAAACATTTGCAACACATGATCTGTCTTGCTTCATTTACTCAGAGTCCTGGAACTGCCTTCCACTGTAATTTATATTGGCACGTTAAACTTAAATGATTTTCAAATACGATAACTAGCTACTAGATAGAATGCCTCCAGAACCATTCTTTCCTTCTCGAGTTTTTTATTTACCTCTTTCATCTTCCCATATTGCAGTTATGAGCCAATATTCATTCTGGACAGGAAGACTGTGTGTGTTTCAAATGTATGGCAATTTTTAAATGTGTGTGTCAACAGAAAATAAGAAATCAAGTTGCTAGTGTGCATTCTATTTCCCTTTAATTTTGAACAATAGTATTTTTTAAAGATAATTCCTATATAAAGGTGAAAATGTTTGAGAATAAGTATGTTTTTGCAAAGGAAAATAAGCATTTTATTCACAATTCATTCTCCTTTCTCTCTTTAGTGGAGGTGGGAAAAACTCTAAGTCTGGAAGATGTCTCCAATTTCCATTAGGAAATGTTAATTCCACTTTCATTTTAATGAATTGGCAAACTGAAATAGTGTTGTTCCCTGCTATCTGTTAGCAACTCTTCACTACAAATTCTGTAGTGGATAAGACTAATCAAAATCTTAGGTCTTAGATAAATGTAAGGATTATCCATATGATATAAAATCCATTGTTCTTGTAGTTTGCCTTGTATCCTTGCATTATGCCAGGTCATGATGCCTATGTTTAGAAAAAAAAAAATTATTTAGTTTTCTTGTTCATGAGATTTATGAAATTGTGCTTTGTAGTTATATAAAAGATATGTGTTGAAGAGTGTAATGGCAAATAGCCTTTTGATTTTGGTTTTATGTATTTATGACTAGAATGCCATTCTTATGTTTCCTAATTACATTGCATTCTATAAGAAATAAAGAAACATATTTTAGGGGCGCCTGGGTGGCTCAGTCGTTAAGTGTCTGCCTTCGGCTCAGGTCATGATCCCAGGGTCCTGGGATTGAGCCCCACGTCGGGCTCCCTGCTCGGCGGGAAGCCTGCTTCTCCCTCTCCCACTCCCCCTGCTTGTGTTCCCTCTCTCGCTGTGTCTCTCTGTCAAATAAATAAATAAAATCTTTAAAAAAAAAAAAAAGAAACATATTTTAGTTCCTAGTAAAAGTAAGTTTTGCTTCTGCTGAGCAAGTTTTATTTTCATTTATTTATTTTGGTTTTTGTTTTTACACTGTGGATCTTGTAAATCAATGTGTTTTTCTTTTTTTCTAGGGCAGCTAGGAACTACAAAGCCCAATTCTGACCTACAGATGGTGAAAGTTACAGGATCTCCTGACATGTGCTTTGAGGGCTAAATTTTATAACCAGCTTCATCTGATATTCCCACCTATGTTTTCTTTGTGTCTCTCATACCTCAGCTACAAATACATTTTTTTGTATCTTGTTTTATTTTTCTTCTTTAAAACTCACAAAGGTTTTTTTTTAAATAAGAAGTTAAAAAATAAACACATTTATTGCACTCACTCACCTTTTTAAAAATAAACCAATCAATAAAAACACCTGATTCTGGTAATTTCATATCCCATCTGGAAGAGTTTCAAATGATTCACTTACTCTCATTTGAACTTGTTTATACAGAAACATGTAAAACTATGACAATCACAGAAGTGATTTAAGAGAGCACTGAGGTAACCCACGAAAAGCAGTTTTCTGTACTTTTGAACTATAATCTCTTTGATAGTATAAATTCAGTACAGTATAAAGCAATGAGTACCTAGTGAAGGGACTACCCCAGAAATAGATTATTGTTTATAATAATCCAAACGTGCTCTAATGTAGCATTGTCAAATAGAAATATATTATTAGCCACAGATATAACTTTAAGTTTTCTATAGCTGCATTACAAGTAAATAGCAGAGAAAATTATTTTAATAATATTTTTCTTTAATACCATATATCCAATATATTATCTTTCAAATTCAATTAAAGTAAAAAATATTGAGGGAGTATATATTCTTTCTCTATTTCAATTTTTCCTTTCAGTTTTGCTTTATGTATTTTTAAGATATATTATTTAGTGCATAAGCATTTAAGATTGGTATAGTTTCTTGGTGAACTGACCTCTTTATCAGTGCTTTGCTTCTCTTTATTCCTGATGATACTCCTAATTCTGAAGTCTAATTTGTGCTATTTAATACAGGCAATCCAACTGTATCAATATAGTGTTACCATGGGATACCTTTTTCTAACCTTTTAAATTACCTATGTCTTTATAGTTAAAGTAGGTATCTTGTACACAGTATATATTTTATCTTATTTGAAAATTTCTGACATATAACCAGGTTGTTCAGACCATCTGTAGTAATAAAATTATTGATATTTAATATCATTTGCTAGCTATCTTTTATTTTTCCCATCTATTCTTTGTTCTTGTCATTCTTTCCTATCTTTTTTATGATTGGGTATTTATGATTCCAATTCAATTCCACTATTGGCTCATTATTTATTTAATTAACTAATTTATTGGCTTATTCCAAGGTTTTAAATATACATATGTAAATCATCTCAATCTATGTTCAAATAATATATAATTTTATGTAGAGTGTGGGAATGTCACAACATTATATGTCCATTTCCTCTCTTCTATTCATTTCCTCTCTCCTATTCATATGTGTCCCTTGTGTGCTTTACTTGTTATAACCCTTACAATATAGTGCCATAATTTGTACTTTAGATTTAGGTCAAAGATAAGAAATTTTTTTTCTCGAATGGCTAGATAGTAAATATTTTAGGCTATGTGGGTCACATATGATGTCTGTTGCTGCTGCTGCTTCTTCTTTTTGTATTCATCTTTACAATCATGAGTCTGATTTGGGGAATGTGCTGTACTGGTAAACACTGCATTAGACAGTTTAATTATTTATTTTAAATAATTAAAAATAAGGAAAAAAATTTTTGCATTCATTTTCATTTTGTACCTTTTAAGTTCCCTTCATTCCTTTGTGTAGATTCAAATTTCCATATAGTATTATATTCCCTCTGCCTGGAAACCTTCTTTAACATTTCCTATATTATATCTCTTCTTTATCTTTTATTTCTTATTCTTTAGCATCTTCTGAAATAATATTTTTTTGTCTTCTTTAAAATTACTCATATCTTATTTGTTAACATCTTAAACCTGTCTGCTGTCAACAAAATCATAGATATTGGTCTTTCCCCATCTGGCTTATTTCACTTAGCATAATGCTCTCAAAATTCATCCATGCTGTTACAAATATATAGCATATTTTCTTGATCCACTCATCTATTGATGGAGACATGCGTTTTTCCATACCTTGACTACTATAAATAATGCTGCAGTGAGCACAAGAGTACAGATATCTCTTCAAGATACCAGTTTCATTACCTTTGGATGTATACCCAGAAGAATGGCTGGATCACATATTAGTTCTATTTTTAATTTATTGAGGAATCTCTAATGTTTTCCATAGTGGCTATTCCAGTTTACATATCTACCAACATTGCACAAAGTCTCCTTTCTCTCCACAATCTCGTAAGCATTTATGTTTTGCCTTTTTTTTTTTTAAAGATTTTATTTATTTATTTGAGAGAGAGAATGAGCTAGAGAGAGAGCATGAGACAGGGGAGGGTCAGAGGGAGAAGCAGACTCCCTGCCGAGCAGGGAGCCCGATGCGGCACTCGATCCTGGGACTCCGGGATCATGACCTGAGCTGAAGGCAGTCGCTTAACCAACTGAGCCACCCAGGCGCCCCTTTGCCTTTTTGATAATAGCTATATCAATAGTAGTTTTAACTGATTTATTAGTGTTTACATGCCTATATTGTGCATCAACTTTATCTCTTCATCTATAGCTTAACCCTACTGCTGTATGCTTTAGTCTTGGTCTAAAGAAAAGGTAGGAATGTCTTGGGAGGGGCTTAGTAAAAGAACTTTTGTTAAGTCCACTATGAACAGGTCACTATAATAAAGAATCGACTTATCTGAAGATAATTTTCAAAATATCCACTTTGTAGAATCATTATGGATGCTAAGGTATATGTATTCATAGGATATATGTATTCTTAGGATATATGTATTCATAGGATAATGATTATGATTTTCCCTTTTTTACAGGTTCCAAGGAAGTATACAACTAAAAGCAGAAGAGATGGAATTTTCCTCAAAGTCTATCTGAAGACAAAGATGTCCTGTACACTATACCACATTGGGGTTCTTTATTCTTTTCAAGCCTCCTTTTCAATTGTCTAAAACTATGAGATGATGAGGTTTATTGTATTATTTACTTGTATTTTTAATTTTCTTTTTTTATATAATCACAAATCTTTTTGCCTACTGTGTGTGCTAGCAAATATAAACAAAATAATAAAAACATTAAGTCAGGCAAAATGTTTAAAAGCAGCATTTAAGGACTCTGTTCATGGGTATGAGTGAACTTAGACAGCTTCTATAATATGAACAGCTTGAATAGTTGAGAGTTTCTTCTATTACTCACAACACAGCAGGAGGCTCCTAACACTGAGTGTTACCACAAACCATAATGAATAAACATTCTCCATGTTGTCTATTCTCACTTATAAATCTCACTATGAAATTATCTAGGCTGTTTCCTAGAAAAGTGTGTTATAATTTTATAACTATGAGAGAACTAAAATAAAAATATAAGACAAAAAGTAACAGGCAATTAACTTGGATTTTTTCAAAATGATTTTATTTTCCCTACAATATGGAAGAAGAATTCAATGTAAAATTTTACTGGGTGTTTGTTTTGTTTTATTTTAGTTGGCTTAATGAAAAAGAAGCCTGACAGAGAAGTCTTCCCATTTTGTTTGTTTTATTCCCAAAATGATGTGCTTTCTAATAATATGTTTATTTTTCACATATATTAATTATGGTGCTATAAGCAAGATGGGAAGAGCTTTAGGAAGGCCAGAAAAATATTAGAAAAAAACTACTCCTAAGTAGAAATATTCTATCCTGGGAATACTATCTCCCTACCTCACTCACCCTTTGACCACAGCTCATCCATATCATCGTATCAGTGAACCGAGGTTGTAAACTGCACATGATAGCAACTCAATTAATAGTGCTTTTTGCAATAAAATATAAAAAAAAAAATCTCATGAAGAAGAAATACGGAAGTAGGCAATCTAGGACTGATGCAGAAGATAACCAATGTAATCAAATCCAGGATCTTTCCATCCTGTCATCCCTGGTGTGGGTGCGTGTGTGCATGCACGTGTGTGTGTGTGTTTAACTCACAGAGACAAAACAGCTGTTGCAGCCCCCGGAATCACACCTGTGTCCCAGATGATAGAAAGAAAGAATGGGTTATGTCAGTCTAATTTCTGCTTAATTCTATAATTCTGCCACTTCTCAGTTCATTAACTAGAACTATCAGTTGGACAGTAAAGAATAGCTTCAAGGGAATCTAACCTCAAAAGAAAGTCTTATAGTAGAGGTAAAGAAAGGGGAAGATGGGTTAGAAAACATTGCGCATCAGCTAACGGCATTTGATATCATTACTTTTTATGGAGACTTACTTGACATTACTATGTCAGACTCCCATGATATGCTGGAAAAGCAAAGGTCACTGTTCTTGTTAGCATGTGATACCATTATAAATTATCTTTATTTGTATGTTATTTTATTAAAATCTATCTTCTATTAATGGGAGAAGATAATTGCAAATGGCATGCCTGATAAAGGGTTAGTATCCATAATATATAAAAAACTTATACAACTCAACACCCCCCAAGATGAATAATCCAATTAAAAAATGGGCAGAAGACATGAATTTTTCCAAAGAAGACATCCAGATGGCCAACAGACACTTGAAAAGATGCTCAACATCACTCATCATCAGGGAAATGCAAATCAAAACCACCAAATGAGATACCACCTCACACCTGTCAGAATGGCCAAAATCAACAACACAAGAAACACCAGCTGTTGGCAAGGATTTGGAGGATGGGGGGCCCTTGTGCACTGTTGGTGGGGATGAAAACTGGTGGAGCCACTGTGGAAAACAGTAAGAGGATTCCTCAAAAAGTTAAAAATAAGACTACTCTATGATCCAGCAATCACACTACTGGGCATTTACCCAAAGAATACAAGAATACTAAGTCATAGGGATACATGCACCCCAATGTTTACAGCAGCATTATTTACAATAGCCAAAATATGGAAAGAGCCCAATGTCCATCAATTGTTGAATGGGTAAAGAAGTGGTGGTATATATATACGCAATGGAATATTAACCAGCCATAAAAAAGAATGAAATCTTGCCACTTGCAATGACATGGATGGAGCTAGAGAGTATTATGGTAAGTAAAATAAGTCAGTCAGAGAAAGACAAACACCAAATGACTTCACTCATATGTGGAATTTAAGAAACAAAACAAATGAGCAATGGGGAAAAAAGAGAGAGAGGCAAACCAAGAAACAGACTCTTAGCGATAGAGAACACACTGATGGTCACCAGAAGGGATGAGATTGGGGGGGTGGGGGGTAACAGGTGATGGGGATGAAGGAGTGCACTTGTCCTGATGAGCACTGGGTGATGTAGAGAAGTGTTGAATCACTATATTGTACACCTGAAACTAACATTACACTGTATGTTAACTAACTGGAATTTAAGTAAAAACTTTAAAAATTTTTTCATAATTTTTATCATCACACAATGTGTTGTTTTGTATTGTTTGTTTATTATGCCACCTAAATTCATCTGTGTATCCAATTTACTCTAAGACACTTGAAAGCAAAGCTTTTTAAAATATTTCCTTGGCTTTCCTATAGCAGCTTCTATCTTGCTTAGAGCAGAGGAATTAGCATGTATGAAAAAATCAGTATTATATTTTAAAGCATCATTTTGGAAGATAATGAGTTTGAACCTTAACTTTGAAATGCTTAGTATAAGAAAAACTATGTTAATATACTATGAAAATACAGTGAATGCACTATAGCAAGCCTGTGCATATTTCCACCTGTCGCAGCATGTCGCTTGGATTGTTTCTCCTACATGAAAGCTTTGATAAATGATTACCTAATTCGATCATACAAGAACAGCTATAGTGATGGAAAATATAAGCCACTAGTGAGATTATGTCCCCAGTATTAGCAACAATTGGTGATTAAATATAGATTTTCAGTTTAGACTAGAATTGAATACTAGAAGGAAGTCCAACTATTGCTGAGGCAACCACCCACCCTATTTGCAGGTGAATGGGCCAGTTACAGGAAAGGAATGGAAAGATCTGTCGACTCTCCAGTCTCTGTGGAAACCCGCCACATGCATACTGGGTCTCATCTATTACATGACAGTAAAGAAAAAAACTGGATAGAACAGAATCCCAACTCCACATTTATGGGCTGACCAGGCCAGGTATAACACAATCAAAGCAAGAGGAATGGTTGAACCTAAATGCACAGGGAAGGCCAATAAGGGGAATCCTTTATTAATTAATTTATTCATTCAGCTGTGGTTTCTTGATTATCTACTGTCATATCTGGTCTTAGCCACACAAAGGAAGTTAAAAGCTCTCATTTTAGAAGGGATTTTAAGAATGTTCCAAAAGCAGCCACGATTTTAGAAAAAATATATTGAGTTACAAACACCGCACATTTCTTTACCCTGCTTGTCTTTCTTCTGGTTTTTGTTGTTGCTGTTTGTTCACTGCTGACTGTGGGTAGGCACTGACCAGGGCAGCTCAGATGACTTGGGTATGATATTTATTTTATACACACATATACATAAATACAGTTATATAGTTATATATGATGTATATAATATCTTCTTCAATGTATTTACATTTATAATATATTATCTTATAAGATTTTCTATCTTTCCAAATCTATATAAACCATGTAAGAAGGAGAAGATATTTTCAATTCTTTAAATTCTCCATGAATTAAATAAAATAATTCTCTCTACAAAGCATATGCTTGGCAATTTTCTAGTAATTTGTACATAAATTAGTAGTCTCCTGAAAGGAAGTAAATAATTTTAAAATACCTGTATTTCTCCATAGTTTTTATGCAGAAGTGAAGAATTTTTGGTGTATAAACACAACCACTATTTTTCCCCTGGAAATTCAAAACAAATGATTTTAGTGATGATGTTGGTTCTTATTTGTTAAATGATACATATATATATATATATATATATAGACATGATACATGTCTATATATATCGTATGTATATCATACATGTACACACACACGTGTATATATGTGTGTGTACATATATATAGAATTTGCAAACTTCAGTAATTCATCATTACTAACAAATATGTGACACATTAAACAAATCTTACAATCTGAGCTGGATAGGTTGCTGCCATTTTCTTCCTTACTACATTTTAGTAAAATTTACATACCTAAATTTCATAAGAACTTTCCCTAGGTAATTAAAGAATATTCTCTCTCTTTTTTTGAAGATTTTATTTTTATTGATTTTAGAGAGTGAAGGAATGAATGAGAGCATGTGAGTTGGGGGTGGGCAGAGAGAGAGATTCCCAAGCAGACTCTCCCTGCTAAGGGGGGAGCCTGATGTGGGGCTGGATCCCACGACCTTGAGATTATGACCTGAGCTGAAATCAAGAGTCGGACACTCAACCAACTGAGTCACCCAGATTCCTCAAGATATTCTCTCATTATTCCGAGTTCCACAGTATTGATTTTACTGAAATCTCATTAACAAGACATTTTTCGTGTGAGAGAAACTTCTTTTGACTAAGGTGAATGTGAGAGACATGAAATCAAATTCAGGGAAAAAAAACGTATTTTGCACAATTCATGTAATTAGTAAGAAGTCAATTAGACACAGTACCTATAAACATTTTTTTTAAAACACTCTTTTTTTCCATAGAAGCATAAGTATCTCTTTTTAGATATTTCAAGATAATATAATCAGGAATCCTCTGTTGATTAAAATTTCTGGGCAGAGTCCTTGGGCCCGAGAAGTACTCTGCTCCAACAGGGAGGAGTGACTCATCTCTTGGAGCACAGAATGAACAATGATATCTCAGCTGATCTGAGCTTTGTAGCATTTTGAGTGTAACATTCTGCTGTTGGAATGTCTACTACGTGCAAAGGAGCATGCTGAGCTGCAGAACTGATCTAAGAAAATGAATCAGATGTGCTCTCTGACATTAATGGCTTCTAATCAAATGGAATATTGAGGCAGAAATGGGTCATTTGTGCTTATATGGGACAGGTGTTTGGCGCTGTATTATAAGACGCAGGCAGTGTTGAGGGGTCAGAGAGGCTTTTGCCTCAGGCAGTCAGGGCAACCTCTGTGAAGAAGGTGACCCTTGAGGCGCTTCACAGGTAGAGAAAATTAAGGTGCAGAGTTTTGAGTAGCCAGAACTGCATGTGGAAAGCTGGAAAGGTATGGAATTAAGTGGTGTATTTGAGAATAATCATGGGTGTGTGATAAGTCACATCCAGACGAGTGGTGAGGACAGATGTATGGCAGGTTGGGACACCTGGGTGGCTCAGTCGGTTAAGTGTCTGCCTTTGGCTCAGGTCACCATCCCAGGGTCTTGGGATCGAGCCTCATGTTGGGCTCCCTGCTCAGTGGGGAGTCTGCTTCCCTCTCTCGTGCTTTCTCTCTCCCTCCCTCTCTCTCTCTCTCTCTCAAATAAATAAATAAAATCTCTAAAAGAAACAAAAGAAGTATGGGAGGTTGGGTTTGGGCAGATTGGGTAGGACTGTGGATACCAGCCCAAACCATCTGCATTTCCCTTCTGGAAGTTTGCAAGCAGTTTGAACAAGAGAATGGCATAGTCTGAACTCAGCTGTAAAGACTCATCTGAACGCTGCGGTGAGATTGTTGAGTAGAGAGTAGCAGAGGACAAAGCTAAGAAGTCAGATATGAGGGGGAATTTTACTTGAAGATGAATACCCAGGGTGATGTTGGCATATAATGAAGTGAAGAGAGAACTGTTTTCAATCAGAGCAGCATTGGAGTTATATGACCTTCCTGCCTGACATAACCTATGTTGCGTGAAAAGCATATCTTGTGTCCTTCACTCACCAGCATGTGCACCCTGACAACAAAATCAGCTCCCCCAAAATGGCAGTGGAGAGCTAAGCTGCACTGTCATCAGGTCCCGCTGCCTGGTTTCTGTCCATTTGCTCAGCACTGAGGGACACGCTGCACTATCTCTGACCTGGGGAAGGTTGTTCTCACTGTGGTTCAAGTGGGTGACTCGTCTTAACCCCGGCTACTTAACTTGGTCAGATCCAACCATAGGTACCTGTTTCTGTCACTTTGTGAACCGCTTCAACATGAGGAGCTCATTTCTAAACCAATTTCATTGATACCTAAAGTGCTTGTAACTTAAAACAACATGGAGAGACTATGAATTCTTGAGAGCAATTTGCAGGAAGGCAATGTGATCTTGTAACTATTAGAACAGTGAGGTGGTCCTATTGGATGCTGTAGGAAAGTACCATTATAGAAAATATTGTTGGTAGTTTGATTGAATGGTCACTTCATTGAGTATTTTAAAAACAAGGAGGAAATAGTAGTAATGAACATTTATTTACAAGTAAAGATGGTTCAGACACTATGTTAAATGCTGTGCATGAAGGATATGCTTTAACCTTCATAATGACTTCATGGGCTAGATATAATTCGTACACCCATTTCACAGTTCCAGAAATCAAGGCATGCAGAAATTTTATTACTCTCAAAATCACAAAGCTGATCAATGGAGACTCAGCTAAAACAAAATCTCTCTAATAAAGAACTCTGGATTCTTAACCATTCTCTTACAGTGTATTTCCCGGTATTAAAGTTTCTTACAAGAACTTCTTACAAGCCACCAGATGCTTCCCACTGTATTAATTTTCAACAGGTCCCAGGCCCTGCCCCTCTCTGTGACTGTCAGCTTTCAGCTCTGAGTTCTTGGGACACTGCACTAGCAAAGGGACTCTGAAACGCTGGCATTACCTGGGACGATTGAAGGTACATAACATAATTAATGCTGATAATGATGGGATAATAGTTAATGCTCATTGAAGATTTAACACATGTTGTAAATAGGTCCCAATCCATTTCAGAGCCACATACAAAATATGAAAACAGTCTTACCAATGGTCATGTGGGAATTAAAAAGTTTTTTTTTTTTAAGATTTTATTTATTTATTTGACAGAGAGAGACATAGTGAGAGCAGGAACACAAGCAGGGGGAGTGGGAGAGGGAGAAGCAGGCTTCCCATGGAGCAGGGAGCCCAATGCGGGGCTTGATCCCAGAACCCTGGGATCATGACCTGAGCCAAAGGCAGACGCTTAACGACTGAGCCACCCAGGCGCCCCAATTAAAAAGTTTTTTTTTTCTTAACTAGAAAGTATTCTCTCCTTTCATAATCTGTGTAATTCCAGCTGAACCTTAATGCTTAGCTTAGAAATAATTCCTCTAACCATTGTGTCAATCATTGGAGTGCCCACCAATCCCACCTTTGCTACAGTTACACCATATTTGGCCCACATTTGTGGTTTAAATGACTCCAACCTTCTCCTTTGTGTCCAAGGAGAGCACCAAGAAAGCGGGGGCTTGCCCATCTTGTACTATTTCCAAACAACAATGGATAATAGGTAATAGGTTACACACATCAACAAGTTGGCCACATTTCTATTATCTCTTCATCCTTGGGCATTCAGATTACAGACAATTTCTAATTTAGAGAAGCTCAGCAGAGCTGGAGTAACACTCTCTTGGATGCTCTCTTTTCTCAGCTATGGTCAGGAGGGATACTCAGGGTCCTACCGACAGGGGCCTGCTTCACCATGGTTCTGAACCTGGTGGCCCTTTTCCATCTTGCAGCTTCTTCCGAAGCCATGGAGATGCTCAGCATGTGAAAAAGCACAGGTTGGAAATGGGGAGAAGCTAACCAGACATAGTTCTCAACTCCCTATCAACTAGATGAATCGTTCATGGAGATAGTCTGGAATTTTCTTAGAGGGACTGGTGTGATCGTTATGGGTTGCCTACCCTGGTGTCCTCAATAATGCATGTCCTTCCCACTTCCTCTTTACTGCTTTTTTGGATAAAGTCTCAAATAAACCATGTAGCCCCAATCCTCGACTCAGGCTCTGCTTAAGAGAGTTGTCAAACTAAAACAATTCAGAAAATATAAAACTCCTTTTTATCTAGAGTAATTTAAGCTGTACCTTCCAAAACTTCTTTTTCTCACTGCTCTTGGGACCTGAACCTGCATCCCACTTTGCTTGAGACTGGACTGCCCCATGACAGCTGCAGGGGCAGGATGTGACACTTGTCCAACACGCATTCCTGTCTGCATCCTCACAGGCAGCCCCCTCACAGAGCCCTGGGCCAGTTCTGCTTCTGACTACATAGCTCTCCCTCTGGACCGTGACATGAAGCACCAGAAGGCAGGTTCACTGCAACCGAATCTCAATTTAGCCATCTATTATTACTTAAACAGGCCTCTTATTCATTAGCATAGTTGGGCAGTCTTTGACTTCTGAGTCATCTAAAAAATATATATATCCTAGGCAAATGCTATAAGTATAATTGTAATCATTCATTATGGCTATTAAGAGGAAAATCAGCTTGGGGCACCTGGGTGGCCCAGTCGTTAAGCGTCTGCCTTCGGCTCAGGTCATGATCCCGGAATCTGGGATCGAGCCCCGCATCGGGCTCCCTGCTCAGTGGGAAGCCTGCTTCTCCCTCTCCTTCTCCCCCTGCTTGTGTTCCCTCTCTTGCTGTGTCTCTGTCTGTCAAATAAATAAAATCTGTTTTAAAAAAGAGGAAAATACAGCTTGAGGGATGAAGGGATGAAGGTGTCTGTGGGGGGCTTACTATTGTAAGACACGCTAATTCTGGCATGTTTACCCAGAATTATCAGTGTTATTCTCCAGCTACCCCAGACACATTTGTACGGCCGGTGCTGCCTCCTGGACTCAAAACTGCTTCTCATTACTGAAGCGGCTCATGCCCTTGTAGACGCATTCACTCCCACTTGTCACTGCCCCATTTTACTGGAAGCTCTACTAGGCAGTTCAGGGGTGCCTTCAATGGCCTGATGTTGGAGAACATTCTTCAGTGTTACTACTTAGCTAGTGGAGCTGTGTGGACAAGGGAGATGCTCCTGCAGACGGAACTGGGGGAAAAACATAACCCCAGAATTAAAAGTTAGATGCATCGAATCCCTTTGTCCCTGGATAGATTGGTTGATTACATATTTCTAACTGAATAACCTATGGAATCCATGAAATGAACACATTTTCTACAGATGTTGTGCGGGAATAGATCACTTTTAGCCGTGTGTTGCTATAACAAACCAGTGTGTATGAGGGAAAAGGTATGATAATCTCTACCAGTGAATAAAGTTTGGCTTTTGCTCAAGGTCACAGCATCTATTTCAGGACAGTGCCAAAAAAATGGCCCCTTACACAGTGAATTTTGAGAACAAAATAATGTAAAGTACTATTTTTTTCAATTGAAATGCATTATTTGTTTATATATTTTTGTGTATCAATTATATATGTATGTGTATAATATATTTTTAATCCTTCTTTTAATCAGTGTCCTGAAACTTGAGTACTGTATGGGTGATTTCAACAACATATAATTATATTGTTCCCTTAATAGTGACTGAAATTAGTTATTTTAGTGTTAATGTCACATGTATAAATTAAGTTTCAACACCTCTACATAGTGCTTATTCAGCTACAAGACCAAAATAAATTTTACAAATTAATCATACACAAAATTACCAAAGCATGTAAAATTCTAATTAAGAACAAAATTTTAGCATGATGGATGATTATTTTAATTGGAAATAAATCACCAATTTAAGACATAAATTAGAAAAAGTCTTGTACCACGTTTTGTTCTGTTTGAACTTTTTTTCTTTTCTCTGACTTCAATAATATTATACTTATCTTTTTTTACAATTTCTCTGCCATACCACATAAAATTAATAATGTTAAGTCTTTGTTTGCTAGGGAAAAATAAAAGCTAGGGTTCGAACTTATCAAAACCCCAGTAAGAAGAAATTGCCACTTTGGGGACCTGCCATTTATTAACACTAAAACTGTATTTTTCACCAATGTACCATTAAACTTTAGTGTCAGTGGAAAGTGTATTAAATGAATACCTAATCCAAATTTTGTTTTGGGAGCAAAAGACCTAATATATATGTAATACCACTTGGTAAGAAAATATAGCAAATTGATACATCTCAGTAGGTGACAGATTCAAGACCTGTACCAATTCAGAATGTAAATCAATGCTGCTATTTGAAAAGTAAGTTTTATTTAAGATTTATGGAGGTATAATGTGCATTGAGTACAATTCACCAACTTAAAGAGTACAATTTGAATAACTTTTCTAGTTGGCTTTTTTTTTTAACCACCCAAACAATCCTACAATATTCCAGTCGTCACGCTCATAGAAAGTTCTCTGGGCCCTTCTGCAGTCAAGTCCACACTTCACTCCCACTCCTGGCTCTCTGTCATTACAGTTTGACTTTGCTAGAATTAGTACAAATGGAATCAGAGCAAGTGTCATGGTTTGTATGTGGCTTTGCTCCCCTAGCTAACTGGTTTTGAGATTCGTCCATTTTATTTCATGTATCACTTGTTTGTTCCTTTTCTTGTCTTGCTAGTTTCTTTCCTCACCAGGTCCCAAGGAAGAAAGCTGTTATGCACATATGGGTAAATATTTCTCTGTGGACTTATTACTTTTTATTTCTCTATATCACACTATATCCTAACTTAGGAGAAACTACACCCTGTTGTCAAAATGGCAAGAGCAGTTTGCGTTCCACCACCAACATATGAGACTTCTTCCTGTCCTGTGATCACAACTCTTAGGGCAATTTTTTTATTTTAGACGTTCTGGTAGATGCAGAGAAAAATACACTGTGGTTTTCATTTCATTTCTTTAGTGACAAATGGTGCTGTGCAAATTTTCTTGTGTTCTCCTGTCATAAAAATAGTCTTTGGTAAAATGAAAACAAATAATTACTCATTTTCTTATTTTGCAGTCTGTTCCTTTTTAATATCGGGATGTGTTTTTTTATATATTCTAGAACCAATTCTTTACTGGATATATATTTGGCAAATATAATCTACATTCGTGACTTGTGTTTTACTCTGTAGAGTGTATCATTTTAAGAATAAATTTTTAAATTTTAATGAAGTGCATTGTATGGGTTATTTTTCTGGTGATTTCTTCATTCTGGGCCCTATGTAAGAAAACTATTCCTACCCCAATGAGGAAAAATAATCCTTTCTCTTTTTATAACTGTTATATTTTCAGCTCCTTACATTTAGATCTGTGATCCATTTCTAGTTAGGTTTTACATGGAGTAAAATGCGGTTTCAGTGTTTTCCAAATGATCCCAAACCATTTGCTGATTATTGTTTCTGACAATATCTTGGACATTTATAAAAAAATGTCATGTGGCAATATATATTGAGGTCTATTTATGGACTCTCTTTTCTGTTCTGCTGCTCTACATATTTAAACATCCGCCAAAACCAAATGTCTGGATTTCTGTAGCTTTTTTTGAAATCAGACTACACTTGGCTACACCTTTTTGAAATTGTTTTAGGTGGTGTAGTTCCTTGGGATCTATAGAGATTTTAGATTCAACCTGCAAAGTTCTAACCATAGTAGACTGCTGGGATTTTGGTCGGGCTTGCCCTGGATTTATTTTGAAAGAAATGACATCTTAGTAACACTGAGTCTGCACAGAGCACAGGTCTGCTACATTACTTGAGTTTTGTATTGCTTTCGTTGTCTGACAAAGTCTTTATTTCACCTTAGTTTTTCAAGATAATTTTGCTGGGTAAAAAATCTTAAGTTGACTTTTTCTCCAGAACTTTAAAGATGTCTCTCCATTATCTCCTGATTTGCAGGATATCTGACAGGCAAATTTTTATTGTCATTCTTATTGTTCCTCTGTGTATACGGATCTTTCTTCCTACTGTTTTGTATTTATCACTTGTTTTCAGCCATGTCATTTTGGTATTCCTTACTGGAGTTTTAATGTCGCTCCTGATTCATTGAGCATCTTTTATTTGTGGGCTTGTCATTTTCGTCAAATCTGGAAAAAGTTCACCCCTTATTTCTTCAAATATATTTGTAGTGCCCTCCTTCTTCTGGGACACTATAAATGTGTGCTAGATACAGGGTACTGATGCTCTGTTGATTGTTTAAAGATTAATTTCTCTGTTCTTTATTTTGGATAAGAACTTTGCTCTGCTTTCAAGTCCATGAACTGTTACTTCTGGGGTATTCTTTCATCTCTATCCAGTAAATTTTTTCAGGTGTTGTATTTTTCATTTCCAGCATTACCATTTTTTTGGAATGAATCATCCACATATTGTTCATGTTTCCCTCTTGAACATATAAAGTCATTTATAATGACTTGACTAGGTCTTTGAATACCTTTGTTTACTAGTTCCATCATTTCTATGATTTTTTGTATCTCTATCAATGGTCTCCCAATTATTGGTCTTGTTTTCCTGCGGTTTTTTTTCATGAATGATAATATGTGTTTAGATGCCAACATTGTGTATTATACATTATTGTTTGCTTAATTCTGCTGTGTTCCTTTACAGAGTGTTACATTTTGTTCCGGCACAGAGCTAAGTGACTTGGAATTAGATGTCTGTGAGGATTCTTTTGTTAAGCTTTGTGAGGGTACCCACCTCGTAACCTACTTAGGCAACATGCTTCTGAGGACTTTATCTGATGCCTTCTCATGTTATTAGTTCTTTCCCCCACTGACTTTTGGAAAGAAAATATTGCCAGCCCTCTGCAATCCATAAAAGGATCTACCTATCCCTTTCTGTGGATTTTCCTGTGTGGAGTAGTTAGGTGCCTCCTACCAGCACACACTTCCGTGCTTAGCCGAATATTCCTGATATCTTCACGCAGATCTCTGGAACTCTCTTTCTATGTTAGCCCGCTGATCTCCAGGATTCTCCACACATTCTAGCTGCTCTGCTCTTGGGATCTTGGAAATCAGGCTCCTCAACTCATCATGAATGTCGGGTTCTCTGGGTTTCACTTTCCTGGGGTTCATGCCAGAAAGCAGGTGCTTTCTGTAGGCTTACCTGTTTCCCTTGTCTCAGGAATCACATTGCTCTGCCACCTGCCACCACCAATGTCTGAAAAGCAGCTTCCCATTTTGTGTTTGCCTGCTTTTTGAGGTAGGAGAGTAAATACAACCCCTGTTACTTTCCCTCATTCTATTGTTTTAAATTGTCGGCCTGCACATCTGTGTTTGCTATGTGAGCTATTGAAAGGCTTTATTGGCCCAGTGGGCAATGTCTTCTGGCTCTTACTTGACAGAAACTTGATCATAAGCACACAAATTTGGACAATGCGATCTATAATATGGTTCTGTAATGTCATATTCAAAATTAGAAAGGGTATTTATCATTTGTATACACACAGTCTTTTAAAAAGGTAGAGAAACTTCACAGAGCCTCAAGCACATTCCTATTGGGCTGGGGAGGAAGGGAAAGAATTGGGTATCTTGCCACAGCGAATCGACAGACCTCAGTGTGAGCAATACTGTTCAGAGCCATACTGAGTCTCGATGGAAGAAGTTGTTTCATTAATATTAATATGAAGCAATTAGAAGATGGCTTCCTCTATTATATTATTAGTCTTCATCATTTTAATATGTACTCATTTAATGTCAGGGTGGGAATTGTACCACAGAGAGGTCTACTCTCGGAATAATGAATGTCTCCTACTTTTCAAAAAATCAATATTCCTTACTTGAATGATTTTTTTTCTTTCTATCATCTTTTGAGAGTATATATCTTTTCTAAGCACTCTTTTGATGAAATAGGAATAATTATATTGGTCTCAGGAGGAGGCCACAAAAATATCATAAAATATCTTCTTGGTGGAAGATTGAAATATGATAGCTTCTTCTTTGTTCTCTAAGGAATGTTTTTATAGGACTGCATAAGATGAAAACTGGTCTTTTGGAAAGAGTGATGTAGAAATAATGTAAATAAATAACTAAATAGAAAAAAGCTATTGTGTGAATAGTGTAAATCAATTAAATGAGTTTTTTCCAAGGAAAATCTTACAATGTAGGCTTTGCATTTTCAAAGGTAGGAGAAAAGATAGGTGATATTTTCAGGTAGAAAAGAGAGGAGTAGCAATTGAACAAAAATGTGTCATTTACACAGCATCTAAAATTTCCTCAGTCAAAAAATAAACATATTAACCGATATGAAGAAATAAGCAAGTCATAATTTATAATCAAATAATCCATGAAAAAATCTAATAAATTACAACATATGAATAGGTTTTAAATAAGAGCTACAAATAATTAAGGTGGTATTTATGTTAAAATTTCTACTTGGCACTTGACAACATAAACAACATTTGCCTCCCCATCAAAAGTCTCATAGTTACTCTTTAAGGATCCTCCAGGCAAACTTAATTATATTGAACTTGGCATAAAGGTTATTACTTATCATAATGACAATGATGCACAATGTCCTATCTGGGTTCATGACCCTGAGCATCAGTTGGTGACTCTGCGGTGACACATAGCACTAATAAATAAATAAAGTGGCTTCTCTGCTCTGCAGTGTTCTTCTGATATGTGACACCTGGCAATATATTACTAAAGAATCATGGTACCAGTGATGTATTGAAATAAAACACCAGAGAGTCATTTCCTTGGTGATGTATTGAACCTTCACAGAGTCTTGGAGATCTAAGAATGCATTTCCAAAGCCTGGCCATGGGCCTATTTGAAGAATAAAATCAATTTTTCCCCCTAATAATTTTAAGATTGCAATGACTGCGTATGATAGCTGCAATCTTAGGCAATCCAAACTCATAAATAATTCCTTCTGCTTGTATTGTGTATATATATATGGAAACTTCGTTAACTTTTGGAGGAAAGAAGCTTACAGTGAAGGGCATACACAAGGGAACAAGATGAAGTGTGATTACAGTCCAGGAGATTTATGAAAGCAGTACATAGGAGCAGAGGAAAGCCAGTCTCCATGAGAGTGCAAACAAACGACCACAAGGAAGAAATGATAGAGTGAAAGATTTTCAGCTTTAACGTAAGTTTGAAACCTCTCTGCCCAAAGCGTATTTTGAGGGTGAAACTAAGAACGCCAGGAAACAAATGAGGACAAGATGAGTAATTTTGTATGCTTAGTAACATATGAGCTATGCCAAGGTTGTGAATTCTGCCCCAGCTGCTCTCCCGTCGCTCAGATATAACCTTCTGCATAGGCTGGATTATTCTATGCCAAGATAACCAATTACTGTAATCAACACAGCCAAACACTGAATGCTATGAATATAATGTGGCTCATCAGAGTCACTGTGGATAAAGGTGTGGGCTGTGTCCTGCACAGAAATGCTTGCACGAGGTCTTGGGATGGGGTGGGCAGTGATGACAGGCAAGCCTTTTGATCCGAACAGTACTGAGGTTTCCAAGTCCTTGGCTTCTTGGTCCAGCTGAGAGCATAGGGACACTTATCTAGGTTTTCTGGACGAGGATGATTTTTGGTTTTTGGTTCTCCCAGAAGGAGTGTCTTTTTATAATTTTAACAAAACTGCCCTAACTCCCTGGGGAGGGGGGCTGAAGTTTGTGGATAAGGGGAAAACATATTGGTTATTTAATATTCCCTAGGGAGCAAGCACCTAATGCATCTTGGTTGGCTTTGACATATGTAGTTTCACATCCCTTTATATAGGCCCCATTGATCAGAACCCCACAGGAGCCAGGAAGGAACCAGTGATCCCAGACTGCAGCCTTAAAAGTTGTCTATATTCCCCCCCAACACACACACACACACACACACACACACACACACACACACACCTGTTACTAGTTCTCATCTAGCTTTCCCCTAATCCCTGTGATCCCATTTCTGGGAACTGTCTACACAGCTTGTTTTCCTAAATTCGGCTTTCTACTTAACACTTGGCCTTTGTTTTACGACCCCCCACCTCCACCCCATTAGCCAGGTGAGCGAGTGAATGTCCCTAAGGCACAGCCACACTTAATCTCTGCATACCGCTTCTCGCCTGGACTCAGGGCTGGTATTCCTCAGCACACCACAGGGGTTTGTGCTGATGGTACAGAATGCAGAACTGGAGCTGGGGGCCCTGAGCCCCTGTTTCGCAATGAGCCTGAACTGATGGGTCATGGAGGGTCAGGGGCTTCTTACAGAGAATGTAGGGAGGTTTTAGCAACAAAGGGACCTTGACAGACTGGGAAAAAGCACAATTGTTTTTTCTTTTGCCAAGAGTATAAAAACATTTAAATATGTTGGCAACTACCACAGCACATATGGGCAGGATGTCAGCCAATATGGGCGTCTGTTGGTTCTTCTTTACTCGATCCTTATTTTCATTCTAGTGCAGTCCCACTTTCTGGCTGACATTCCCGATTCTTTATTAGCATCGTTCTTCCATTTTCTTAATTGGCAAAACCTCAATTCTTTTCATGACTATAAATTGTGAGTCAAAATATTTCTTACTTTTTTTTTTTTTTTTCTAGATTTGGCTTTCATTAATTTAATTGGATTTCTTCTTATGAGATAGTTTCCTGACTAATACACTTTCTGGCCACCCAGGAATTTGATCTAGCAATCATATAATTTTTATTTTATATTTCTGTTTTTCCCCCCTACATGTATTTTTCTCTTCTGTCTAAAAACAAAATAAACTTTACCCTATCCTAAAATTTTCTTTTACCCCAGCCAAGATACAAAGAGGTGTTGAGCACATTTGGAGCATGGACCACAGATTGATGGACACAAGGGTTATTGTAATGACAAGTAATTGAAGGCAGATAGATGAGTCACAGTTAAACTAGGTAATTGTTCATGTGATGAGTAATAAGAGCTGGTCATTGCATTTACTGAGATAGTTTTGGTCTAAAGCAGATATCAGCAAACTATGTCCTGTGGGCAAAATTTGGCCCTGTGACTGTTTTTATAAATGTAATTCTATTGGAACACAGCCATACCTACTAATTTATGTCATATTTCACTGTTATTATGCTGCAAGGACCAACTTGAGTACTTGTGACAGGGACCATATGGTCTTCCAATCTAGAAGACTTACTACCTGGCCTTTTTTTTTTAAAACAAAATTCACATTTTATTTAGGTTGAAATAAACTATACAAAATTGATTTTCTTCACCAAAAATAACAGCAATATTTTCTGTATTATTCCTAGATAAACCACAAAACACTTATTTTTGTAGGTTTTCCAGGTTTTGTTTATAAATCAAGACGAGGCAGTAGATATAGTCTTGGAAAAAGACAGAGGAAAACAGACAAATCAGTTGTCAGTATCCATGGCCTCTGATCCTGTCTTGACCATGAACAGAGGTGTTCAACATATACCTGCTAAAAAGCTTATGAAGATGTAGGAGTTCTACATACACTTGCTAAAGAGCTTATGAGATGAAGCTCAACAGCAACAATCCAACGTGGAACAACAATGGCAGACTCTCCCATTCAAACTTTAACTGTAACTTGTTCCTTTAAGTTTATTTGATAAAGACAAAATTTCTACTGCAATCCTTGCTTGGCAAGCTCACATGTTTTCTCTCTCTCTGTCTGGTAACTCCCTTAACTGTCCATTACAGATTTTTAACATACTAACACTCCTACTATTCAAAGGTCACTCTGAGCTTCATTGTAACATTTTATTAAATGTACTCCTTCCTCCCATACCTCTTCAAAATCTTTATCTTCTAAGAACTGTTAACTCAATACCAGACAAATGGATCCCGTGACAATAAATGTTTTATCTAAAATGACTTAACTAACACAATTCCCAAGTGCCATTAGCAGAGATCCCATAGAAGTGTTGTAATGTGGCACTTTCAATGCTATCTTCTGGAACAGGTATGTCTCCAAAGCATGAGAGTTTAAACAGGGGCCATTTAATAGGCAGATTATCAATGGCTAATGTACTCAATGAGAGGTCGACAGGTCAAGATATTCAGTGATTAAGTGGCCTACATACACCTGACAGCTTTTCTGTAAGATGTTTTCAAATTTCTTACAGATTTTTCCAAATATTGAACATAAGAGAAAGCCTACTTTAAAAGTCTTTTAGGTATTTTCAATGGTTTCTGAGTTATCTGTAGGAAGCTCTGATTTAGTTGTATAGAGTTTGATATATGTGTCCACCATTAAATCCAGATCATGTTTTATATCAAAATTTATGTTAAGCAAAGCCAAGTTACTTGACCTTTGGTCTGTCAAAGTGTTCCTCAGGTATGCTTTGAGACACTTTCACCCATTTTCATAGCGTTCATTCTCAACCTTCATCACAGGAAGAATACATAGGACTTTCAGCAATGCATAAACATTAGGAAAAAACTTGATGTCTGGGCTTCATAAATGGTGGATGGAAGCTCTATATCTTTCCCTCTGTGTTTCCACTTGATTCTCCAGCAATGCAGCTCAGCTGAGAGTGTGTCAGGATTGGGCAAGTCACTTCTGTACATGTCAGCATGGTGCTCCTCCGATGTATTAAATTTGAGCTGTCCCATGACAGAGGGTACAAGAGATAAGCATTTAGAGCTTTGAGGTGCTGTTCTGAGAATATATCTTTCAGTTCCTGAATAATGTGTTCCACTGTTGGAACACTTAGAGTTTCTTTATAGTAACTCTCAGAAGTAAGCTGAGATTCCAGGTTACATTGCTGGGCCCTGCGGAATTTCCCAGGGATTTGCATCTGAATATCAAGCTTATCAAGTTGCCAAATTTGTGGCTTCTTCGAACCAAAATTCATGATAAACTTCAATATTTTCCATCACTTCATTTAGTGAATGCAGCACTGCAGTCAAGCTATGGCTGCAAAGAAGACATCAGAGGTTTGCCCTTGAAAGTTTTTCCCAAAGGCTCTTGTAAAAGATAGAACATTTTTAAGAACAACAATGGTAACAATGAAATCAAAGTCTGTAGCCCCACTACAGAGTACAAAAGCCTGACCAGCTATATAGTTATTCCATCTAATATTTGTATCACTATTTATACCATCTAAACATAAAACAAGTGCTTGTAGGAGGTCCACTAAAACTTCAAAAGCATCATGCCTGCCTGTCCACTGAGAATGGCAGATTTCCTTCAGTTCTTTACCCTTTTCCTCATTGTTCTGAAAGAGGACAGAAATTACACTGTCAAGCTCCAAAAGCAATTGTGGAGATCGATGGAAGAAAGAACAAACTTCCTCAATTGTTCCTAACACAACAGATACTCCCACAACAGGCACTGATTTTGCCAACCACATATTTAAGGCACAGGAGAGCAAAGTGTGTAGACAGCTTGGGGATATTTCTCTAAAAGTCTAGAAGCAACGACTTTCATTTTGGAAGAAAATCCACTGGACACAATGTAAGCCTGGCCACGACAATACTCCATGTTAACCCCACTTCTCAGTTATCATAGCGTGAAATTTTACAGCCCAAATTTCTGCATCAGCTTCATAAGGCAAGAAGCCCACAAATTCCTCTCTCAGGTTATGAGATTCATCAACAAACCTCACCAACACAGGCAAGTGTTCTTCCCCCGCTATGTCCACTACGTCATCAGTGATGGTGGAAAAGAAGTGGGAGTCTCTCACTTCCCTGAGGGTCTCCTCCCGAATGCAGCTCTCACAGATGTCTAGCATCTGTTTCTGCTGTGTTTTCGAGCAGAACAATGTGTTAACTGCTGTTGTCTAAAGCGCTTTCTCAGAACTTCTTCGCCAGAATTTATCCGGCACTCCAGCAGTCCTTGGAAGTTATCCGGAGTAAAGAGACCCTCTGGGATTCCATCAGTTTCATGCCCATCCAGAGGTATGTTTTGTTTTTCCATAAGAATCAAAATTTCAAATAAAGATTTTAAGTATTCTTTGTTTTCTTTCTCTTCAAGGGTTAAACGCAAAATGTCTTCATCCTATTCTTCACCCCCTTCTTCTGCACTGGGATTCTGAGCGTTGCTGTTGTTTATTTCTTTGTGTTTTGGTTCCTGTTCAGCAGTTTCATCACTTTTTTTGTTTCAGTGTCCTGATATCATCTTCACTCAATTCTTTTATTCGTTTTCTGTGTCTATTATGTGGATTGTTCAAATGACTGATAAGATCAAATATTGTTGGTACTGCATTATCTCGAAGACCTGTCCTATAAGGACTAGTTCTACAGATCATAGAGGTCTCAAAGTGTTTGGCACATAATCACTAATGATTATTTAGTTGATCAGGTGTTTTATCTTCTAAGTCCGCTCTCCTACAATCCTCCACCCACTTCTGGCATCTGACCAGATCCCGCGGGAACCTGAAAAAGGCCAGGTCCGCCTGCGTGCTTTTCCTCCTGCAGTTGGGGGCAGCGCAGAAGTTCCGCATCTTCGCCCACCCGCCGGCGGCCCTGCCCTCCCCTCCCCGCCTCCTCGGGGCAGCCCGCCCGCCCGTCGGGGCAGGGGAGGGGAGCCAGGCCGGACAGCTGGGCAAGGCCGGCGCGCGGGGGGGAGGGGCGGCGGGCGAGAGGTACCTGGCCTTCTATAGGAAGATTGCCAGCCCTGGTCTAAATTCTCTCCCTATGACTTTCAACACTGTATGTATCTACCAATCTTACATATCCAGCCATGCACTCCACTATGAGGTACGAACTTTGATATCAAACTGCTTATTTTATATAGAGAGACAGAAAATGGATTAGGGCTTGCTGATTATTATATATCTCATATTATTATTTTTTAGTCTTCTGCCATAGCTAGATTGTGAGCCCCAAAAGTAAAAGAACTCTGTTTAATATAAACACCCATCCAACTCTAACAGGTGATACTTAATAAATATACATTGAATGTATATTTAATATTGCTCAGAAACATGTCCTCTCTTTAAAATATGCATTATGGAGTGAACACTGACATATCTCCAAAATGAAGATGCTGAAGACTCAACACCCAATGTGATGGTATTTGGGGGTAAAACTTTTGGGGGGGTAGTTAGATTTAGATAAGGTCATGAAGATGGTTATCCTCATGATAGGATTAATGCCCTTTTAGGAAGAAGAGATTAAGATCTTTCTCTCTCTCTCTCTCTCACTATGTGAATGAAAAGGGGTCATCAGCAAGTCAGGAAAAGGACCTTCACCAGAACCCAATCATGCTGGCACCCTGACCTTGGACTTTCCAGTCTCCAGAAGTAGGACAGAATATTGCCTGTTGTTTAAGCTACCTAGAAGGTATTTTGTTATAGCAACCTCAAGAGACTAAGACAACATGTAATCTAATAACTGGTTATTTTTTCATTCTTGGTTTTGAAAGAATTATATTTTTATTAAATAAAGAGCATTATTAAGTGAAATTGATGATCATTTAAGTTTACAGTTAAATACACCCTTGGGAACACATAAGGCAGAAGGGAATAAATATTTACTAGAGAGTCATTTCAGCTCAATAGCAATTGTCATCAAAATTTTCTTAGAGATTTATGTGTCTACAGTACTGAGGTGAAGATTTCATGCCAAAGACCCTAGTTTCCACCCAGATCATTATACGCTGTCAACCACACTACTCATAAGGACTCTTTCATAACTGGACAGAAATAAGAATGTAAGTCAACAGTAAGCAATTTGTTATGAGTAGAAAACATGGGTTGAAAATGTCCAAATTCCTCCCTGTATAGCTTAATAATTTTTGCCTCTGCTAATCCACACTATAATTGTTAAATTAACACTTTATGAAATAATGTTTTATATTATTGTTTGTTACTAACTCTGGATAAATAATGCTCTCTCCTCAAATGTTTATGAGTTATTTTGAAGAAAGAGCTTGCTCAGGTAATTTTGTGCATTTCTATTCAATTTCGATTCCTATCCCTAAATATATTTCTAGGATACAAGCTAAACAATAATATTTACACACACTTCAGATAAACATGGCATTAAAGTTCATCATCAGAAATTTGGCCACACAATAATGAAGGTAAATACAGTGGAGGATGTGATTACAAGATAAATTGATGTGAGCTTCTGTCATTGCTTAATAGATGCACATCCATACATAATACATTCATACATCATAACAGATGCACATCCCTACATGACTACCTTTTGTGAAAGGAAAAAGTGCATTAAGAATAGATTATATTTCCATGAATTGTTTGCTTAGTAACTTTTAAACCCATGTTCCAAAATCACATTTTTATTTTAAAGTTCATAGCATTCCATGAACAAATCTGCTGTTCAAAGTGAAGGTGTATTATTATAATGACAACCAAAAATTTCTTATAATAAGTGACTTGCCAATGTTTAAAAAGAGTTGTGCATTTGACATCCAAGATTTCATGCAAATGAAATAAGGATGGTGTTAACTTTTAATATCTGCATATGAAAAAATTGTTCTTGTACAGATCATTTGACAAAAGAAAACTCGCTCAAATGTATTTGGAATTAAAACCATAAAGATTATTCCAAAATATCTAGTGACTTCTAACAAAGAAAAAAAAAAAAAACCAAGGATCAGAACACAATAATTAGGGGCGCCTGGGTGGCTCAGTTGGTTAAAGCCTCTGCCTTCGGCTCAGGTCATGATCTCTGGGTCCTGGGATCGAGCCCCGCATCAGGCTCCCTGCTCAGCAGAGAGTCTGCTCCTCCCTCTCTCTCTCTCTCTCCCTCTGCCCCTGCTTGCACTCTCTCTCTCTCTCAAATAAATAAATAAAACCTTTAAAAAGAAAACCAATAACACACTAATTATTTTGTTGAAAATATCTTCCCTTACCAGCAAATTTTAATGCTTGGTCATTTGAAAAATAATAGGAAAAAAACCTCTCCTTCAGGCAAAGGACTTTGATTTGGGTTATTCCTTCTAAAACCTTCAACTTTTTCACAAAATTCATATATCTGATGGAATCACTTTGATGCAGAAAAAGCAAAGCATATATGATATTCAGAAACATTGACAACCAACACACAATACTAAGTAATGTCAGTAAATATGTATTAAATCATTATGTATTTGTGTGCCAGGAATTACACTTGCCATGGATCACAAGTGAAATGTCACAAAATCACAAAAGTAAAAGTAAAGTCACATTTCCCGTGCATAGAGCTAACAGTAGAGCCAGAGAAACAGAAATATGCACATAATGACTCAAACAATTTTGTGTGATACTAAGAGTATAGGTCTTTGCAAAGTTAAAACTTCTGGTTTTCAGAAGTTTAAATAAATTACAGATATGTTTTCATTAGTCAAAAATTCATTAGTGAGTCATTAGTATGACCTATCTTTATTTTTTGTAAAGCTTTTATTTATTTATTTGTCAGAGAGAGAGAGAGAGAGAGTACAAGCAGGAGTAGCGGCAGGTAGAGGGAGAAGCAGGCTCCCCACCGAGCAAGGAACCCGATGTGGGACTAGATCCCAGGACCTTGGTATCATGACCTGAGCCAAAGGCAGACGCTTAGCCAACTGAGCCACCCAGGTATCCCGTACAACCTATCTTTATAAAAAGCAAAGATGACAGAGAAGAAAATATACCTTTCTTTGGAGAATTCTTAATTTACATGTTATCACTTTCCAACATCTTTCAACCTTGTTCTAGCATCATTTCTGTTTAAGTATGTGAAGTCTTGGCCAAAACCCTGTAATCAAAATACAAATTTTTGTTTAAAGCCAAGTGACTAAGCTTGATATCCTACTCTCCCTCCACCACTTTCATAAATTGTCAGAAAGAGGAGATCATATATACCTAAATTTAAGAACCTATATTTGATGTTGTAGGTTGGCCATTGCTATTTTCAAGTCCAGAGCCAAAAAGAAAAGCAGAAATTCTATAAAACCTTTAAAGGATGTGTTCCTGTGATGTTCTTTAGTTTTAAGGATCTGAGTACCCCACAGATTGAATTATAGAATTAAGAGCGTAATGAGAAGACTTCCAGGGAAGATGGTGGAGTAGGAGGACCCAAAACTCATGTTGTCCCATGGATACAACTAGATAACACACACATCAGTGTAAATAACCCAGAAAAGGACCTGAAGACTGGCAGAATAGACTCTCTACAGCTAAATGTAGAGAGGAGGCCACAATGAAGAGATAGGAAGGGCAGAGATGAGGTCAGAGGTACACTGTCCATGGGATTGTCTGCAAGAGGGAGGGACACATTGGGCATGAAGAGGGTAAAGGAGCAGACCTTCACACTAAGCATCCCAGGCATGGGGATCCCCACAGGGAAGACAAATCACCATAAAATTTGCTTTGAAAACCAGATGAGCTGAATTTCAAGAGTTTTTACAATTAGTGAGGCTTAACACTTAGAATTTAAAAAATCAATAGGCTTGGCTCTGGGAGAGCCAGGACGGCAGAAGAAACTGAGTCCTCACATTTAAAGAGACAACACAACAAACAGCCCATGGACATAGAGCAAAGAAGCAGCAGTTTGAGAAATGCCTGGTGTGTACAGGAGGGAGATATGTTTACTAATCACAGAGAGTGTACTGGAGGGTCAGAAATCTTTGGGAGACTCCTCCAGGAACAGAGGAGCTGGCAGATACTGTTTTCCTTCCTCTCCCCACCCAGCCTAGACACCTGGACACCTGCAGGAACCAGCGCAGCGCTAACAGTTGCTACCTAACATACTAAAACCATAACTCCACCACCTATGTGTTCTCCTGTGGACCTGTCCCCTTTACTATGCCCTTGGCAGGAGCAGACCCAAAGTGGTGGCACAAGCCTGGCAGTGTGCAAGGAGCCATAAAAGGGGCCAGCACCACTCCAAGTGACTCCTGCCCTGAGGAAAGGGTAAGATAATCACACACACCAGTCTCACTGGGGCTCCAGCAATGGGCTGGAGACAGACATCTGCTACGACTACAGATCCTGCCCACCCACACAAGTTTCTCAGGGGACTACACAAATAAAGCACCCCACAGTTTGAAGTTACTGCACCTCTGGAAAACCTGGTCTGACTCAATTCAAGCCTAGGTGGCCCCAGACTGGTCCACTAACACCCCAGGGGCTAAACACTGCCCACAAAAGGCAAGGAAGGAGAGCCACTGAAGATGACTGGATTGAAGACAAAAGCAGCTCAGTCACAACAGCAGGGCAAACGCAACACACATAGGAGAAACTCCTAAAGTGCCAGGTTCTGGTGAACAGGAGACCCTGCACTGCAGGGCACTACAGAACCTCTTCTTCATAATGACACTAGTTTCAAGAGTAGGAGACATAGCTAACTCTCCTATCAAAGAAACAGACACAGAGAGTTAGACAAATGAGGAGACAGAAAAATATGTCCCAAATGAAAAACAAAACAAAACAAAACAAAACAGGACAAAACAACAGCAAGAGACCTAAGTGGGATGAAGATAAGTAACACACCTGTTAGAAAATTTAAAGTAATGGTGATAAAGGTACTCACTGGACTTGAGAAAACAGTGGAGAACCTCAGTGAGACCCTTAACAAAGAGATAGAACACATAAAAAAGAAACAATTAGTGATGACAAACTCAATAACTGACACTGAAAATACAGTAGAGGGAATAAGTAGTACACTAGAGGAAGCAGAAGGACAGATTAGTGACCCAGGGGACAGAGTAATGGAAAGCAATCAAGTTAAACAGAATAGACAAAAACATAATAAAAAAATGAAAATAGACCCAGGGAACTCGGCTATACCATCAAGCATAATAAAATTTGCATTATAGGAATCCCAGAAGGAGAAGAGTGAGGAAAGTGGGTAGAAAATTTATTTGAAGAAATCATAGCTGAAAACTTCCAGAATCTGGGGAAGGGAACAGAAATCCAGATCCAGGAGGCACAGAGAAACCCCAACAAAATCAACCCAAGATGGTCAACACCAAGAACCATAGCAATTAAAGTGGGAAAAATTAATGATAAAGAGAGAATTTTAAAAGCAGCAAGAGAAAAGAAAACAGTTACACACAAGGGAAACCCCATAAAGCTATCAACTGATTTTTCAGCAGAAACTCTGCAGGTCAGAAGAGAGTGGCATGATACAGTGAAAGTCCTGAAAGAAAAAAAAACCTGAGCCAAGAATACTCTATCCAGCAAGGCTATCATATCATTGAGAATAGAAGGAAAGATAAAGAGTTTCTCAGATAAGCAAAAGTAAAGGAATTCATCACCACTAAACCAGCCCTACAAAAAATGTTAAAGAGGATTCTTTGAGTGGAAAGGAAAGACGATAAGTAGGAGTAAGAAAAGTAAGAGCACAAAAGCAGTAGATTTAAGTATATTTATAAAAATCATTCAATGGGATCACAAAATAAAAGGATGTAAGTATGAAACCATATACGTAAAATATGGGGTAAGGGAGCCTGGGTGGCTCAGTCGTTAAGCGTCTGCCTTTGGCTCAGGTCATGATCCCAGGGTCCTGGGATCGAGCCCCACATTGGGCTCCCTGCGCTGCGGGAAGCCTGCTTCTCCCTCTCCCACTCCCCCTGCTTGTGTTCCTTCTCTCGCTATCTCTCTCTGTCAAATAAATAAATCTTTAAAAAAATAAAATAAAATAAAATAAAATAAAATATGGGATGGGGGAGAAGAGTAAAGAAGGGGTTTAAACTTAAGTGGCCATCAACTTAATATACTCTGTTATATGCAGAATATGTTATATACAAACCTAATGGTAACCACAAATCAAAAACCAGTAATAGATATGCAAAGAATAAACAGAAAGGAGGGGCACCTGGGTGGCTCAGTTGGTTAAGCGACTGCCTTCGGCTCAGGTCATGATCCTGGAGTCCCGGGATCGAGCCCCGCATCGGGCTCCCTGCTCGGCGGGGAGCCTGCTTCTCCCTCTGACCCTCCCCCCTCTCATGTGCTCTCTGTCTCTCTCATTCTCTCTGTCTCAGATAAATAAATAAAATCTTAAAAAAAAAAAAAAAAAAGAATAAACAGAAAGGAATCCAAATACATCACTAAGGAAAGCCAAGTAATTGTGAGAAAAGACAGCAAGAGAAGAAAGGAACACAGAAGAACTACAAAAACAATCATAAAACAGTAACAAAATGGCAATAAGCACATACCTATCAATAATTACTTTGAGTGTAAATGGACTAAATGCTCCAGTCAAAACAGACAGGGTGAGAGAATGGATGGAAAAAGTAAGACCCATCTATATGCTGCCCACAAGAGACTCATTTGAGATCTAAGGAGCTGCAGATTGAAAGTGAAGGGATGGAAAAGCATTTATCATGCAAGTGAAAGTGAGAAGAAAGCTGGGGTAGCAATATCGGAAAAATAGACTACCACAAAGGCTGTAACAGAAACAAAAAAAGAGCACTATATAATCATAAAGAGAACAATCCAACCAGAAGATACAGCAATTGTAAATATTTATACACCCATCACTGAAGCACCCAAATACATAAAGCAGCTAAAAAGAAACATAAAAGAAGTAACCAATAATAATACAATAATACTAGGAGACTTTAACACACCACTTACATCAATGGACAGATCATCCAAACAGAAAAGCAACAAGGAAATGGCTTTGAATGACACGCAGGACCAGATAGATCTAACAAATATATTCAAAACATTTCATCCCAAACAGCAGAATATGCATTCTTTTCAAGTGCATATGGAACATTCTCCAGAATAGATCACATATTAGGCTAAAAAAACAAGTCTCAACAAAATAAAAAGGATGGAAGACATACTATGCATCTTTTCTGACCAAAATGCTATTGAAACTAGAAATCAATCACAAGAAAAAATCTGGACAGAGCACAAATACATGAGGATTAAATAACGAGCTATGAAACAATCAATGAGTCACCAAGAAATCAAAGAAGAAATAAAAAATTATATGGAGAGAAATGAAAATGAGAGCACAATAGTCCCAAATCGGATGCAGCAAAAGCTGTTCTAAGAGGAAATTTATAGCAATATAAACCTATCTCAAGAAGCAAGGAAAATCTCAAATAAACAACCCACATTTACACATAAAGGAGCTAGAAAAAGAAAGGAAAGAAATAATGAAGATTAGACTAGAAATAATGGAAATGGAAACTGAAAAAAACAGTAGAACAGATCAATGAAACCAGGAGCTAGTTCCTTGAAAATATCAACAAAACTGATGAACCTTTAGTCAGCATTATCAAAAAAAAAAAGGGGGGGGGAGAAAGAGAGAGAAAGAGAGGTCTTAAATAAACAAAATCAGAAATGAAAGAGGAGAAAAGACAACACCACAAAAATACAAAGGGTTATGAGAAAATATTATAAAAAATTATATGCCAACAAGTTAGACAAATTAGAAGAAATGTATAAATTCCTAGAAACATATAACCTAACAAAACTGAATCAGGAAGAAATAGAAAATCTGAATAGACTGATTACCAGCAATGAATTTGAATCAGTAATCAAAAATCTCCTAACAAACAGAAGTCTAGGAGAGAAGGCTTCACAGGCGAATTCTACCAAATATTTAAAGAAGAGTTAATGCCTATTCTTCTCAAACTATTCCAAAAATTAGAAGAGGAAGGAAAGCTTCATTCTGTGAGATCAGCATTACCCTGATACTAAATGAGATAGACACTACAAAAAAAGAGAACTACACAGGCCAATATTTCTGATGAACAGAGAAGCAAAAATCCTCAACAAAATATTAGCAACCTGAATCCAACAATACATTAAATTTAATACATTAAAAAATCATTTACCACAATCAAGTGCTATTTACCCCTGGGATGTAACTGGCTCAAGATGCACAAATCAATCAATGTTCAAGATACGTCACATCAGCGAGAGAAAGGATAAAAAACATATGATCATTTCAACAGATGCAGAAAAAGCATTGGATAAAGTACGACATCCATTCATGACAAAAACCCTCAAATAAGTGGGTTTAAAGAGAACATACCACAACATACATAATAAAGGCCATATATGAAAACCCCACAGCTAGCATCATACTCAATGCGGAAAAACTGAGAGCCTTCCCCATAAGAGCAGGAACAGGGCAAGAATGTCCACTCTCACCACTTTTATTCAGCATAGAACTGGAAGTCCTAGCTGCAGCAGAAAGAAATAAAAAGAAATAGACAAGGACAAAAGATAAGAAATTCAGACAAGAAAAAGAAAGAAAAGTCATCCAAATTGGTAAGGAAGAAGTAAAACTTTTCATACTTGCAGATGACATAATACTATAGAAAACCCTAAAGACTCCACCAAAAAAGCTACTTGAACTGATAAATGAATTCAGTAAGGTCACAGGATACAAAATCAATATGCAGAAATCTGTTGCATTTCTATACACTAATAATGAAGTAGCAGAAAGAGAAACTAAGAAAACAGCCCCACTTACCACTGCACCCAAAATAATAAAAGTACCTTGGAATAAAGTTAACAAAGTTGGTGAAAGACCTGTACTCTAAAAATTATGAAACACTGATGAAAGAAGTTGAAAATGACACAAACAAATGGAAAGCTGTTTTGCTCATGGATTGGGAGAACTAATATTATTATTATATTACATTATTGTGAAATCCAAGGGAACACAAAGAACAAAACTTTATTTTCATGTAAAGTTAGAAACTGAAATCTCCTTGAGTAATGTGATCTAATTGCTTCAAGACGTTGCAGGTCTTTTCTCACCATGATGGTTTCCAAGACTGTCTCTGTTGACAAAACAGGCTGGGATTCAAGTAAATTCTCCTGATTCATATAAATTGTTGTCAGCAATACACAATGAGAACTTCAAATGTTATATATTCTTTCACCCTAACCTTTCTATCAAAAAGGTAGCTCAGTTTTCCTTAAGAATTCAAAGCTGTCGGGCACCTGGGTGGCTCAGTTGGTTAAGCGACTGCCTTCGGCTCAGGTCCTGATCCTGGAGTCCCGGGATCAAGTCCCACATCCGGCTCCCTGCTCGGCAGGGAGCCTGCTTCTCCCTCTGACCCTCCTCCCTCTCATGTGCTCTCTCTCTCTCATTCTCTCTGTCTCAAATAAATAAATAAAATCTTAAAAAAAAAAGAATTCAAAGCTGTCTTAATAAGCAGTGAATTTTATTTTAGTTCAGTTCAGGGAGTTTTTAAGTCGGCTGCACATTCAGCCAGGGATTAGCAGCTTGCAGCCTCTTTGTTCCTAAATAGGAGTAATCTTGCACATGCAAGCACCACCCTGGGCTACTAGACCTGAGTGAGATTATAAAGGTTTCCTCTTTAGCTGTCTCGCTCTTCAGATCTCTCTGTTAAGTTTCTCATTGAACTGCCATCTTGTGTGCCTTTGCTAGGATCAAAGAGAAGTTGGACTTCCCAGGCTTCTCACCACTGTGATCTCTATTGTTTCCAACAACACCCGGTACTTGCAGGTTTCCTCACTCTCCTCGATAAAGGTGGCTCCCTCAGGCTAGACGACAGATACCAGTGTTTGTGGTCTGCCCTAGAACAGAATGTGACAACATGGGACTGGAGCCATAGCGAGCCTGGGAGCTGACATGAGGGCCCGAGTGTAGAACTCCCTCAACACAGAGGGAGGGGAGCATTTGGCTCTAAATCACAGACTCCCATTGTCCTTACCAATACTGAATAAATATTTGGGGGAATAAATTTTTTAGTTGATACATGACCTTTGGTAAATTTTCAGAAATTTTAAATGGCTGTTTTGATCATTTCTTTACATTTTTACTGAAGTTTCAGTGAAAAGACTTGCCAAGATCCTTAATAACCATTTTAGAAGTCCCACGCTAAGGCAAGTCATATATAGGGGGTTTGTACACAAAGTGGGAATGGACAGAGAATAGATCCATGTGCCCTACAGAGATATAGATCAATCAATACTGTATCAAGACATTAAAATTTAAATATATAATGATAACATAAATAATATTAAACAAAGTCCTACATTTTGTTAAACAAATACAGACAAAAGTGATTTTTGTTTTATTTTTTAAAAAGAATCTGAGTTTTCTTTTTCTTGATAAACGTAAAACTTCCTGATTTCTCATGTCAAAGTAGCAAGATAATTTAAACCTCCTCATTTTCATTTAGTGTAACTACTTTTACTACTTTTCTAATCTGGGTAAATGTTGGTTATCTACAAAATTCCTCTTGAAAATGAAGCAGAACTTGAGGGTTAAGAGTTCCCAAGAGATGTGAATTACTGGCAGTGTTAAAATATTCTAAAAATGAAGATAACTTAAATTTTCTATAATCAGATTGTTCAGGTTCATTAAAAAAATCAAATACCATTTAATATGAACATTAGTTTGTTGGTTTGCCTTTCTATCGAGAGACCAATATACTCCATAGTGAAATTCTTATCTTGGAAAAGGTAATTATAATGAAACTAAAGATACCACAAAGGTTTTAGGACTTTTATTTTCCTAATAATTTGTTCATTCAAAAAGAGGCATACAATAGTGAAAAAAAGGAAAAATGAGAATTTAATACTTTTATAAATACTAATAATCTAGGGAAATATTTTCATGAAATATATTTTGGATAATTTTTAAAATTTTCCTTCATTATATGTATGTTTGTAGTGTGTGTGTATGTGAACAACCCTACTTGCACACAATTTATTTGTATTTATTTGTATTTGGTTTGTATAAAATTTATTAGTAATCTTTAAAAAAGAACACTGCTGTGACATAAAATTTTTACTTGAAAAGGCATTGTTAGGAGCAAGGGTATTGCAGTTTCATTTAAGTATATATTTAGAAACAAAATTATTGGTCCTCACTATATGTCACAAAATCACAAAACATAAATTGGTTTTCATTTAATTAGAAAATAACTATGCCTTTATAATCATGACACAGTACTAAACAATAAAGACAACAGATTCTCATACTGATATAAAGTGATTATTTCATTAATTAATTACAGAATTGGTGACTGAAAGAAGGATGCAAAATACTGTTTATATTAATGAAAAGTGAGCACAGCTTTAGCCATAAAAATAGATTTTAAACAGACCTTTTAAAAGGCCTCTTTTTCTTTCTGCCTTCCAAACTATTGGACTTTTCTCAACTTTCTTAGAATCTATACTAAAATAGATTTTTATTTTGCCTCCGAATAAAAGCAGCATCTCCGTCCCAGGGTAACACTTTTCAAACTGTGATCCAGAGACCACCTGCATCAGGATAACATTGGGAGCTACGTATTAAACGTGTAGTTTCCCAGCTCCCACTTCAGACCTACTGAATCAGAATGATTGGAGTTGGGACACTACCATGTGTATGTCTATAGTCTTCCAAGGTGATTGTTACCCTCCATAAAGTGTGACAAAGAGGACCCAGCAGTGACTGAGTACGGATATGTCAAATACTGTTTATCTTCTATCTCTCATAATGTTTAAAATAACACATATTACCACATGACTTCTTGGTCATAAAATAAAAGCTCATATAGAATAGATATTTTCTTATATTGTAAGACCTTTAATAAGAAATATTTAAAAATCATGTTTGCATGACTACAGAGATGATTTAACCACACAAGACATAGCCATAAAAAAATTTCGAAGTGGAAAAACAAGTATTTGAATGAATGATCAGGTTAGCTTGGATCCAGAAATTAGAATCCCATGTTCCCAAAGCATAATATGTATATCCAAAATTTTTTTTAAATGATTATGTTCATGATTGTTTTCTTATTAAATCATATACGAACATGACAACCTAGACAAATGAGGAAAATAAACAATGCGGTAACATTTAAATTCTGAAAATAATGTTTCTGTGTTGAGCAAAGGTTTTTTATTTTGATGTAGTCCCAATAGTTTGTTTTTGCATTTGTTTCCCTATCTTAGGTGACTTATCTAGAAAAATGTTGCTAAAGCCGATGTCAGAGAAATTACTGCTTGTGCTCTCTTCTAGGATTTGTGCAGTTTTAGGTCTCACATTTAGGTCCTTACTCCGTTTACTGAGTTTACTTTTATGTATGATGTTAGAAAATGGTTCAGTTTCATTCTACTATAGGCAGCTGTCCAGTTTTCCCAACACCATTTGTTGAAGAGACTGTATTTCCCCCATTGTATATTCTTGCCTCCTTGGTTATAGATTAATTGACCATATAATTGTGGCTTTATTTCTGGGCTCTCTATTCTGTTCTATTGATCATGTCTCCATTTTATCCCAGTACCATACTATTTTGATTACTCCAGATTTGTAGTAATTCTTGAAATCTGGAATTGTGATACCTCCATCTTTGTTCTTCTTTCTCAAGATTTGCTTTGGCTCTTCAGGGTCTCTTGTGGTTCCATACAAATTTTAAGATTATTTGTTCTAATTCTGTGAAAAATGCTGTTGGTATTTTGTTAGGCATTGCACTGAATCTGTAGAATGCTTTGGGTAGTGTGGACATTTTAACAATATTAATTCTTTTAATCCATGAGCATGGAATATCTTTCCATATGTTTGTGTGATCTTCAATATCTTTCATCAGTGTTTTATAGTTTTCATAGTATGGGTCTTTCACTTCCTTGGTCAAGTTTATTTCTAGGTATTTTATTATTTTTGGTACAATTGTAAATGGAACTATTTCTGTAATTTTTCATTCTGCTACTTTATTATTATTATTGTATAGAAATTCTGCTAACTTTTGTATATTAATTTTGTATTATGCAACTTTCCTGAGTTCATTGATTTTAATAGTTTTTTTAGTGAAGTCTTTAGGGTTTTCTATGTATAGTATCATGTCATCTGCAAATCGTGACAGTTTTACTTCTTCCCTTACCAATTTAGATGCCTTTTATTTCCTTTTCTTGTGTTGTTGTTGTGGCTAGGACTCTAGTACTACGTTGAATAAAAGTTTAAGAGTGCATAGCCTTGTCTTTTTCCTGATCTTAAGGGAAAAGTTCTGTTTTTCACTACTGAGTATGGTGTTAGTTGTGGGTTTTTCATATTTGGCCTTTACTATGTTCCCTCTAAACTCATTTTGTCATCAACAAAATAAAAAGCCAACCTATTAAATGGGAGAAGATATATGTAAATGCTTTGTCGAATAAAAAGTTAATATCCAAAATGTATAAAGAACCTATACAACTCAACATCAAAAAACCCAAATAATTGGTTTAAAAATTGGCTGAGGACCTGAATAGTCATTTTTCCAAAGAAGATATATAGATGGCCAACAGACACATGAAAAGATGTTCAACATCACTAATCATCAGAAAAATGTAAATAAAACCATGATGAGATACCACCTTAACACCTGTCAGAATGGCTAGAATCAAGAACAATAAATAACAAGTATTGGCAAGAATGTGTGATGTATTTACCCAAAGAAAATGAAAACACTCATCCAAAAAGATAGACCCCTATGTTCACTGCAGCATTATTGATAAGAGCCAAGATATGGAAATAACCTAAATGTTCATCAACAGATTGATGGAGATATGTATGGCTATATATATTATGGATATGTAATGATGTCCATAAAAAAAGAATGAGATCTTGCCATTTTGATAAAATGGATGGACCTAGAGGGTATTGTGCTAAGTGAAATGAGTCAGATGGAGAAAGACAAATACCATATGATTTCACTTTTTTTGTAGAATCTAACCAACAAAGCAAACAAACAAACAAAAAGCAAAACCAGATCTATAAATACAGAGATGAAACTGATGGTTGCCAACAGGGAGGATGTAGTGGAGTGTGCAGAATGGGCAAAGGGGAGTGTGAGATACAGGCTTCCAGTTAAGGAATGAGAAAGTCACGTGGATAAAAGGTACAGAAAAGAGAAGATAGTCAATGTTACTGTAGTAATGTTGTATGGTGACAGACTGGAGCTACGTTTGAGTTGAGCATAGCATACAGTCTTGTTGAATCACTATGTTGTACACCTGAAACTACCGTAACATTGTGTGTCAAATATACTTCAACTGAAAAAGAAAGTTTCTGCCCTGTTCATTATATGACAGTATAGGCAATAAATCCAGAATTAGTAAATTCACTATAATATACCTTATCACTGCTGTAAAATCACAACTGAGTACAAGTTTCTATCTGGCACAGTTAGGATGTATTTTCACACGTCTTGCTGATATCTGAATAATTCTTTGACTATAAAAGAGAGAAAGATCATTGGACAAACGTGACTAGTGAAAGGTAACCTAAAGATATCTGGCAGCTCTGGTTTCTGGGCCCACTGTATCACGATAATGGCCCTGCTACCTCATTGGGCACCATAAAAAGTAACTTTATTCACCATAAAAAGTAACTTTAGGCCTGAAGAATGTTCCTTTGTGTATTGGGAATATTTTATTGTTGACATAATAATGATGAAAGTTTTGAGGCCAAATATCTGAAGTTAAGATTTGGGAGGGTTTTTTTTTTTTTTTGGCTCTGTAAGATTTATTGAAGTGAAAATTAATTATTATGTAAACTGAGTTACACATATGGCAAAATACTGACAATATATTTTTAAAAGGTGTTTCCTGGAGTCACTGCTAAGCCAAAAGGAGACATATCCAGACCCAAACCCACCAAATGATATGCAGATTAGTTTCACTTGATAGTCACCTCTGGTTCGGTTAGTAACAGATTTCAAATCTGTGCCACATTTAACACGACCGTTTTATTTTCCAGACCTTACTATCTTTGCAAGTAATTGATTTTTTATTCTTTGGTCTTAACACATTTAGCTCTGATATTATATCCATCACCAGTTAAACATCTGTGCTGTGCAACTTTGTGCTGATCCACTGTGAAACTTTCCAGGATCCATTAATGGTTTACGGATTATCCACACTCCTCCTATTAAAATTAATGGGAGTCACATGGCTAATTCCCTAAGTGCCAGAATGAAAATTGCCACATACTGTTCAAAAGCCTTCAGAAGTTCTCATTTCTTACCTAGTGTGCCAAATGCTGATAAGTAGATTATGGCACCTGTTTTCATCATATATTTATCTAAGTGGGAAAGGAAAAAAAACGTAAGATAGAATAGGCTTTCATTTGTCATATAGGGATTCAATCCATTTTACAGGTTGGAAACACACTGGGAATAGTTATAAAGTTATTGACTGGGGATGAATTAATATTTTAAAATTAATTTTATTATGAAAAATTTCCTAAAGAAAATTTAATTCTAAGCAACACAGATCATAAGACTTTTAGACCAGATGCTTCATGAATATAGGAAAGATATGAATCTTTAATATGAAAAATACTGGCTTCATTACCAGCAATGGAAGCCAGATATTTGCTATATTGATTATTGAGATTCATCCTTCTCATCTTAACATTTAACCTATTTCTTGTTCTTTGACAATTTCAGAATACAAACACATTTATATTGAAAGTTGAGAGAAAGGAAAGCAAGCCTTACAATTTACAAGTTTACTACGTGGGACCAATTTTCATAAAAAATAAATGAAAAGAGAAAGTAAAACAATATGGCATGCTTCATGTATTATTAAGTTTATAATTTTCTACAGGACTGGCTCTCTTCTCCCCCAAACCCCATCACATTGGGTGGATGCTGCAACTTCAGTGGTGCCTTCTTTTTTTTAATCATTTTTTAAATCATTTTAATTGAGGAAAATTTTACATGGAGAAAAATACATCTTCAATGTGCAATTTCACAGTTATGGACAAATGTATATTTCCACGTACCCCATATCCTTTTCAAGATAAAATATTTTTATCAACTCGGGGCACCTGGGTGGCTCAGTCGGTTAAGTGGCTGCCTTCGGCTCAGGTCATGATCCCGGGGTCCTGGGATCGAGCCCCGCATCGGGCTCCCAGCTCTGCGGGAGGCCTGCTTCTCCCTCTCCCACTCCCCCTGCTTGTGTTCCCTCTCTCGCTGTCTCTCTCTCTGTCAAATAAATAAATAAAATCTTTAAAAAAAAAAAATTTTATCAACTCAACAAATTCTTTCTTGTCCCTTTCCAGTCAATCCATACCCTCCCATGAAGTAAAAAAAAATTCTTATTTCTTTAAACACAGATTCCACAAAATAAACAAACATAGATTCCACATACGTGGAATTATGCCCGTGTATTCCTTCACATCTGTCTTCAACTGTTCAGTGTAATGTTTTTTAAATTTATTCTGGTTGTATGTATTAATTTTGCTGTACTATAGTTGAGTGGTATTCAATGGATGCCTATGCTAAAATGTTTATTAATTCTATGATGTTCTACTTCAAGGTTTTTACTATTATGAATAAAGCTCCTGTAAATATTCTTTTACTAACTCTTTAATGGACCCATGTAGTCATTCCTGGGAGGTAAATAAGTAGGAGCAGCATCGCTAAGTCCCACGTGAGACGCATGTTTATAATAAATGCCCAGCCATTCTCCGAAGTGCTATTACCACTTTATATTCTCAGCAGGAAGCTAAAAGAGTGCTAATTAATGCCTATTCCTATCCCAATTTTGGGTTTTCAGGCTTTTTAATGACAATGATTCTAACAGGTGTGAAGTGGTATCTCCTTGTATTTTTGATTTGCACCTCTGTCTCCTTGACTAATTGTGGCAAGTTCTTGTGCTTACAAACCATGTGCTCTCATTTTTTTTTTTTAAGATTTTATTTATTTATTTGAGAGCGAGAAAGACAGAGAGAGAGAGAGTATGAGAGGGGAGGGTCAGAGGGAGAAGCAGACTCCCTGCCGAGCAGGGAGCCCGATGCGGGACTCGATCCCGGGACTCCAGGATCATGACCTGAGCTGAAGGCAGTCGCTTAACCAACTGAGCCACCCAGGCGCCCCTGTGCTGTCTCATTTTGTTACGAGACGTGACATCTCTAACTTCTCCTGTCCAATACTTTTAAATTTAGGATATAATTTAGAAGTATTTGGGTACATAGTTCATGTGCACTGAAGAAGAATGATTTTTTTGTTTTTTTGCTTTTTTGGTTACTTATTTTACATTTTCATATTTATTGTGTATTTTGTTGTTAGGCCAAGTAGATGAAGTTATTTGACAGAACTGTCCCAGTTTCCTCTATTCCTTAATCTCTAATTGTTGTATCAAATATTAAGAGAGAGGTATTGAGACATACATTGGAGATCAGGATTACAAAATACATAAAAAATGAAAAAATACTACAAGTTGTCATTTGGGATTACAAAAGACGACTCCCACCAGTAAGATTCCAGGGGTGCTGGTAGTGGTGTGGTGAAAACAGTTTTCTGATGGGAGGTATTTAGTCTTGGACAAAGTTTAGAATTGGTACACCATGCTAAAAAAAAAAAAGATTTATGAATGTTATTAAAAAGAAACAACATGCCCAAAATAGAGTCACTAAACCCATGTCACCAGACCTGACCTTTTTTTTAACATTTAAGATTTTATTTATTTATCTAGTTAGTATTTTATTTATTTATTTAAGATTTTAAATTAATTTATTTATTTAAGATTTTATTTATTTATTTACCACAGACAGCACAAGCAGAGGGAGCAGCAGAGGGAGAAGCAGGCTTCCCGCCAAGCAGGGAGCCCGATGTGGGACTCATTCCCAGGACCCTGGGATCATGACCTGAGCCGAAGGCAGAAGCTTAACGACTGAGCCACCCAGGCGTCCCTGTAACATTCTATTTTTTAAAGATAAACTTATTAATTTTAGCCATTCTGACTGGTGTGAGGTTATATCTCATTGAGGTTTTGATTTGGATTTCCCTGACACTCTGGAAAACAGTATGGAGTTTCCTCAGAAAGTTGAAAATAGAGCTACCATATGATCCAGCAATTGCACTACTGGGTATTTACCCCAAAGATACAAAAGTAGGGATCCGAAAGGGTACGTGCACCCCGATGTTTATAGCAGCAATGTCCACAATAGCCAAACTTTGGAAAGAGCCAAGATGTCCATTGATGGATGAATGGATAAAGAAGATGTGGTATATATATAATGGAGTACTATGCAGTCATCAAAAGGAATGAGATCTTGCCATTTGCGATGACATGGATAGAACTGGAGGGTGTTATGCTGAGCGAAATAAGTCAATCAGAGAAAGACATGTATCATATGACCTCACTGATATGAGGAATTCTTAATCTCAGGAAACAAACTGAGGGTTGTTGGAGTGGT